>NC_133805.1:7088385-7688385 GCF_043250625.1 Sebastes fasciatus
ATGTATGTAAAAAATACAACCTAAATAGTGCATTAAAACAAATCAGTAAGATAATGTAAAAGAAAGGTGAAAAACAGCTATATAATGTATCTTTAAACAGTAAATTAACTGTAAAATACTATAAAATTAATTTAAAAAAACAGTTCAAACTGTATTTTTCATTAACAGTACAAAGCTGTACATTTCAGCGACAGTATAATAATGTTAATTTGACAGTAACATAAAGGCAACCCTGCTGCCATCAGTTCTTTACTGTTATTTTACTGGGACGTTCTTAACAGTGTATACATAAGTGTGACTATGATGCTGTTATGATGAGTTTTCACCCACCTGCTATGACCGCCGGGTTGCTCTGCCCTCCCTCCGGCTTCACCCACAGCTCCAGACTGAACCGAGCCCTCGGCAGCTCCACCCCCGCAGCCGGCTTCACCTTCAGCTGCTCCCGGCGCCCGCTGAAGTACAGCGCGGTCATCCAGGACGGATCCAGCACCCTGGGCACGGGGCTCCCCCAGGGAGTGGAGCTGCTCCCGGCGGGCGGGTCCTCCACCTCCACCACCTCCCTGGAGGAGTAGTCCTCGGTGGACTGCTCCACCTGGTCTCCATCTTCCTGCTGCAGCCTGTAGAGCACCTGGAGCCCCCTGGAATCAGTCGAGCTGTCGGGGAAAACTTTCTCCCAGCTGGTGTTGCCGTCGTCCTCGTAAGGAGACGTTCCACTGAGGCTCCGGGTGAGGCGGGGGCTGGAGCCGCGAGTGGCCGAAGAGGAGACGCTGCGTTCGGCGTCTTTCCTCAGAGACGTCCCGGGCTGCTGTGTGGTGTTCTCACTCACATAACTCGCCTCTCTTTCGTCAGTTATGGAGCCTTTCTCATATGTGACATATCCGTCTCCCACCAGCGCCACATCCTCCTCTACTTCGCCCCAGCTTCGCTTTTCCTCCACCGCAGGAGCGACCCGTAGCACCCCGGTGTCGAACCTACACCCTCCAGCCGCACAAAGAGCGCTCTTAACTGTGTCTCTGCGGCTCGTGTGCGTCCTCGGCCGGGCCGCTGGAGGGCGGTGTTGGGACGGTTGGAGGGAGCGAGGTTGCCGGCGGGACCTCCAGACGCCGGAGACGGTGCAGGGTTCACCTGCTAGCCGGGAGAGCTCGCTGTCTGCCCGCAGCGCCATGGAGCGTTTGTACCGGCTGAGTGCATTGGAGCGGACCGGGCTGGGCAGCAGCCACGTGTTCGTGATGAGGACGAGGAAGACAGCCAGGAGTCTGATCAACAACATTGTCTCAGGTCAAGGGGAAGGTATTTTTTTTGGCGGGGTTTGTTTTGTTGAAGATAAAAAGAGGAGGAAAAATATTTTTTTTTTAAAAAGTATGCCTCTGGTTTCCAGGTCAGCAGCAAAAGAGGTCTCACACCAGACTATTATTTGCGCACATTTATGCAGCAATAAAGAAAGTTTAGGGCTTAGAATTAAAATTTATTTTGGTAAACAAATTTGGAAAGTAATCAGTGCATTCCAAAAGGATCAAACTAATAAAGTCACATTCAACGTTTCTCTATTGCATATTGAGGTGTTTGGTATAAACAGAATCACAGAAAACAAGCAGCTAAGTTCATTTAAATCTAAATTTCTTGGCGCAAGTTGCTTCTCCACACTTTAGAGGCGAAGCTTTGGCTCCTTTAGCCAAAATATCTGCAGAATATCTGCAGCATCTGTCACTTTCTTTCTGTTTACAGGTAGAAAAAAGAAAACTATTTCTGTCTACGTTTCATGAGGTAAAGAAAGTATTTTTAAAGGCTGACTTAAAATTACTTATTTTATTACTAAGGAAAATGTGGAAGCAGTTTCCCTTGTTTTTTTTTTCTTTTTTAAAAAAAAGTAACAGATTTTAATTGCACGAATAAATCAGATGAAGCCTCTCTGCACACCACCGCTCATGTCTTTTTACCTGACCACTGCGGCATCATTTAGTGCGTCCTTTTTCCAAAATATGGCTGCAAGGTGAATCAGAGTAATAAAAAACAAAACAAGTCACTCCAGAGGAAGTGCAGTGCAGTGCAAAGTGCCAGCTCTAAAATAGCTGTCCTACTTGTTGAGCAGAAGCTTTCCTATCATTTCTGAGAGAGGACAGAAAAAACAAAACAAAAAAAACCAACATTAGTCCATTAGTAAATGATGATGGTTCGCAGTCTGCTCGTCAGCAGCTCCTCTTCTTGGTTTTTGTTGTGCGTCTTGTGTGCGCTTCAGAGAGTGACTTGCTGCTCCTCTGCACCGGTCCATGCAGTAGTAGTAATATCCTCCTCCATTCACTCCTCCATCTCTCTCTCTCTCTCTCTCTCTCTCTCTCTCTCTCTCTCTCTCTCTCTCTCTCTCTCTCTCTCTCTCTCTCTCTCTCTCTCTCTCTCTCTCTCTCTCTCTCTCTCTCTCTCTCTCTCTCTCTCTCTCTCTCGTCCAAAGGTTTTTTTATCAGGGAGCCCCTGCCTGCCCTGACATCACCAGTAGGGGAAGTGTGGTGGAGGAGGAGGAGAGGAGGGGAGGGGGACGTCCCTCCTTTGCCTCACACTTGTGTTTTACAAGGGAAATCCTCTCCTCTCCTCCAGCCCAGTCCTGTGCGTCTCTCTGATGCACAGAGACCACTGGAAAGAGGTTGTAAACTTTATTTATGTATTTATTATTCTTGTCCTGATCCTCATCCATCCATCCAGCCATCCATCCATCCATCCATCCATCCATCCATCCACCTCCAGTGGTGGAAGAAGAGTTTACTTACTTTAAGTAAAAGTAAGTAAATATTATCAGCAAAATGTACTCCAAAGTAAAAGTACTCATTGTGCAGTGAAATGTTCCCTTGTCAGTGTTTTATTTTTGGATTCATATGTTGTATTTTTACAGCTGTAGTTGTTTACATGTGTGCTAACTTCAACTTCTACTGCTCAGAAAATACTATATCTATTTAATCCTCCAGTTTATCAGCAAACATTCAGAAGATGCATGGTTTTCACTGGACAGGATATTGTAATCTGAAAAGTAGCCTAACTAAGCTGTCAGACAAATGTATTGCAGTAAAAAGTACTATTTGCCTCTGATATGTAGAAGAATAAAGTTGCATAGGTTTCAGGTAAAGTACAAGTACCTCGAATGTGTACTTAAGTGCAGTAGGCTACTTCAGTGAGTGTATTTCCTATACATCAGTGTGACTATGATGCAGATAATGATCCATCCATCCATTCATCCATCCATCCATCCACCTCCAGTGGTGGAAGAAGAATTCAGGTCCTTTACTGAACTAAAAGTAGCAATACAAGAGTGTCAAAATGTTCTTTTTTTCAAGTAACCGTCCTGCATTGAAAATGTTATTATCAGCAAAACACAGTGGTGGAATTCACTGCACTTAAACCTGCAGTAGGCAGAATTTGTTGGCATCATTGGGCATAAAAATCCATAATAACCTTTCAGCATATTGTAATTCAAGTGTTTTAATTCAGTTACTGTACAGAAAGCAGCAGTTAGGAGGCTGTAGCTTTGCCAAGTGAATTAAATTATACTGAATGTAATGACACAATTACATTAGTATCAATCTATGCATGTCTACAGTAACACATGAAATGGTAATTGTGCTACATATTGCACTTAATCATCAATAAATCAGCATTTACATACATTGCATTGCCAAATGTATCGGTATCATAATGTCATTCCCAGGGAAATCTGCTGAATTGCTTTACAGTGCACGGTATGCTGTAGGTACGTAACTTAAAGTGGCAGTAAGCAGAATATTTTTGGCATCATTGGGCAAAAAATCCATAATAACCTTTCAGCATATTGTAATTCAAGTGTTCTGGGAGAAAACTAGACTTCTGCACCTCCTCATGGCTCTCTTTTCAGACTTTAAAATATCTAGCCTGTGACGGGAGACTTTGGCCAATCACAGGTATTCTTATACATTACTGTTGTATCAAATTGGAGCTACTTTATACTACTTTCTGTACTGTTTGGTAGTTAAATCCATAATAATACATCATAGTTCATCATTGGTTTTATGTGTGAAATATGACTGACAAAGTAACCAGCTGTGAAATAACAACACAGTCTCACGGCAGTTCGTGAAATAGTCATGAAATTTAATCGTGTACATACACACAAATTCCCCTTTTTTTTTTCGTGACACTCAGTACAACTTTCAACAACGTATTTTTTGCGCGTTTTCCTATGAATGTCCAGCAAAACGTGACGCATGTCTCAATTTCCACTCCAGTCTTTTCAAAATAAAACTACTTACTTAGTTTTAGGAATAGATTGATTTGGTTAGGCTTTGGCAACAAACTACTGAAGATTGCGGTTTGAGTTTAAATAACACCAGAAGTGGCGAAACTTAAGTACGGAAGTTACGTGACAAAAACTACTTAGTTAGCTTTACGAAAAGATCGCGGTTTGGGTTAAAATAACTCCAGAAGTGCTGTAACTTAAGTACGGAAGTTACATGACAAATAAATCAACTTTGACCTAGGCGAAATCCTCTGTTTTTTGACCCACCATTCCACTTCCTAGTTCACGATTACATGGATTACATACAAATTGATTTTGTGCTGACCATGAAAAAGATGTGAAATTCGTGTCTATGTACACGAATCAATACATTAAATTTCTTGACTATTTCACAAACTGCTGTGCGACTGGGCTGGAAATAAATGCAGTGAAGTAAATTTGAGTCTGAAATGTGGTGAAGTAGAAGTATAAACACTTAAGTGAAATACAAATACATCAAAATCACACTGAAGTACAGTGTTACTTCCCACCAATGTCCATGTCTTCCTAATGGGGGGCTCTACTGTCAACCTGGCAAAGGATGAATGATGGTGGAGGTGGCGGAGATGGGGGTGGAGGGCTGTTTGCTCCTGCTACAGTAACATAAGTGTGTTTGATCTCTCCCTTGCTACACTCCCTTTCTTCCTCTCTCTCACACACACACACACTCTCTAAAGTGAAGGAGGTGAGGTCTGCGTAACCCTCCTTCCACCCCGGTTCCTCTTCTTCTCTCCCTTTCACTCCCTCCCTCTCCTCTTGATCTACCCATCTCACTCACTCACGCTCTGGCTCTCTTCAGTGGCACAACACAGACAGGCACAAACATCTGTCTCGCACATGAAAAGGGTTTTTTGATCATCCAAATATGCTACCTGCTTTGTGCCGAACTCTTCTGCCCGTGTGGACCGAGCCAGCCGGGGCTGAAAAAACACAGGGAGGGGAAGCATCGTGTGAAAGAGAGGGGAAATAAAAGCAGAGGAAATGGAAGGAGAACTATTTGGAGGGGTATTATATAGTAAAGGTACAACTAGTGAAGGTGAAAATACCACAAATATGATTTTTAATTCTTTCTTTTTATTGATTCAGCTGTAAACAAATCACCCAAAAAATCTCTAATAGGCAAATCCTCACAATCGGTAACAGTCTGTGTGGTCACTTTCTATTGAACTGTGGAGATTTTTTCCTTTCATTCCTGCTTGGACAGCAGAAGAGGTGACTCTGCAGAGCACAACGTAAGTGAATCTACCTTCAGTAACACTCCACACTGAGCTTTGCACCAATTCCCCCTAAGTATTATCCCCCCTAAAAAACATGCATTTTACAGTAAGAGTTGCAGAACCCCATATTTTCCTGTTTGTCTATTTTGTAGCTGATCATATGGATTACGATTTTTGACTCATGAACAATACTTTGCAAATGGAAAAATAGCTTTTGGTATCTTGTGCCGGCCCTCCTAACTCGAAAGACAGGTGTAGTTGCTTGCTGAGATGTTTCCGGACACATGCCAACAAATCCTATACCAATCTTGAACGTGCTTTAAAACTTTATAGCTACAATGTACTTTCTGCTTTTTGTGGACTTTTGTGTTTTACCACTTGAGGACTTTAAAGTGTCCAATCCTTTTGCAAGATCGACTACTGCAATTGTGCTCAAATTCATTCATGTATTTCATCGTGATGCACTCACTCATTATTTAGCATCAAAGAGATAATTAAAAAAATACAGTGGCTACTATAGGCAGCTGTTGCTGTTCCACACCTCCTGAAACGCTGCCCCTTCTCACCCCCCCCCCCCTAGACCCCACTATTTTTGTCAGGCTCAATTTGCAAACAGGGCCCTGGCTCGAGGCTGGAGATGGAGATGGAGGAGGAGGCCGCTGGCAGTTATGGCAGGGGCCCCCGAAGGGGCAAAAACGGTTCCTAAAGAGTGGGAGGCAGGAATTCCACAATCCTAGCCTGCCTGACTGAGGGATCTGCCTGCTAAACATTCAGCTTTTTCTGCTGGCAAAGTGCCCTTTGAAATCCAGCTGCAACTGTGTTGGAAGAAAAAAAAAAGAAACAAGAGAAATAGGAGGGGTGGGTTTTAGAGAAAGCAACAAAAATGGGAGGGAAAGGGAGGATGAAGGAGAAGAGAAAGAGAGGAAGAGAGCGATAGAGGGGTGTGAGAGAGTCTGAATGAGCGTGCTCCACCGGGGCCTCACCCCCCGCTGTAAGGGACCTCCACAGATTATCCTTCATCTGAGCTTGTCGGTCTTGACCCCACCGACCCCGAGGCCCGCTCTCTGTCTTCCCCTCTCTCTCGCTCTCTTTCACACACACTTTCCCCGCTCGTTCGCTTCTCCACACACCCTCATTATTTCCTCCGTGTCACTCACTCTTTCTCTCTTCTTCTTACGTCTCTGCCGCTCACTAACCTCAAAACGCACCAACACTGCTGACCCTCCAACTCCACCGCCGCCACACACATTCCCCAAACACACACACACACAACCTGGTCCCTCATGCAAAAGAGGGGGACCCAACGGGAGAAAATCCAGGCTGATGTGCAGGACAAATGAGGAGGGGAAGAAAGAAGAAAAGGGGAGAAAGAAAGACGGCGAGCTTTTCACCACCACTGGTATAAAATAAGAGGGGAGGGAGGGGGCTGTAGGGGGACAAATGCAACACGGTGTATATATAGTACTGCAGGTGTTTGGCTCAAAGGGTCTCATTCAGAGTCAGTTGTTGCATGTACAGTATGCATGTATTGAAGGTGCTCATATTATAAGATGAAAGTGATATTTGTGTCTCATGGTATATGCAAGTTGCACACTCGATTTTTATTCTATTATTTATTATTTCTTCTATTTCTTTCATTTCTTTTGTATCTTACTGATCAATCTCCACTGTGTGTTATCTCTCTAAAACCCAGAGGTCATGTTTAAAGGTATATGGAAAGATATAACAACATGTAAAAAAACAACAACACATGTTTCCCAATTTGTAGCTTTAATACGTATCTATGTGATTTATATTTTGATATATGTTAAATAAATAAAAATGAAAAATAAAAATAAATAAAAGCAAGGAGAAAACAGCCATAATAATAATAATAATAATAATAACAATAGCAAATAAATAAAAGCAAGGTGAAACAGTCAAACTAACAGCCAAAATAATAATAAGAATAAAATAAGTGAGTAGTAAATAAGTAAATAAAAGCAAGGAGAAACAGTAAAAAAAAACAGACATAATAATAAAAATATGTCAAAATAAAAATAAAGAAAACTATATTTCCCAAGTGTTAGCTTTAATAAGTATCTATATGATTCATATCTTAATATATTAAAAATAAGTTAAAAAATAAATAGGAAAATAAAGCAAGGAGAAATAGCCAAACAAACAGCCATAATAATAATAATAATAATATGGTAAGTAAATAAGTGAGTAGAAAATAAATTGAAATTAATTAAAATAATAATAATCATGAACAAAAAGAAAGTAAATACATAATATTACAATAAAATATTTTGATACAATTTAATGTATTTTATTAGACTGAACTTTGCATAAATATTGAGTATTAATTGTAGTATTATTGATATTAGCACTGACTCTCCTTCTTTTGAGTCACCCATTAACCCAGCGTGATGCAGCACAGAGAAAGACATCTTGTACTGCACATGGTGGTCCTTTTTCAGGGAAATTAATTTACTCTTCGATGTATCCAGTAATTTTCCCCTCGCTGAAAAAAAACCCTTATAACACATCCTAACTGAGCCCCATAATGATACATATAAACTTCTTCCGCAAACAAAAACATGGGAAAATCCACGTTGTGCGTGCCTACATGGAGGATCCCTTATTTGTCCACGTGGAGGTAAAAATGGAAAAGCAAGTAGCAGGCTGGATAAACTGTGAGCGTGAATACGTTAGTGCTCCTGAGGTTTTATTTGCAAAGCTGCAGGTGGATGCTTGAATGACACGACACTGTTTGTCTTGGCTCGGTCGCCGGCTGTGACCTACCTGCTTGTTTTTGATGTAAAGGCAATATCATCTGGAAAATAAAAGACAAACATGAGGAGACACTCTGTATTTCTATGGTAGACTGAAATCATTTATTTGAGAATATTCCAGAAGGAAATGTGTGTCTGTGGGGCTCACTATGCTTTAAGGATTTGATCTCCTGAGGTGTAATTATAATATTTCATTTTTAGGCTCTTATTGGGTCATTAAATAACTGTGCATATTGTAATATTTTCATAATATCCCTCTGAAGTATGGTATTATTGGATTTTTAATAAAGCTTTGGTGATTTGTCTTCAGTTTGCTGATATATTGGCCTTTTATTAAATATAGGATATTGATTACAACATACAACATAATGGATGGGAAGTCCTTAATTTCTTTTTATCTAATGCAACATTTTGATCAGATTCCACAGAAGTACAGCTTTATGTTCTGGCTTTGCATGCATGGGCAAATAAAAAGAATCTGAACATAGATTTGGTTTAAGTCTAAAACTATGATGTCAAAATCTTCCTTTTTCACAATATGGGAACCTTAAAGCCTGAAAACAGAGCCATGAGGAGGTGCAGAAGTCTAGTTTTCTCTGAGAACACTTGAATTACAATATGCTGAAAGGTTATTATGGCATTTTTTGCCCAATAATGCCAAAGATATTCTGCCTACTGCTGCTTTAAAGGTCTCATATTGTAAAAAGTGAAATTTTCATGTCTTTTATATTATAAAACAGCTTTAAGGTGATATATAAATACTGTGAAAGTATCAAAACACTCTATATACGAAGAAATACACACAGCCCGCATTCAGAAACTGTGCGTTTGAAACCAGCCGTTAGGATTTCTGTCCATTTGTGATGTCACAAATATACAATATTTAGACCATTTCACAGTTTTAAACATAAACATACTAAATGTGTCCCAGTTTATTTCCTGTTGCGGTGTATGTGAATCAGCTGACAGGAAGTAAACATGGACCCAAGCGGTTTCCTAGCAACGCAATTCCGTTGCCATTCCGTTGAAATGCGCTAAAACGGAGCGTTTCAGACAGAGGGTAAATACAGGTATATTTAACCAAACAGTATGAGGAAAATAAAGTTGTTTTTTTATTTAAAGCATGTAAACATGTTCAAGTAGAAACCCAAAATACAAACATGAACCTGAAAATGAGCATGATATGTCCCCTTCAAGTTACATAAGGAGAAGAAAAAGCACCACAAACTACAACTTTCCAAGTCCTTGCTGGTTTTAATTCAATAATTAATTTGGCCATGAAAAATGCAGACTGTTCTGGTGGCTGAGAATCACATAATAAAAGCCACAGCTGTGGTATTCTGCATACAGTGCACTTTCATAGACTAAGCTGCTGGAGTTACCCTGCACTATACTCATTTTTAACACTATTTTCTGAACGTTTTAATAGTCCTGTATCACAGCTGTTACCCTGCACTATATTCAGTTTTAACAGTTTTCTTCATCTCCTTGTATTTTTTTATATCTGGTATATTTGGTTGTACTTTGTACTTTGCACTACTAACTTTTTTACTACCTTTTTACTAACATGTTTTGCACTATGGAACTGTGATGCTGGAAACTTGAATTTCCCTCTGGATCAATAAAGTTACTATCTATCTATCTATCTATGAATGAATGAATGAATGAATGAATGAATGAATGAATGAAAGACTTTATTTCGAACATAAAATAAATAAAAACAGATACAAAATAATAACAAACAAAACAAGAGTAATAGTGTCCGAAAAGTAGTAGGTAGAAGTAAAACTTATATTTCCCTACCCCTTTCTCACTTCTCCTCTATTAACTCATATATCATAGAATGATAATATAATATAATATAAAAACTATCCCAGATTTATTTGCATCCGAAATTAAATATATGAACAGCATCCCAAGTTTATTTACAACCCACAAATCCATCCGGAGTTAAAAAGTATATAACCAACCCTTAACACAACCCTTATCACAACTCTTCCTCAACCATATACCTCCCAAAAATATCTTTTTTGTATAGCTTTTTAAATTGATTTATATTTGTGCTCCCCTTCAACCCATCACCTAACCCATTCCACAGACTGAAATACACATACTCTTCTTTTTAGTACGAACACAATGCTTTTAAAGATTCAATGTTCCTCTATCTATCTATCTATCTATCTATCTATCTATCTATCTATCTATGAATGAATGAATGAATGAATGAAAGACTTTATTTCGAACATAAAATAAATAAAAACAGATACAAAATAATAACAAACAAAACAAGAGTAATAGTGTCCGAAAAGTAGTAGGTAGAAGTAAAACTTATATTTCCCTACCCCTTTCTCACTTCTCCTCTATTAACTCATATATCATAGAATGATAATATAATATAATATAAAAACTATCCCAGATTTATTTGCATCCGAAATTAAATATATGAACAGCATCCCAAGTTTATTTACAACCGACAAATCCATCCGGAGTTAAAAAGTATATATATATTCTTATTCTTATTCTTATTTTATTCTAACGTTTTATCTATTTCTTTGTTATTATACTGTTTGTCTCGCACCAACAAAGCCAAAGAAAATTCCTCGTGTATACCCCTTACACCTGGCAATAAACACCTTTCTGATTCTGATTCTGATTCTGACCAACCCTTAACACAACCCTTATCACAACTCTTCCTCAACCATATACCTCCCAAAAATATATTTTTTGTATAGCTTTTTAAATTGATTTATATTTGTGCTCCCCTTCAACCCATCACCTAACCCATTCCACAGACTGAAATACACATACTCTTCTTTTTAGTACGAACACAATGCTTTTTAAAATTCAATGTTCCTCTATCTATCTATCTATCTATCTATCTATCTATCTATCTATCTATCTATCTATCTATCTATCTATCTATCTATGTACAGTGGGTGCAGTTCCACTCCTGCTCGCTAGGGGGCGGTAGCTGAAAGCCCGGTGCGCTCTGGGTACCTGGTGGGTAATCGAGGAAACTCAACAGATTCCTCTCCGTAGCTAACGGTAGCTAGCCGGTTGCTAATCTGCAGGACAACGCAGTTGTGCTTGTTTAATTTGACCGTTTCAATGTCCACGTCTTTTCCTCCTTTATACTACAGAGCTGTTCTGAACACGCAGTCAGTGACAGAAGTGAGAACCGACGGACACGTTTCAAATACAGCTGGATGTTCTGCTGCCTTTCCCCAGGATGCTAGCACATAAGTAGCCTACATAGCAGCACTGTGTCCGGATGCTTTGAGCAGCAACGCAGCGGGTTCTGGGGAGTTTCTAGTCGGCCTTTTCTTGCAGTGATGTCAGGCAACCGGCCACAGCAGAGCCCTGGAGGGGCGAGTTCAGTGCCCAGCACGAGTAGCAGTAGTGGAGGAGCAGGAGGAGCTGGGAGCACCAACAGTAGTGGTGGTGGAGGTGGTGGGAGCAGCAACGCCGTCAACAGCAATGGGAACAATTCTGCAAATGTGGTGCCCTCCCGGAGCTTGGCAGGAGCAGCCAGCGAGGGGGGCTTGTCGGTGCCGACTCTGGCCGCCGTGCCGTCGTCCCGAGGCGGGTTCGCCTCCCTCAGCAGACCCTCTGCGACCTCCGGCAGCAGGAAGAAATCCCTCCATCAAGCTCCTCTCTACAACGGCCTCTTGAACTCATACGAGGATAAAAGCAACGACTTCGTCTGGTTAGTTCTGTACATTGTAGTTGCAGAGCATTGGAAAGCTTATACTGTCAGTGTTTTGCACTTAACACTGTTTTGTTTTGTCTATGTTGCAGTCCCATTTGCTTCGAGATGATAGAAGAGGCTCACATGACAAAGTGTGGGCACAGTTTTTGGTAAGTGTTCACAGTTGTAGCAGTGGCATACTTGTTTCACTGCAAAGGGTTTGGAGTTTGTTTGAGGACAACGTCACACATGCTGAGCTGAAAGTGGGCTATTCGTCAAAGACTTTTGCCAACAAAATAACTGAAAATGTCATGCATTAGTGATGCTTACAGGTAGGGATGGAGGAAGACAACCTTCTCCTCCTCCACCTTGTTCACTACTTTACTCAACTCCTAAACAAACCTTCTACACTATAAAAAGTAAAAACAAAAACGTTTGGTTTATAGTTTCCCACTTCAACAAACCAAAACCAGTCCTTGCATCATTGAGAACTGTCCTCAGATTGCATACATGACAAAGTGTGGGCACAGTTTTTGGTAAGTGTTCACAGTTGTAGCTGAGGCAGTGGGATAGTTAGTTGTTTCACTGCAAAGGTTTGGAAGTTTGTATGAGGACAACGGCTGAAAGTGGGCTTGTCAGAAATAACAATTTATGTTATTTTGTCAAAGACTTTTGCCAACAAAAATAACAAATTTCATGCATTAGTGATGCTTACAGGTAAGGATGGAGGAAGACAATCTCCTCCACCTTGTTCACCACTTTACTCAACTCCTAAACAAACCTTCTACACTATAAAAAGTAAAAACAAAAACGTTTGGTTTATAGTTTCCCACTTCAACAAACCAAAACCAGTCCTTGCATCATTGAGAACTGTCCTCAGATTGCATACATGACAAAGTGTGGGCACAGTTTTTGGTAAGTGTTCACAGTTGTAGCTGAGGCAGTGGGATAGTTAGTTGTTTCACTGCAAAGGTTTGGAAGTTTGTATGAGGACAACGGCTGAAAGTGGGCTTGTCAGAAATAACAATTTATGTTATTTTGTCAAAGACTTTTGCCAACAAAAATAACAAATTTCATGCATTAGTGATGCTTACAGGTAAGGATGGAGGAAGACAATCTCCTCCACCTTGTTCACCACTTTACTCAACTCCTAAACAAACCTTGTACACTATAAAAACGTTTGGTTTATACTCCTACTTCAACAAACCAAAACCTGTCTTTGCATCATTGAGAACTGTTTTGCCCTTTTCATAGTATTTCTTAGATGATTTGGACTGACATTTTGGCATGAATGAGCAGACTGCAGGTATGCATGCAGGTGTGACTACCATGTCAAACAGGAATATTAAACAAAAAAATCCTGCAAGCACTTATATTTATTTTTTTACTGATATAGGCCAATGTTAATTCCTTTCCTCATGACAGAATGTGGGCACAGTTTTTGGTAGGTGTTCAGTTGTAGTTGAGGCAGTGGGATAGTTGTTTCACTGCAAAGGTTTTTGAAGTTTGTTTGAGGACAACAACACACCCGCTGAGCTGCGTGCAGAGCAAAACGTAGAAAAGAAAGTGGGCTTGTCAGAAAAAATTTATGTTATTTGTCAAAGACTTTTGCCAACAAAATAACTGCAAATTTCATGCATTAGTGATGCTTACAGGTAAGGACTCAGGAAGACAACCTTTTTTTCTCCTCCACCTTGTTCACCACTTTACTCAACTCCAGAACAAACCTTCTACACTATAAAAACTAAAAAGGTTTGGTTTATAGTTTCCCACTTCAACAAACTAAAACCCTTGCTCTTTTTCAAAGTATTTCTTAGATGATTTGGACTGAAAATTTGGCATGAATGAGCAGACTGCAGGTATGCATGACTACCGATGTCAAACAGGAATATTAAACAAAAATAGTTCAACAAAAAGTATAAAACGTTTACTAAAAACATAAGTTGTGCAAGAAAATATCAATACACTTGTGTATCGCAATATTATGTTTTGTGCAAAAACACTCGCTAATCAGTAAATATACAGTACATATACTGTTCAGTTTACATTTTTGATTTACTTAATTTGTAGTATACTAAAACATCCTGCAAGCACTTTTATTTTTTTTCACTGATATAGGCAAATGTTAATTCCTTTGCTCAGATTGCACAAAAAGTAGTGCGATGATGTTGGATGTTACAGCGACTGTGATAAATGCAAATGCAGCTGTCCTGATTGCATAAAAAAGTAAACTTTTATCAGATTTTATGCATATGGCGGGGTGCTCTTTATGTTATGACAGATTTCATACATTTTATTTTAAAAATTGCACAGTATTGCAATATATTGAATCGTGGCCCCTGTAGCATGATACATTTCGTATCGCCATATTCTTGCCAATATACAGCTCTAAAATGTGCATATGCAACATGAGAATTGAAAAGTCGAACTTGTATCTGCTTGGCATGGTTTTAAGCTGGCATTTCAGCACTGTTAGGTATGGCTTAACTTAATTACCAGTAACTCATGCTGTAACAGTGTTCTTTTGTCCTCATCTCCTTGTACTGTTTCAGTTGTTTCCACGTTATTAAGGTGTTTCTCTGTCCCTCCTGCAGTTTCAAGTGTATCCGCCAGAGTCTGGAGGACAGCAACAGATGTCCCAAGTGTAACTATATTGTCGATAACGTGGATCAGCTTTACCCAAACTTTCTTGGTAGGTATTTTAGAGTCAGAAGGTTGAGCTTTGTTTGAGGTGTTGATTTAGTTTTTTTTCTCGCAGATGATCAGAAAAAAATTCTGAAGTTGAAGAGCTGGCACGGGACACACATATTTCTTTATTTGTCTATTAAATTGGAGGAAATGTAGGAGAGTCAAACTGAATAAAGAAAGATGTTAAAAGCGACATTGTGTTTATTAAAACAATAATCTGCTAGGATTAAAAAGGTGTTTTACTGTTTAAGTCACACTCTGGTCGTGTTTCTGTCATATACTTACATAGCGTTTCCACCTTTCTCATTTACCCCTTCCCCCCACCACCTACTCCCTCATCTTCCCCACGTCTCAGTAAATGAACTGATCCTTAAACAGAAACAGAGGTCAGAGGAGAAGAGACTAAAATTGGATCATCCTGTAAGTACAACACATGCATATACTGTTTTCTTTCTACCTGTGAATCCTGTTAAAACTCACACACTCATTTTCACTCTCTAGAAAAAAGTCTGTTACTTGTAACTGATGGGTGTCTCTGACCAACAGAATGGGTCTAGGTGGCAGGTGTTCCAGGACGTGTTGAGTCCTGACCAGGAGAACTTGGACCTGGCGAATGTCAATCTGATGCTGGAGCTCCTAGTCCAGAAGAAGAAGCAGCTGGAGGCGGTAAGTTATACATTTCATTTTCTTTGGTTGCCAAGTAACCATTTCTTGCGTTTTGCGTCTGCAGTCTGGCTGCTTAGATTCACATAGGGCTGGACAGTGCTCCATGATAAATGGTGTTATGGTGATTATTTGAGTCGCAGATGACTCATAACCTGTTTTTCCGTGTTAACGGGGATAGTTCTGATTTTTTTGGAGTGGGGTTGTATGAGGTACTTATTCATAGTCAGTGTGTTACCTACAGTAGATGACGGTCAGCACGCCCCCAGTTTGGAGAATCAGGCAGGAGTACAAGCACAGGAGCAAAGCAATGTATTGCTGTGGACGGGGGCAGCCGCAAAACTTATTTTAGCCACCTAAAAACATCATGACAGCAGGGACTATACTAGCTTTTATACAGTGGGAGTAGTTGCTCAGAAACAGAAATGCTCCGTTTCCATCAGCCTTCTAGTTTTCCATCAGTTTGTGTTGTAGTTAGGTTGTTTTGAGATGAGAAAACCCTGTTTTGTAAAAGTTTAGAGCCCGGCATGTTGTTATCTTGCATTGCTTTGTGCACATTGGAGCACATAAAAGAAGTGCAACGATTTGAGCTGATAAAATGTGACTTGACTTTGGCGGCTTTTGACGGATGATTCAAATCCTCTACGTTTATGGAGGAGAGCTAGTCCGGTGTACGTGATCGTATTTGAGAGAGGACAGCATGAGGACGACTGACACATATACCTGCAAGGAGATGCTGTGTTTAGAGAGTCAAGAGTTGTTGAGTCATATGAACTCACTAAGGCATGACATGGTCCTCGTGGCAGAGAGGGTATGTGTTACAGGAAAAGAGAAGTAGGAGCCACAACCTATCCTGTTGACTTATGTCCTGTCACATCAGCACTCTCTTAAAGTGACAGCAGGCATAGAGTTTTAAAATCCTAAACAGTTTGGAAACTGAGTTGCCTCACATGTGAGGAGAAACTTTCACTGAGTATCTGCTTTTGAATTGAACTCACTACAAGATTGGCAAAGAACAGCGCATTGTTCACATTAAGACTGCCTTCCAGGGGGAGCTACACACACACCACTTTTAGCTTTCTCTCTGTCCAACACATGCTTATCTTTACAGTGGAAACCACTTACTGACAACATATGGAAAACAAATTAAAGCTACAGTAACTACAGATGTTTGTTTGGCATTGTAAAATACACGTGTAGTGTAGATGGCTGGAAATACTGGCCTTTGTTACTCATGTATTTACATCATATATTTACATATAATGATGTAAACAAAGCTTGAAGACCATCAGAAAACTTACAAAACAGCTTGTTTTAGTTGTCTGGTTTTAGTCAACTTGTCAATCACTTTGTGAGTGATATCATAACAGGTTCATATCCCGTGTCTGGAATTTTGTTGGTGAGGTTTTTATCAAGGATTGAGCCTTTAAAGCAAACCCCGATGGAACTATCTGCAGTGGATGTACCGTCTTTGGTGTTTTTTATTAGTTTAGGCTGCATAAAGAAATGGTCAAATAACAGCATCAGTCCAAAATATGACTTGACTTCCTGCTCTCGGTTCATTTTGTTATGCTAGACATTCGAAGCACGACAAACATCTAGCCACAGTTGTCAAAAAGCGTCCTCCAACACCCATAAACCCTCGGGTCTGGGACTGTTTCCTGTAGTTCAATTCAATAATAATAATAATAATACTTGCTCCTAATAATCTGTGCCTCATTTTGATCAGTCTTTTTTGCACAGCAGCACTTTACTTTGCAATGTTTTTGTTTGAGTGGAAGTACCAGGGATGGAAAGAGTACTTGAATATTTAAAAAAAAAAGAAAAGTAAAAAGTTGGTCAGTTAAAATGCGCTTTGAATAAACGTTACTAGTGCTTTATAAAGATATTAGATACTAGAATGAACATGTAGAGGGACCAGAGCTTTTAGTGTTCAACGTGTTTTTCCCACTGGCAACTTAAATGTGTTTACATGATCTTATTTTCTCTTCAGAGGATATACTGTACAAAGTTATTCTGCAGCTTCACTTGTAGTTCTGTGAGATTATGCATGATGTTCGTCTCTCCACTAGGAATCCCAAGCAGCTCAGAGACAGATCCTCATGGAGTTCCTTAAAGAAGCCAGGAGAAACAAGAGAGAGGTACTGTTGATTTTTATATACACATTATAATAATGGTTCTGCTGTGTGGCAGGCATATTTATGTGTTTCTGGCTCTGTCAACAGCAACTGGAGCAACTACAGAAAGAGCTCAACTTTCTTGAAGAGGACATAAAGCGTGTTGAGGTAAAGTAGCAGAAACTGTGTTGCCAAACTCTCATCCACAGCATGTTCTTTTTGGAAAGATAGAGCAGCATGACATGGCAAAAACTGGAGCCACTCATCATCACAGCTTGAATTGGAAAAAAACATGTTCTTTTTTGTATAATTTTCCAGGAAATGAGCGGGCTGTACTGTCCAATGATGGAGGCAGAGTGTACTGTGCCTAATGTCGAGGCTCCCTCACCAGCACCCAGGTACGGCTGACCTCGATGTTCTAACAAATGATATCTACAGTACAACCAAACACATTCAGCTTCTTTGATAGAAACTCATTATCAACACAGATGATCCTTACTGATGAAAATGTTTCCCCTCTATAATACCTACTATATCTTTATAATAGGATCAGATCTGGGTAGAATAAGACCAGATCTGGGTAGAATAGGATCAGATCTGGATAGAATAGGATCAGATCTGGGTAGAATAGGACCGGATCTGGGTAGAATAGGACCGGATCTGGGTAGAATAGGACTATATCTGGGTGGAATAGGACCGAATTTGGGTAGAATATGACGGGCTCTGGGTAGAATAGGATGGGCTCTGGGTAGAATAGGACTGGATTTGGGTAGAATAGGACAGGCTCTGGGTAGAATAGGACCGGATTTGGGTAGAATAGGACCGGATTTGGGTAGAATAGGACCGGATTTGGGTAGAATAAGACCGGATCTGGAAAGAATAGGAACGGATCTGGGTAGAATAGGACTGGATTTGGGTAGAATAGGACCGGATTTGGGTAGAATAGGACCGGATCTGGGTAGAATAGGACTGGATTTGGGTAGAATAGGACCGGATTTGGGTAGAATAGGACCGGATTTGGGTAGAATATGACCGGATCTGGGTAGAATAGGACCGGATCTGGGTAGAATAAGCTAATATGAAAGTGCATCATGCATATACTGTAGTCAAGATGTTCAGGGCTCCTGTATTACCATATAGTGTACCTTACATGTCTGTATATTTTTGTTTATTTGTTGAGTAGCTGCAGTAGTATTATTGAGCCAGCAGACTACATCCAGCCTCCAGGATTTGGTGGAACAACCCAGGTACGTCAGAGCAACACACATGCTGTTTGGCTGATTGATTTTTTAAATCATTTCTAACCCTCTTTGACAGTCACGTCTATTATTTTCATTTCTTTAAATGTATTTGCATATCTCTTATTTGCAAGTTTTAAAGTTTGGATGCAGGCCATTGGTTTTGCCTCCAGAGGAATATGAGAAAAAGTTCCATTGCTATTTACAAAAAAAAATGTACACCAGCTCTCAAAGGTTTTTGACATATACTGTAGTGGTCAGAATGAGCTTTAACAGAATAAATGAGTTTAGCACTGACACTCAACTGTACTCTTAAACACTTGGAATTGTTTTTCCAGGGCAAAAGACAGACCTGGTACAACAGCACGCTGGCGTCGAGGAGGAAGAGGCTCACGGCTCATTTCGAGGATCTGGAGCAGTGCTACTTCTCCAACAAAATGTCACGCATCACAGGTACAAACCCCCCTAGTGAAGGATGCCATCATTCTCTCACAGCACAACACCAATCTCTCTAGAAACATCTGAAGGCAGAGTATCTGATTCTGTTCAAATTGGACTACATTTGTATGTAGGAAGGACACGTGTAAGGCTTCAGTTCTTAGAACTGGTTGTTCACTCACAGAGCAGATGAGTGTCTGCCTCACTCCAGTGTTATTGCTGAAGTTACTGTTTCTTAAAACGAAGACCACATTTACCACAATCTTGACCGCTTGCTGTCACAGTGTGGGTGTTTCTGATGAGAAGCCTCGGCTCTTGGAGCGTTGGAAGAATGAATGACACAAAGCATAAACCCAACATGATGGCACACAGTACAAAGTGTTCTTTGTTTTTGGTTATTATATTACTGTGATACGGATTTATTGCAGTTAAAATGTGACATTAAGCTCTTTCGACATTCAGTATGGTTATATTTTCCCTCCTTTTTTTTACATAAGATACAGTATGTATAGTTCATGCCCCCATTGCTCCTTGTAAACAATATTTTAATGGGAAAATGGTAGGTATGAGGTAAAAAATACATATTTTTACCTCATACCTGTCGTGCGATTCATTAATCTAGATTGTTTTGGTGCGAGTAGCCGAGTGTTGGAGATGTCGGCCGTAGAGATGTCTGCCTTCTCTCCAATATAATGGAACTGTCCCTTTGATAGTATGTGTCTATTGTGTCCAGATGAAGGCAGGAACCTGAACCAGCTGGATGATTTCATGGAGTGTCTGTCTAAGTTTACCCGTTACAACTCTGTGCGACCGCTCGCCACCCTCTCGTACGCCAGTGACCTCTATAACGGCTCCAGTATTGTCTCCAGGTACGACAAGGAATATACTGAACTTTTATTTTTGTCTTATACACTTTATGGAATTGATCTTTGAAGGCTCAGTATGAGATTATTAACATGTTGTATAGAATTGGCTGGCTTTATTATATGTTTTTTATCCATTGTCGCAAGTTTTCTAACAGTATACTCTTTATCAGCCCATTCACTATCTATCGATGATTGTGTTCTCACCTGTGTTTCAGTATTGAGTTTGACCGTGACTGTGACTACTTTGCCATCGCTGGTGTGACCAAGAAGATCAAGGTGTTTGAGTACGGCACAGTGATTCAGGACGCAGTTGACATCCACTACCCTGTTAATGAAATGACCTGCAATTCCAAAATCAGGTAGGGCAACATAATGTGCAGGTGTCCTTCACATTATACAATGCAGTGTTTAGAGTGGTTCTGATCTCGACCCCGACCCTGTTTGTCGTAGCTGTATCAGCTGGAGCAGCTATCACAAGAACCTTCTGGCCAGCAGTGACTACGAGGGTACTGTCATCCTGTGGGACGGATTCACCGGCCAGAGGTCCAAAGTCTACCAGGTACGATACTTAGAAGCTTGGGTGGTTTTCATACCTTCATACCTTCCTGACATTTCACCGGAGTATACACTATATGACGGTATTTGTGTAAAAAAAACAAATCATAAAAGCTGAGCTGCTGCTGATTGAAGTCATTGTAGCATGTATGGCATTGTTTTTCCTACAGTGCTGTGTGTCTAATATGCAATTTGTCTACTTAGAAAAGTCTTACTTATGGCCGATAAAATAATAAATAGATAGGAAATAAGCGCCGTTCTTCCATAGATTCTTGCTGGAGGACCCGATGACCCTTTTTTCCCGCGGCGGATACCAACACATCAGTATGCTGAACTCAAATTTAAAACTTTTAAGTTTCTTTAAATATTTATTAATTACTTTTCTAAATACTTGTCAGTTACTTTTCAAAATCCACATGAATCACTCTTCACATCGGCATAAATTAGATCCACCGCACAGCACTTATTTAATAAGAAAAGACGTCACTCGGTTCGCCTCTTACTCCCGTTACTTCTTTCTTCCAAAACAGTGGTGAAGAACACCAGGAACAAATGCCAGCAGTTGAGTTTTCATTAAAACAAAATTATGACTGGTGTTTTAACTGCATGCCAAATCAATAAGCGTACACAAGGCCAAATTGCCTCCTAAGTTACCATATGACCGGTTGCTGACAAGCAATGTAGCATTTAAAAGGCTATTTTTTAAAAACAGAGTTTGGTGCAGTGCTTCACTCCACATAAAACGCAGCGGGGCTACGTTACATCACTTCCAGCAAACTTCACGGAGAACAATGAGGGCAAAACAACATCACTGATCTGTTTTAACCAAATATTCTCTGGTCTAGCTCAGCTAAAAACACAAATCCATCTGCACATTAGCGTGTCATTCACTACCGAGCCTGTTTGTAACTGGTACCGACAACGTTATCTTCACTTCACCTGTCTCTCCTCTGCTACGCTCCGTGTGTGTGTGGAGAGGCTGAGCCCTGCACTTTGTGAGCAGAGGATGTTAATGATTGTGTGAAATGTTAGCACCGCCGCTGCAGAATACATACAGGGGGAAACACTGCAACTTTTTAAGGTTTATTCTGCTTTCTTTTCAGGAACATGAAAAAAGGTGTTGGAGTGTTGACTTCAATCTGATGGACCCCAAGCTGTTAGCCTCCGGTTCTGATGATGCTAAAGGTAACTGAGGACTGCTTTGTCTGACAGGTTTTCAGTCATGAATCATCTTCGGTCTTCCCAGCTCATGGAGAAATGTTCACGTCTGTTTGTTTTGTTTTTTTGTTTCAGTGAAGTTATGGTCAACCAATCTTGACAACTCCGTGGCCAGCATCGAGGCCAAGGCCAACGTCTGCTGCGTGAAATTCAGCCCAACCTCCAGGTATCATCTGGCCTTTGGCTGTGCAGGTAAGATCAGGATTGGTTTCAGGTTGTGAGTGCCAGATTTCTCTTGTCTATCTCATGCAAAGTTACTGTTGGTAGAGGACAAAATCATTCATGCAAACATGTAATTATTGTAATAATTTCTGTGCAACTGTCTAGCCTACAAATCACCAACATGTTTTGTATGAAGTTGCAACGTGTAATACCTAGTTATGTCAACGCTGTAACCTCTTCACATTCTGTTGATAATGTTAGGTAATTTTTTTAAGTTTTAAACTAAAATTCTGTCCAGATCCTACTTAAAGTCCCATAGCATACATATATATGTACGTAAGTAGGTTAACAAGGTCAGGACTTTCAATCAGTTCAGTTTATTTCAGATGTTAACAGTCCATGTCGGGGGAAGAGAATATGTCTCTCTTCAAAAATCACTGGCAAAGAAACTTGTTTTCCTGTCATTGTGATGTATTATTATTGTTGTTGACCTCTGGCGGCGTGCACCCACCTCACGCCACTGCAGTTTGTCCTTGTACAACTACTATTTCTTTTGTGGTTTCACGGACTCTGGTGGTGCAGACAAACTTCTGAAAACTTCATTTGTTACTCTCCCAAGGGAGAAATAAGAATTTGAAATATCCTCTCGTACACAGAAGCAATCCTTCACGTAACTCAACATTGGATGAACAGAGCAGCACAGAAACTCTGTGTTATCCTGCGGTGAATTATCCCTGACTTATTTACCCCATCCCCCCGCGTCTCTGAGGTCCAAGTCCACTGAGCCGGAGGAAAATGAAATCCACTCCTTGACCTTGAAGTTGTTGGTTTACAGTCCGTAGTAAAGCTAGGACACTGGAATAAAAGCCAGCAGGCACGGTGTAGCGTTCATTCAACGAAGGCATTGCACCATCATTTGACCATGGCTGCCTGCCTTGGTGGTTACTGGATATGACTGATACTGAGAGTTAGCTGAGCAGCCTCTTCTCTCATAATCTCCCATCTGAATGCATACCTTTTTATTTTGTTTTTGCTCACAGACCACTGTGTCCACTACTATGATCTACGCAACACAAAGCAGCCAATCATGGTATTCAAAGGCCACAGGAAGGCCGTGTCTTACGCCAAGTTTGTCAACGGAGAGGAAATTGTTTCTGCGTAAGTCCTTATTTTTAGCAGTACTGTGCTGAAATGATATTTTTGTATATATACAAAAGAGTTATTACAAGACATCCAGAGTTTCATGGATAACATTTTTTACACCATCTACTATGTACAGAATGCTGATAATGTATACCAGCTGCTTTACATTGCAGTGTTGACAAAAATGCAAACGCTGACACAATTATGGATAATTTTGTTGTTTTCTTTCCTCATTTCACACAAAAACATGATAATGTATGTTCTACCACAGATTCGTGAAAAGCAGTTTTTGGCACGTCATGCCACCAAATAACAGTTCTTGACTCGTTATGTATTTACACCCTTTAATTAACAGTTCAACAGACAGTCAGCTGAAGCTGTGGAACGTCAACAAACCTCACTGCCTGCGCTCCTTCAAGGGTCACATCAACGAGAAGAACTTTGTAGGCCTGGCTTCCAATGGAGACTATGTTGCCTGTGGTAAGCATCGCTCAGCCGTGAAGCGGCACCACCGCAAAAATAAACAAACACCACCACTCAAGGGCAAAATCTGAAAGTGTTTTGTTACTGTGCCTCCGAGCCGGCGACAGTAGTGGCCGGAGGCATTATGGTTTTTGGGTTGTCGTCGTCCATCCGTACCATTCTTGTAAACGTGATATCTCAGTAACGCCTGGAGGGAATTTCTTCAAATTTGGCACAAACGTCCACCTGGACTCAAAGATCAAAGGTCAAGGTCACTGTGACCTCACGTCCTCCCCATTCTCGTGATATATCAGGTACGCTTTGAGCAAATTTCTTAAAATTCGGCACAAACGTGAAGGATGAACTAATTAGAGTTTGGTTGTCAAAGGTCAAGATCACTGACTTCACAAAACACTTTTTCGTCCATAATCTAAATTCATTTTGTGTGTTTGTGTGCTTGTACAGGCAGTGAAAACAACTCCCTGTACCTATACTACAAAGGACTTTCCAAGACACTGTTAACATTCAAGTTCGACACAGTGAAGAGTGTCCTGGACAAAGACAAGAAAGAAGACGACACCAACGAGTTTGTCAGTGCTGTCTGCTGGAGAGCCCTGCCTGATGGAGTGAGTTCACCTCATTATTAAACTGTTATTGTTGTTCAGTTTACAGTACATATGCTGTTAATTTTACAAATGCTATACTTGAAGGAAGATTACACCGACTGGTTCATTACTGCTGGCTGCTCTTCCTGAACAGATCATGTTAATGCACACCATCTCTTGTAAACTTGAAAACATGTTTGAGCTATGAAAGAGAGATTATACGCTTTCCTGTCACATTTTGTTAATGTTGTTAAAGGGCGGGTTCATTATTTCTTAGGTTTTTATATCATTCTGTAGCTTCCCAGTGGTGTTCCTTATGTATTCAGTATATAAACATCCTTATAGACAGTGTATTAACATTACATACAGTAACTTAGATGGCGATCAGCATGCTCCCAGTTTGGAACAGCAGACAAGAATACCAGCACAGAAGCAAACTAATGTAGTGCTGTGGGCCCCACGTTAGTTCGGATCGAAAAGTCACACGAACAAACTAACCACTGTGACTGTTTTTGTGAATGGAGTCTGGTGGCTTTGAAGACAGCGATATCACCTCTTCAGTTCCCAGTGGGAAAGAGCTGTCTGGCGTTTTAGGTGGCTAAAATATATTTTTATGTTGCCCGTCCATAGCCGCTTAACCTCGCCGTTAGACGGCCCTTTCCGACGGGGAACTGAAGCCGTCTTATCGCATCTCTTCAAAGCCACCAGACTACATTCACAAAAATAATAATTTGACCTCGAAGAACACAGGAGTATACATACAACCCCACTTCACAAAATTCATATATTGTATTAGTTACATTATTGATTAGCTTACTTTTGTCACCTACGTCACTGCTTTTTGCTAACAAAGTGGGCGTTTCCATTTGAAAAGAAATCGATCAGAAGGCATACGGAACCACCCTTTAATTCTTATTGTCCTATAAAGTGATGAAATATCAACGTGTAACTTACACTAAGTTGTGTTTGATTAACGATGCTTTGTTTTTCAGGAATCAAATGTACTGATTGCTGCAAACAGTCAAGGAACAATTAAGGTTTGTGTTTTGGAAGTTATACATAAAACACACTACAGTAATAACTACAGGCCAACTGCATCAGCTGCCAGACTGTTGTCAAGGTATCAGGCATAGTTAGAGCTCAATCACTCGGTCAGTTGACAGAAAACTAGCAACTATTTTGATAAGAGAATGTTTTGACTTTTTGTCATCATGTTTTAAAGGCACATCCGTAATCCGAACGTAATGCCTTTGACATCAGTCAGTCGACAAAATACATAGACAATAGTCCATTATGTAAACTGTAGTTTCTGGATGCTTCGAGTACACAAAAAGCCATTCAGCTTTGTTGTACAGGCTGGCAGCAGAAGTCCCAGTGACAGAAATTTCAACACCTCACTAAATCAAATCAACATTATCTGCATGGCTAAATACCGCAGGGGACTTACATTTCCTGCCATGTGGCACTTTTACTGTTAACTCTCAAAGCAATGACTGCGCTCATCTTACTGTTTTAAGTCTTTGTTTCCAGTGACGGCGAGCTACAGATAACATAACAGGTCTGTCTTTTTCTCTCCACACAGGTTCTCGAGCTCGTCTGAAGGCCCACCACATCTTCAGCGTGCGATAGAACTACCATCAGCCTCTCTGATGTTTGGTAGAGGATCAGTCTGACGCAGGGAGCGCCGAGGCTGCCTGCTGAACTGGGATACCTGACAACAGCGGGAGAGCTGAAATAAACTGACTAAACTGTCTTATTTTAATGAGCTGCAGCAGAAAGACTTTGGACCTCAGTATAGCAGGAGAAGATGTGCTGTCATCCTTAACAGCAAAAGAAGTGAGGACCTAGCTCGGGGCGCACAATGGAACAAGAGACTTCAGAAAGCATTTTTTTTGTTTCTTTTCAGTAAAGTTATATCGGCTACAATAGAAACGCCTCTTTATGATTTTAGGTCAAATCAAAACTTGTACCTTTTTTTAATTAAGCTGTTGCTCTCGAGGGTACATCCAGCCAAACGCTACTAGTGTGATGCATTTTCCCTTTTAAAGGCCAAAGCACAAGACTAAATGACAAAAATTATGTCTTCACATGAAGCTTTTAACCCTCCCACCACCACCCCACCACCCCCCTTCCTTATTGTTTGTCAACCACCTGTTTTTTTTCCCCTTTACGTGTCGTCTTTTTTGTGTTTTTCAGATTGGGAGAAACCAGTTTTAATAAATATGAATGAATTTCATTCTGTAAAGCGTATCGTCAGTTCCTTTTGTGGCTAAAGAGTGTAGAATGTGAGGTGATGTACGGAAGTCAAGGACGACCAATAAATTATGGACATGTTGAGAAACTGATGTTTCTGCTACTATTACTTTGTGATCACGGCAACTCTCATGTAGCTTAATTAAAGCATTGATCTGCGATGCTCCGTCAAACTGGATTGTTTTTCCACACGTGAGCCATTTGTTGCTTGCTGAAAAATGAGAACCTCACACAATCGCATTTAGTTCTTTTTAAAGTAGCAATGGAATTACTCTCCACATACTGTATAGGTTAAAACATCTGCATTTTTAACTTCACGCAAACTGCTGTGGAGGGGTCATCCATGTTGACGACATTGACGTGGAGAGGATTTGGTAGGCTAAACGCCAATATACTTATTTTATGATAACTGAGTGAGAGAGGTGTTTTTGTATTTGTATAACTGAATAAATTATTTCGAAACAACTTTGTCGCCTTCAGTCATATTTTTATTGGATATTTTTGCTGTTTCAAGCATTCTCTTGAGTGCGTTCGCACGACTGTTTAGTGTTGGTAATGGGTCTCATATGGCGTGTCTAAACCTTGTGTGAAATGGTAATCCGTTAAATCTTCAGTCTCCTTCAACACAGCTGAAATGCCAAAGAGCTATTAAATGTCATGTTTACCCCGGAGCGGGTATACTTCATGTGTGAAACCGATTACTGCAAGATGCTTTCGGTTGTGGCTCTTTTTACTCAGGAAATTTCACGCTGTCTTCTGTAATATCGTGATAAACAATGATGAAAACAAAGGATTAGTGGTTTCAGCGGCGCAGCAAGGAGACTCAACTTTATGAAAGATTTAAATCACACGGACAAAGTTTCACAGAGGAACATTGAACAGAATTTTTTTTTTTTTTTAAATAAACGAAATGCTGCCAAATTTTTAAAAATGAACCGCAGTTAGTCTCTGAATTTCTAAGGAGTTGTGACATGTTATGTTTGTTAGCTGGCTTGTATTTGTCTGTGGATGCGTTTACAATAATTTCACAATAAGCGTTTTGTTCTTTAATAAAGGCTTCAATATTGTTAGGTACCAAAAATTTATATTTTCCTTATAATGTATGTATAATGTAAATTTTGTTATTTCTGTTAAAGTACCTTTTCAAACTCACTCACAATAGATTGAGTCATGATGATGTGTTAATCATGAAGAGCATGTCCGTCTGCAATTGAGTCATGTAAATATGCTATGGTAAAAAGATAAAGAAACATGTTTTTGCAGAGTAATACCATTCAAAATGTTGGAATCGTCTGCCACAAATGGCTGAGAAGACTTTCTTTTTGAATGGTCTTTCATGCGTTTGGGTTGTTGAAAGTCCTCTTTACATATGTTGTTTTGTATTAAGGGTTTGTTTTGTACATGGAGAACAAAAAGCTGAAAGGGCAGACAGAGACAAAGATCCCTCTGAGCAACTGTTGAGTAAGAATAGAAGGAATCACCAGTCATTGGTAAAAGAAACTGGAAGCTAATGTATGCAGATTTAAATAGGAACAGCTTTCAGTGTCAAGGTCACAATAATGCAGCCTATAACAAGTTCGAATAAACGGGCAACGTGTTGCTTTAGCATAGCTCTTCTTCACATTAGAAATATAAGGACAGAGGTTTTTCAAAGTGGGAGGTAGGCCTGTTCAGGGGGGCTCCAAACAATTTCAGGGGAGGCTCAGTGAATGGAAGTGAAAAAATATGATATTAGTTATCAAAAGACGATCACATGGAACAGCCTAAATGTGTGTAATTTGGTTAAAGAGAGAGAGTCTAAACCTCTTTAAACTGAGCAGACTGACATGTGACTCGAGTCATTTGGTCCAAGTCTCAAGCAAGTCCAAAATTGTTTTTTTCTTGTGCAAGTCAAGTCGTTAACTGTTGTCTCAAATTAAACTGTAAAAAATCAAGGCATAGCATAAATGCATACTGTGCATTGTTGTGTCATTATTTTTTTTACAAACAGTAAATAAACCCCTAGAAATTATGGATGAGAAGTTTAACCCAAAGCTGTAACCGGGTTTATTCAGCATTAGATGCTCTAATGAAAGCCACAGTCTGTCCCCATTTGGGAAAAAGTTTTTATTGACAGAATTTTTTCTAGATATTGACTAATTAATCCTCTGTTATAATAAGGAGCTGAGTGCTCTGAGTTGATTTGATCAGGTGTTAATAATGGTGGTCGGTAAGGTGTTATCAGTAAAATATGACTCTCCAATAACATCTAGTGGCGGCTGTAGGAAACTGACAGATGGCACATTTTAATAGCTTGAAAATGAGAACCTTTTTAATCACTGATACCCACAACAAAATGACATCTTGGTATGTGTGTTGATGCAGCCACATGCTACTTAAACTGAGACAGCACCATTTTAATTTAAGATAAGATAAGATATTCCTTTATTAGTCCCGCAGTGGGGAAATTTGCAGTGTACAGCAGCAAAGGGGATAGTGCAAAAAACAAGAAGCATCAGCTAACACAGTAAAAAAAGAGCTAAACAAAGTGTAACAAAATATGAATCATTTAAATAGAAGGAAGAATAAAAACAGGAGCAGTATATACAGTATTGACAATAAACAGACTATTAACAAAATTGCACAAGTGGAAAATGATATCGCACAGTGAGAATGGAATGAAATTCCACCTGAAAATATCAGGTTATTGTCAGTTTTTTGGTGTGTAAGTGTAAGTGGTCTACTGGGAGCAGTCAAAGTCAAAATAACGTTATACCAAGTGACATTTTGACTTAATTCAAAATGAGATGTATCTCTTAATTTAATGATAATTACGAATTTATCAAGTCAAAATCATGACTTTTAAGTTTTTATTTTGTTCAAGAAAATAAGTAAAAGCAGTGCCATGGTTATGACTTCTGAATAATGTAAATATTGTTGGCTTAGTATCTCATGGTTTTCAGTTAAAAAGTGTTTTTTTTAAATATATATTTTTTGCCTTTATTTATGTATTTTCAGCCCCATTTTGATTTAGAAAGTCAAAATAATGTTATACCAGGTGACATTTTGACTTAATTCAAAATGAGATGTATCTCTTAATTTAATGATAATTACGAATTTATCAGGTCAAAATTCAATAAAAAAATATTGTTTAAAAAAAAAAGTAAAAGCAGTGGTCTGAATAATGTAAATATTGTTGGCTTAGTATCTCATGGTTTTCAGTTAAATTTTTTTTATTTTTTTTAATTGTCTTTATTTATGTATTTTCCCCTTCCTTATTTATGGTTAATAATGGTTTTCTACAGAGACAACTGTAATGTGTCAACTTCCTTATTTATCTGGCGGTAATGGTTCTCCATAGAGATAACTGTAGTGGCATCTTGGTATGTGTGTTGATGCAGCCACATACTTCAACTGAAACAGCACCATTTTAATTTAGAAAGTCAAAATAATTTTATGCCAATTTTGGCTTAATTCAAAATTAGATTTATCTCTTAATTTAATGATAATTAAGAATTCATCAAGTCACAATAATGACGTTCAAGACAATAAGTAAAAGCAATGCCATGGTTATGACTTCTGAATAAAGTAAATATTGCTGGCTTAGTATCTCATGGTTTTCAGTTAAAAAATGTTTTAAAAACAATGTTTTGACTTTGTTGTCTTTATTTATGTATTTTCACCTTCCTTATTTATGGTTAATAATGGATTTCCATAGAGAACAACTGTAGTGACGGAGAGGAGTAAACAATTTACGAATTTATCAAGTCACAATCATGACGTTTAAGTTTTACTTTGTTCAAGACAATTAAGTAAGTAAGTAAAAGCAATGCCATAGTTATGACTTCTGAATAATGTAAATATTGTTGGCTTAGTATCTCATGTTTTTTAAGTATTTTTATTTATTTTCACCTTCCTTATTTATCTGTCAGGAATGGTTTTCCATGTAGAGACAACTGTAGTGAGCGAGAGGAGGGAACAACAAAAAAAATATTTATTTTGTCTTATCTTTTATTTTCTTTGTTTTCTTTGTTAGATATGTGAAGTACATGACTTTCTTTGATAACTGTGGAAATTCTGACTAAACATTTCATTGTATAATTTAATTATTAATATTGTTAGTCTGTCTGTATTTGTATATATCTATATATGTTTATATGTAAAATTCAATAAAGAATATTGTTTTAAAAAAAAAAGTAAAAGTGCCATGGTTATGACTTCTAAATAATGTAAATATTGTTGGCTTAGTATCTCATGGTTTTCAGTTAAAAAGAGTTAAAAAAAATGTTTTTTTTGTATTTGTATTTTTGTCTTTATTTATGTATTTTCACCTTCCTTATTATTTATCTGGCAGGAATTGTTCTCCACAGTGACAACCGTAGTGAGGGAGAGTAGGAAACAAAAAAAAGGAACGACTGTTAAGCGGCGGACTGTTTTAGCAGACGGACAAGTCGCTAGTTGGCTAGCGGCCGTTGGAACACAAACGGGACTCCAGCACTCAGAGAGGAACTCTCATGTTACCCAGCTAAACCTTCAGCCGCATCTAGTTTACCAACACAGCTACAGAGTTCACTGTTTACTAACTCCATCCAGAGGTCGAGACCTTCACGGTGAAGATGGGAGTACCGAAGTTCTACCGCTGGATCTCGGAGCGCTACCCGTGTCTGAGTGAAGTAGTGAAGGAACACCAGGTAGGATGAAGAGCAGCGTTAGCTTAGCTTAGCTTAGCGGTTAGCCACCAGAGAGCTAATGTAACGTTAGCAGGCCGTGGGACTTTTATTCCACGTAAATTAGCTCACTAATGTTTATCTAATCACTCTTATTATTTAATTAAACACAATATATAGTTAATGTTATTTACAAAATAACTAACTCTAACTCGCTGGCTAACGTTATCTTCTACGTGTAAACACGTTAACGTTGAACGGGTCATGTTGATATAAATAAGCATAGATAGAAGGGAGCCGGGTCGTTTAGGTCTTTGTTGGGTTAGAACAGGGCTCAGTAACCTTTACTATCAAAAGAGACATTTTAGACAAAAAAACAACAACTAAATCTGTACATTTGAGCATTGTGATGAAGGTAACACAGATTATAGTCTAAGTATATAGTATATTAGTCTAATGCAGTGAGGGCCAAAGAGCTAATGTACTATGGAGTATTAGGGTCATATTGAGGGAAAACACATCTGAGATTTACAGAATAAAGTCGTAATATTATGAGAATGAAGTCATAACTTTACGAGCAAAAAAGTCGTAATGTTATGACAATAAAGTCATAACTTAATGTGAAAAAAATGTGTAATATGACGAGAATAAAGTCATAATTTTACAAGCAAAAAGTCATAATATTATGAGAATAGTCATAACTTCATTTGAAAAAAGTCATATTATGAGAATAAAGTCATAACTTAATGTGAAAAAAATGTGTAATATTACAAGAATAAAGTCATAACTTAATGTGAAAAAAATGTGTAATATTACGAGAATAAAGTCATAATTTTACAAGCAAAAAAGTCATATGAGAATAAAGTCATAACTTCATTTGAAAAAAGTCATTATGAGAATAAAGTCATAACTTTACGAGAAAAAATGTGTAATTTACGAGAATAAAGTCATAACTTTACGAGCAAAAAAGTCATATTATGAGAATAAAGTCATAACTTAATGTGAAAAAATGTGTAATATGACGAGAATAAAGTCATAATTTTACAAGCAAAAAGTCATAATATTATGAGAATAAAGTCATAACTTCATTTGAAAAAAGTCATATTATGAGAATAAAGTCATAACTTAATGTGAAAAAAATGTGTAATATGACGAGAATAAAGTCATAATTTTACAAGCAAAAAGTCATAATATTATGAGAATAAAGTCATAACTTCATTTGAAAAAAGTCATTATGAGAATAAAGTCATAACTTTACGAGAAAGTCATATTATGTGGAAAAAAATTGAATATTACGAGAATAATGTCATAACTTTATGAGAAAAAAAGAAAATAACACGTAAAATTATTACTTTATAATATTGACTTTATTCCTGTAATATTATGACTTTATTTTTTTCCCCCTTAATATGGCCCTAATACTCCGTCTTACCGTCGTACCATAGATCTACAACAATGATAAATAAAAAAATAAAATGTAAACAAAAAACAGTTATTCATTTCCATGTTTAAAAATCCAAAGGGAGCCACTGGAGAGGGGCTAAAGAGCCAGATGTTACAAACCCCTGGGTTAGAATATTCTGAACAATAATAAACCCCTCACAGTCAGCTAGTTAGTTAACCAACTTTACTCTAACAAGAGAAGCTGCAGCTAGTTATTGCTGCCAGCTAGTTTACAGCCACCTTGCTTAACAATGTCTATGAAGTTGTTTTAAATGCAATAATTCTGTGGTCAGCCTGTAGTTGATTCTAAGGGGAGGCATTTTGAGTTACATGTAGTTTAGGCTACTTCAGCAGCCCTGGTATTGACTTTAGTGACCTAGTTCCCTGTGTAGTAAGGCAGATCTTATTTCAGTGCTTGAGCAGCAGTTTCATCAGCTGGACGTTTCTCAGTGTCACTCTCATTGCATAAGCCACCTTTTGATATGTGTTATAAGACAATATAAAGGACATTTTAATGTTAGCAGCTTTATGTTGAATGACACTGGATTATGGAAAATATGTCATATGCCCTTCTCTGGTCACTCCACAGGAACAGTTTGAAAAACATAAATGACATTTTGCCCTTCTGTTACTTAACCTTGATGTAAACTTACATATGAATGTCATGGGAGGTGGTTTTTCAGGTTCTTTGTATGCATCAGGCTGGAGGAGCTCACTAAAATGCTTTTGGGGACTAACAAAGATGTGTTGATCTTTTCACATTATGTTCCCAAAATGTGTCATGTGAAGGATCCCCCCTTGCAGATGTTAAAAAACAAACAAAAAAAACTGCAATGTTTTTGTTGCTGACAGATGTATTCAAAATTATGACTTTTTTGCTCGTAAAGTTATGACTTAATTCTCGTAATATTACGACTTTTTTTCTCGTTATATTATGACTTTATTCTAGAAATCTCAGATGTTTTTTCCCTCAATGTGGCCCTAATACTCCTTCGTACATTGTCTCTATGGCCCTCACTGCATTAGACTTATATACTATATACTTAGACTATAAACTGTGTTACCTTCATCACAATGCTCAAATGTTTTGCGGCTCCAGACAGATTTATTTTTAATTATTTTTGCCTAAAATGGCTCTTTTGATAGTAAAAGTTGCTGACCCCTGTTCTTGTTAATTGTTTGTTTATTTTTTTTGCACAGTTTAAGACTATACAACATAACAAAAAAATAAATGAATAATATACAGTGCAGGAAGAGGCAAAAAATCCACTGGGCTTATTTTCAAACTGTTCCTGTGGAGTGATCAGAGAAGGTCATATGACATATTTTCCATATGCATTGTCATTCAATATAAAGCTGCTAGCATAAAAATGTCCTTTATATTGTCTTATAACACATATCAAAAGGTGGCTTACGCAATGAGAGTGACACTGAGCAACGTCCAGCTGATGAAACTGCTGCTTAAGCACTGAAATAAGATCTGCCTTAGTACACAGGGGAACTAGGTCACTAGAGTCAATACCAGGGCCGCTGAAGTAGCCTAAACTCCATGTAAAAATGCCCCTCCCTTAGTATCAACTACAGGCTGACCACAGAATTATTGCGTTTAAAACAACTTCACAGACATTGTTAAGCAAGGTGGCTGTAAACTAGCTGGCAACAATAACTAGCTGCAGCTTCTCTTGTTAGAGTGAAGTTGGTTAGCTAGCTGACTGTGAGGGGTTTATTGTTGTTCAGAATATTCTAAACCAGAATATCAACATATTTTACAAATTTGTCACTTTACAGGAATTAGAGATGCACAATACCGAGACTGGATCGGATATCAGGCTGATAACGACTAAAATAGCTGGATCGGATATCCGTGACAATGGGGCCGATCTATTCAACTCAACTTTATTTTATATATATTATATACTCAAATTTTAATTTCTGTTTAAGTTTTGACCAATTTGTTTTGCTGCATTAAAAAGGTTTACCCTTGAATTGTAATTCCTGTTAATTTCTGAAGATCTCTTACCAAGTGGATCCACCATCCCAATAATAAAGAACAATTATATATATTTATGTCTATTTTTGATCACATTTTGTTTTACAAAGTTAGGAAAGCAATGTTGAAGTCAAGCCTGATGTTGCCCTACACATAAAAAAATGATCCCAGTCACTTCTACACAGCGAGGCATACAGCTTATTAATTAAACACTGGTATCGGATCGGTAAACCGTATTGGCCGATACCCAAACCCCGTCGCTATCGGTATCGGGACTGAAAAAGTCGGATTGGTGTATCCACAGGAATACATTTTTTTTTTTTTACAATTTATTACACATAGACATTGCATTTTTTTTTCTTACTCTCTTCAGATTCCAGAATTTGACAATCTCTATCTGGACATGAATGGGATTATCCATCAATGTTCCCACCCCAACGACGAGGATGTCCACTTTCGCATATCTGAGGAAAAGATTTTTGCTGACATCTTCCACTACCTGGAGGTGCTCTTCAGGATCATCAAGCCTCGCAAGGTCTTCTTCATGGCGGTGGATGGTGTGGCGCCGAGGGCAAAGATGAACCAGCAGAGAGGACGGAGATTCAGGTAGAGATGAATATACAGGATGGAAGAAACGCAGAGAAACTCTTTCCTCTGTTTGTGTTAACAGTGACACCCAGAATGGGTCAACTCGGGTCATCTGACCTTGCTCCATTACCTTGTTCCAGACAAGTTTTATAGTTTCAACTCATTTTCAATTAGTTTTTTTATTTTAGTTTTGACTTTTCGATTAAATTTGAGTATAATTTTGTAGTTAGTTTTCAGAGTGCGTTTGCTAGTTTTAGTGTAGTTTAAGTTTTTCAGAAAGTTTTAGTTTTACTGTAGTTTTACTTTGTTTTTATTAGAGCCAGCTATAATGTCTCAGAAGTATGTAGCTATATACATACAAAATACATGGTTGGAGAACTGTGTAGGAGTGGCCATAATGTGCTATGTTTAATCTTCACGCTACTTTAGTCAGTCAAGTCAAGTCTTTTCGATTTCTGTAGTTCACCAGGCAATTTTACCAAGGCAATATCGTTTAGTTTTAGTTTCATTTTTCTTAAAGGATATAGTTTAGTTTCTGTTTACTCAAAATATTTTTCACTGCTTATTTTCGTTTTAGTTTCAGTATTTTGTTACTATAATTAACCCTGGTTCCAGACTTGAAGTTATCTGATCATGACTTGATCTTGTTGATGTGTTTGTCTGGCTTTGTTTTGAAAGGGTGAACACACAGTAGCTTTTTTTTTACAATGACCAAATATAGCTATGGAATTTTATGAACATGTCTGCACCATGATGTTGAATCTCACGTGTAAAATAATGGAACATTTTCTTTTAGTTATCTGACTCAATTTTCCAAATGTATTTATACAATGTCTGGTATTATTCTGTGGTTTATCAGTAATGTTTGTGGTGCTGCCTAAAAAGGCAGAATGAACCCCAAACAGAACTAAATGCAACATTTGCTTTGGTAAAGATCGAAGAAACCAGACTACATGCAGGATAACAGCCTGAGACTGTGAGTTTGACCTGCTCTCTTTATATCTGCTTCTGTGTGTGTGTGTTTCTCGGTGTCTAGGTCCGCCAAAGAAGCAGAGGACAAGATAAAAAAAGCTCTGGATAAAGGAGAGGTGCTTCCCACAGAGGCTCGCTTCGACTCCAACTGTATCACTCCTGGTAGGAAATGCTGTCAAGCTTTACACATAATGAACATCACACATTAAAATTGATAAAAAACAGACCTCAAGCAGAACATGTAAAGATACCTGCTCATTTTAGGGTAGGTAAATCATTTTTTTCCTAACCTTCTCCAATCATTTCCAAATCTAGAAAAGTGATCATGTTGAATTTCTAAATACATTTGGAATCACTAGTGTTTGAGAATTGTGAAAGGATGTCTTCATCTTTTCTCTGTTTGACACTAGGGATGTAAAAATCCTGAAAGCGTGACGGTACTTGTTTTTCTACAGCACCGCCCGAGCTTGAGACTAACATCTAAAATCTGAGCTTACTGGAAAGATAACATCCAACTGAAAATGAATCGCAGTATATCCCACTTTTGCGAACTTTATCTCTTCTTCACTCACGCTGAAAAACTTCCACACCGACAACATGATGTGTGTGTGGCTGTACTGTGTGCCGCAGCTGCCACTATGTGTGCGACGTGCATGTTGTGCGTGTGTGGCTGTGGCGTTACCGTCTCTGCCGCTGTCTGCGTGTAGTAAAACCCTCACGTGTGTAAATTTGACGAGCAAAACAAAAATTGAATATCTGGAACTGATCGACCGGTCATGTCTGATCAATCGGCGTATCTCCTAATGTAAATGTGTCTCTTCTGAAAAGCTGGCAGCAACTCCTTTTTAATCACACCTTCTTCTTCCAGGCACTGACTTCATGGCAAGACTCCAGGAGCAGCTCAAGTATTTTGTCCACAACAAGCTCTCCACCGACAAGCTATGGCAGAACGTCAACGTCTACCTGTCCGGTCACGAGGTGTGTTAACAGCTGTTTTAAAGAAAATGACCCCTGCAGTGTCAGTTAGTGTGATTCTGTTACAGCTTCCGATGTCGCTCGTACTAATTTTGCGTGTCTCTCCCGTATAGACTCCAGGGGAGGGAGAACACAAGATCATGGAGTTCATTCGCTCTGAGAACACCAATCCGGATCACGACCCCAACACCCGACACTGCCTGTATGGCCTGGATGCTGACCTGGTAGGGTTTGTGTGTTCTATTAGATTAGGATGTACATTATTGCTTTGGATGCTCACACTGTCTTGCTCTCCGTGTTGTAGATCATGTTGGGTTTGACCAGCCATGAGCCAAATTTCTCCCTGCTCAGAGAAGAGGTCCGCTTTGGAGGAAAGAAAAACCAGAAAAGGTTCTCTTCCATCTAATTTTTTTTAAATAGTTTTTTTTATTTCCAGTGTTATTTACATGTCTATTCTGTCATGAACTGTTCTACCAGTTTCATTTCCTTCTCTGAACTCTATTCTTTTCTTCTCTTCTAGGATATCGGCTCCAGAGGAGACAACTTTTCACTTGCTTCACTTGTCTCTGATGAGGGAGTACATAGACTATGAGTTCTCTAGCCTCAGGGTGAGAGCGAGAGAGACACACGCACACACACACACACACACACACACACACATTTACACTATTTGTGCAATCATGAAAAAAAGATGTGCTGCAACACAGCTGGTATGTGTTTTTTGAACATTAAAGCATGTAAACATGAAACCCAAAATACAAGTATGCACCTGAAAATAAGCATAATAGTTCCTCTTTAATAGTAGTTTTTTTTGTCTTGAATATATCCCACTTTACTGTATTATATCTACTCTGTATTCTGATTATATTTACGGGTGTTTTTACAGAATCAGATCGGTTCTGGTTATGACTTGGAGCGAATAATAGACGACTGGATTCTAATGGGCTTCCTAGTGGGAAACGATTTCATCCCTCACCTCCCTCACCTTCACATCAGTCATGATGCTCTGCCGTTGCTGTACAAGACCTACATCAGTGCTCTGCCCACCATGGGTGGTGAGAGACGCACACACACACACGCACACGCACACACACACTATAACATCATACTTATTTTAAATGAGAGTTAAAATGTTGTGTGTAAATATCAAACAAGATGCTGAGTTTCTCATGATTTTGATATGGAAGTGAGTAGTTAGTTTCAAGTGTTGTTTGTGCTGTTCCCGCTGGTCAACTTGTTTGTACATGTCAGTAATTATAATATAGAAATATGGTCTGCTTTTATAATGTATATCTTACACATAAAAAAATTATAATCCTGTTTTCTGATTTAGGTTATCTGAATGAGAACGGCCATCTAAACCTCAGAAACTTTGAGAAGTACATGGAGAAGCTTGCTGAGGTGAGACAACACTGTTTACTGATTCACTACTCATTATGATACTTAGAATGTTAATAAGTCATTTTACAGATTGACATACAATTTTAAAACGTTACCAGTATCTGTCAATAGCCTCATAGAAGAATTAATATTAATTTGGTTTGGCTCTGAATGATGTGGAATAATGTATTTACTAAGTGAATTCAGCTATAAGAAAGGCATAAGATAAAGGGATAGTTCATATTTTAAGTTGGTGTGAAAATTAAATTAAGTGGATTTCTTAATGAGCTATTACATGATGGCATATATTCGAGAATCAACCATAAATGCTTGCTTAAATCATTTCCTTCGTTTCTCTCCTCCCTTTCCTTCTTTCCTCCAGTTCGACCGGGAACATTTTAGTGAGATCTTCGTGGACTTGAAGTGGTTTGAGAGTAAAGTTGGCAACAAGTATCTGAATGAGGCGGCCGGATTGGCAGCCGAGAAGGAAGCTGCCAGCAGAGAAATCCACGAGAAAGAGGTATGCTCTTATGTATTTCTCTCAATATATAATATATAGTGTATATATATACTGTATATACACACACAGGGATACAGTAAATTAAACCCAACATTCATTCATTGTTTTCATGTACAGTTTCAGTCACGTATCCTTGTAAGTAATAACTTGTGTGTGTAGGATTCAACCTCATCAGAAAGAGTGATTGGAGAAGGAAAAGGAGGGGCAGGCGACGAAGAGGAAGAGGAGGATGATATGTTTGAAACAGAGTTCAGACAGTACAAGCGCACCTACTATATGACCAAGATGGGCGTGGATGTGGTGTCTGAGTGAGTGTATAGACATACACACACATACCGTTCATAGAAAAACAAGACCTACTACTGGAGGCAGGGCTTTCTAATATCAAAGTAGATTGTATCTGGGACAGATATGCAGATTATGGACAAACAAAAAAACAATGCATAAGGATTTGTGTACAAATTCATCATCACATCACAACACCACCTAGTGAGGATACCTGTATGGGTGTCAGTTTCCAAAAGTAACACACACCAAGTGTCACCCACCAATCTGGGCATTAGCTTTATGACAACATATGTAATACATTTAGTTGTTGTTGTAATACTCATTTTGGCCACAAGAGGCTGAAGTGCACCACTACCCCATGCTCTAAATAGGACTTAAAAACATTCATGTTTTCTTCCAGGCGAGTTTTAATTTATGTAACTTGCTAACACACAATATTTGTACCTTTTTGTTTAGAGTGCATGGAGAAATTAAAACCCACCTGGATGGTTCCTATTTAGAACATTATATCAGTATTACAACAGAAAACACTTAGAAAAATGATCCTGACAGAATTACATTTTTTCACTGATGGAAAAAAGTAACTTAGAAAAATGATCGTGGCAAAGCTTTTTTTCCCACCTGTTTCACATATAAAAAACAATTTTAAAGAAAGATTATCTTGGTGAAAACTTTTTTTTCCACCTGCACAGGAGAGAAAAACAATTTAGATCAGACTTAAAATGGATCACCAGAATATTTTTCTCACTTCCCTCTCTGGGCTTCCGTAAATACCTGATTTTATACACTAAAAAAACATTTCAAATTGTTAGTGTGACACCGTTATAATAAAAGATTTTAGTTTTTAATGTTGGTAAAATCATTCTTGGCAGGTACTTGTTTAGTTTACTCACCCTCAGCTGGTCAGAAAAATTTGCATATGAGAAATGTCAAACATATATGTGTCTGTAAACATTATGTACCGCTTTAAAGTATTTTATGCCCATACATCAACTTGTAACGTTCAAGTGACCCCTAAAATATGTTTGTATTATCTCATTTGCAGTGACTTTCTAGCCAAGCAGGCCAAGTGCTACGTGGAAGGTATCCAGTGGATTCTCCACTACTATTACCACGGGGTTCAGTCCTGGAGCTGGTGAGAACTTCTTCATATGTCACTTACCCTCTACTCTTTGTTTCTTCTGCTTCTAGTTGTCTGGGCGAATTCAGATAATATGTTAGATGCTCTTGAGAAGTGAGGGAGTATCAGATCATTTCTGAAAAGGATAGCGTCACTGGCAATTTTCATACATTTCTGTACAGCAAGCCCGGCTAAAATAGAATGTTATGAGGCATTTAAGCACTTAGTTATGATAAGTATTGTAAAAATCAAAGTTGAGGCCATTAATAAAAGCACTGGTTTCCCCTTTTCTCGCTTTCCTTCCTTCTGCTCTCTTCAGTTTGTTCTATTTTTAAATTAGTCTTTAAATAATGTGTGTATAATGTCTCTTTAGGTACTACCCCTACCACTACGCTCCCTTCCTGTCTGACATCAGGAAGATAGCAGGGTTAAAGTTGACCTTTGACCTTGAGAAACCCTTCATGCCCTTCCAGCAGCTGCTGGCAGTCCTGCCTGCTGCCAGCATGCAGCTGCTGCCCGAGAGTTACAGGGTAATGCGCACACACACACATAATATGTATATACAGAATATGCACTGATTAGTTTTTCGTAAATTTGTCGACATTTGGAACCATATTTTAAAGGGGAGGAGATATTAAGGTTTATTCAAGATCCAAACATGAAATGATAAAGATGATAATTTATTGTTTTTTGATGTTTCAGCACCTGATGACCAGTGAAAACTCTCCCATTATTGAGTACTACCCTGTTGACTTTAAAACAGACCTCAATGGCAAGCAGCAGGAATGGGAGGCTGTGGTTCTCATTCCCTTCATAGATGAGGTACACACACACACACACACACACACACACACACACGGGGGAAAAATCCTGCCACAACTATGTTAAAAGGTCCATACTCATATGTGCGTGTTGTGTGTTTATTGAACAGAGGTGCTTACTAGCAGCCATGGATCCCTATAATCACAAGATGACTAAAGAAGAGAAGGCCAGGAATTGTCACACAGACTGTGCAGTCTACACTTACGACCAGGAAATAGACGTCCCATACTCCTCCAACCTGCCGCATTTGTTCCCCGACATCATCCACTGCCATGTCAAGTAGGTGCACACACATGCATGCATTTAAGTGGTCTTTCTCAAATGATCTTTAATATCGCCATTTCAGTCTGCCAGACCCGGCAGGGCACACAAGATCACAAGGAGAAACTAATATTCAAGTGCATTTATGCAGATTATTATGAAATAGAACAGCTACATTGGGGCTGTACTGAATGTGGTTTACGAATGAAGCTGTTGTTTTGGATTTCTGCTGCATTTAATTGGTCATGGTTTTAATGTCCCATTGCAGGTTGAGGAAATGGCTTTATTTGTGCATGCTTTCACACACAAACACAACCAAAGAGAACCAATTCAGCCAGTATTCCCAGTTAGTGGACATGAAGCCTGATGTTGACTGCAGGTTGACTATATTGTGTTTGTTTGTTACAGGATAGAAGACATCCCTATGGATGCCTGGCATGTACGGTTGGACCACGTCAGCAGACGCTTCGACCGCTCAGCTCTGTACTTCTGTGGCTTCCCCACACTGCAACGCATCAAACACAAGGTGTGTGTCTGTGTGTGCATATACAGTATATTTGTGTTGGGTGGCTGGGTTACATTTAAAGGATCTAAGCCCCCAACACGGGGTCTGATGGGGTTCCTCAGTGATAGCTTGTGTTTATTTATTGCAGACTACTGTGAAGTAGCATAATTAAAAATAGTCTCTCTGTTTTTGTTTGTCTTTCTCATCCCTCTGTGTTTGTCTGCTTCTCTCTTCTTGTTCATGGGCTCACTCACACTTTTAGTTTTTCAAGAAGAAGAGTGGGGTGGTCGTGTTCCAGCAGAGCAGCAGAGGGGAGAACATGATGCTGGAAATCATCCCCAACCAGGAAGGAGAGGCGGTGAGCTTTCCTTTGTTTTAACTGATCCCGTTTTTTAAAACCACTGCTGAAAATATTTATAGCTGACTTAACAAAAAAAGTTGCTCTGATGTCCTTAAAGGACAAACATAAAATTATATATTATAATTTTTTTCCACTTTCACTAAGTTAAATCTTTTAACCAAATTCCGTCCTGATCATAACTACCAAATATTCATAAATCTTTAGAAGTTTAAACCCTCAAATGCCAGATTGTTGGGGTGAATTATTTTTTCACAGTCTGGAATACGTGTGATTGGCAACATTGATTTTGATGCTTTTTTATTTTTTTGTGTAGTAAACCAGAAAAATAACATGTATTTGCCCCATAGGGTAAACATGAGGAAATAGTTCAAGATGGTGTAAAATAGTAAAAACTACAATTTCGAAGATTTATTATAGGAGCTGAGATTGACTTTCAAAATTCGTAAAAAAATAAATAAAAAAAAACATACACCTTTGCCAAAATGTATGCCTTAAAAAACACTGAACAGAGCCCAAATGATCTAAAAATCTAAAGATTAAAAAGCCAAAAAATGTCCCTATTGAGACACGAGGGTTCATACATTAAATAGTTGCGCAAAATATTTCTCAAAAAAAATATCTATTTCGTAATTAGACATTTTGAAATATCTTCAGTCAAATTAACAGAATAAAAGGCTTGCATTCTTTTTTAATGATTAGTAATAGCATACATTAATTACATCATTATTGCCAACGGTTTAGTACTAATTCTTGTCAGTGTCTCTATCTGACACTGCAATGATTCAAGCTTCCTCTAGATGGGGCTCAAGAAAAGTCCCAGGATCCCTAAAAAAAGATTAGAATTCATGCTGGCCTCCTTATGTCTGCAATGTACAGCTGTAACATATAGGAAAACATAGAGACAGGACACAAACACTCAGATTCTGAACAGAAAAACATATTAAAACACCCCTAAATAATGTGTAATACGTTTAACTAGTTATTGAGTTTTGAATGTGAGAAAACTTCTGCATCATTAATACAGACTTTTACAACTGCTTTTAATTCTCATGAAATGACTTTTTTCTTCTTTAAAAAAATGAATGTAAGCTTTGGTTTTATTTTTGTCTACTTTTATTACACACTACAATATGTATAATAAATTCCTACTCAAATCTACTGTCTCCCTCATGTTGTTGTTTCTTGTTCTTTGCCTCTTTAGGTATGTGATGATGTTGCTTCACAAGTACTGGGGAAGTCGGTGTTCGTCAACTGGCCGCATCTAGAGGAAGCTCGCATCATTGCAGTGACGGACGGAGACGTCAAGTAAGAAGTAGTCCTTTGATGTTTTTAATGGAAGTTTGTTTTTGATTTTCATAATCTGGATAGGTTCTACCCATGTATTAATGATCACTGTATGAAGTAAAAGAAAGCTATTGCCATATCTTTTATTAGCTTCCCTGTGATTTCATGGAAAGCATTTAGTCTGTCAATAAAGACTGAAATCAAAAGATTATGTTGATGGAAAAAGACGCACCCCCTTTTTGGCTTTAATATATCAGATGGTGAAACCTCGGCCACAATCACCAAAAGTAGCGTGCATGTCCGTTTGGCTTAAGCAAGCACATGCTTTACACTCATACAAAGTCGGAAGTCTGAGTCAGCTATTACAAGTGAAATGTTTCACCCTGTTTTGCAGGTTTTGTCTGGAGGAACCACCCGGTGTCCAAAGACTGTATGACAGGCCGTCCACTCCTCCTCCCACCAAAGTCCTCTGCCTGTCTGACAAGGAGCAGAAGGACTGGGTGAAGGATGTGCAGGGACAGACTGAACAGTAAGGCTCAATAGACAACACCATACTTTGTTTTATGAATTAATAGAGAGAACATATTGCTTCCTTTCTCATGTCTTAGTGGCTAAAATGCCTTTAAATTCATTGTAACATTGCACACTAGAAGGTTTGAAGTTTCTTGGTATTAAACCTCAACAACATCATAATTTGTATAAAGCGTCACCTCCAGTTTTATTGCCTGTGTTTATGATTCCTTTCTTTAAAAGTGATTTTTCTTCCTCCCAGTTTCGTGAAGAGGAAAGGCATCATGGTGAACGAGACATCGGTGGTTTTGTACGGCCAGTTGCTGTCGGGAAGGAAATACGTCCCCAAAGCCAACGGTGTGGTGGAACTTGAGAAACAGTGGGCCAAGCAGGTCCTTCCGTTCGCCTACCAGACCGTGGTTAAGGTACACGCATACACGTACATGAAAGGAACACACAGATAAAAATCATGGAAACGTGAGCTATTAAGCTATTAAGCTTAATATTGGTTAAAAAAGTATTGTAGCATCACTGATATAGATGCACATTCACATAGACATCTTGTTAACTGATACTGCTGAAGACTCTTTCATCACCTATATTATTCTACGTTTGCCTTCATCTTCTCAGGACATCAAGGCCTTTTACTCATCTCTGACCTGCTTCAAGAGCTTAGACGAGCTCTTCCCTCCAGCAACTGCTGTCTTCATGGTGGGGAACCCTTACTACGGCGCCATGGGCGAGGTATGTGACCATCATTTTCCTGCCTCAGTCAGAGGATCACCTCATTGTAGAAATAATGGACGGTCAAACACGGGAACTCACAAGCTTTCTCTTTTATTACTTGCTTAACAGGTGCAAGATTCAAGCGATGTCATTAAAGATGGCCGGGTACGAGTTGTCTTCAACGTGCCGCACGAACCACAGCTGGAGCCCTTGATCCAGAATCAGCATGTAAGTGACGTGCACACTTGTGAAGACGTTCAATTGAGAAATAGTGTTAATTCTGACTTTCCATGCTCAGCCATTTGTGCCTCACGAACGTACTGTATGCCTGTGCATGTTTTTTTTTTGTAGAAGTACTGTGTGAAGTACAGCCCCGGATACGTTCTGGCATCTCGTCTCGGCGTCACCAGCTACCTTGTCTCCCGCTTCTCTGGAAGCATCTTCATTGGCAGAGGCTGTAAGAAGAAGTAAGTGGTTAAAGCTAAGATATACATATCTATATATATGCTATATATGTTTATTACACTGATCAGAACTTTATTTTTCCTACTGTCTCTTTCTCTGTACTAATGGTTTCTTCTTCATTGTTTTCAGTCCCTGTGGGGAGCAAAAAGCCAACGTTGGCCTGAACCTGAAGTTCAACAAGAAGAATGAGGAGGTTCCTGGATACACCAAGAGAACTGAAAAGGAGTGGCTCTACTCTAATGCTGTGGAGGATTTGCTGGCCGAATACCTGGACAGGTAAAAGAAAAAAGAAAAAAAAAACTGTGTGAAGGGATAGTTCAGGTGTTTTGAAGTGGGGTTTTATGAGGTACTTCTCCATAGTAAGTGTATTATCTACTGTAGATGACGGTCAGTGCGCCCCCAGTTTGGAGAAACAGACAGGAGTTACCGCACAGGAGCAAAGCAATGTTCTGCTCTGGATGAGGGCCGGCAGCAAAATGTATTTTAGACACCTAAAAGAAAGGCTCACCTAAAAATCAATATCAGTTTAAGTGTACGCTATATTTAAAATATTTTCACTGCTTTACCTTGCCATCAGACAGCTCTTTCTGACAGGGAACTGAAGCCGTTATCTATGCTCTCCTCAAACCCACCAGACTTCACTGACTACAACAGTAATGTTATGCCACAGAACACGAGAGTTGCTGGTCTGCCGCTGCCTCACTCGGTTATTGTGTGACTTTGGTGAATCCAAACTAACCCTCTAGAACACAAAAGCTCATTCGGATAGGCATTGCGTGCTGCTGGCACCGAACCACAGATGAACGATTAGTCTAGCACAGTGTCCACTTGTGGTTTTGATAGTTAGCTACTCTGTGAAACCCTTAGCTGACCGTCATCTACTGTAGGTAATACACTGACTATTTATGTACCTCCATAGGAGTACCTCATACAACCCCACTTCAAAAGAAATCTGAACTATCCCTTTAAGTGAGACCTTCATTCTTAAGTTATTTCAGTAGCCCTGAATATCTGGTTGTATTGAAATATGTTGGATTCTGTTTGTACGCTCTAAAATAACACGTGTGTTAAAAAAAAGCTTAGTCACTCCTACTGTTCAAAGATGCACTAATTCAACATTTTAAATGATGTTTTTTTATGCTTTTCTAGATTTTCTGAGGTATTCAACAATGTGTCCAGAAACAGTCACGATGATGTCTTCTATGAAGATGACATCTGGCCTGCTGAGGACCAGAATGGGTAAAACAAACACACATAAATGTACATAGATAGTTATTAAGCTCTTGTGATTTTGGGTACCTGTGACAGTTCAATCACAATGCAGTTGTGCAATATGTGAGGAGAAGCTAAATATTTGTCAGCCCTGTCAGATGAAAAATTGAGGCATCGCAGCCTAAATAAGTTCAGGAGCATTTCCTCTTGTTGTACCTCTATTGAACTTCTTTCAGCACAGTTTGAACAAAGTCTATCTTCTGAAAGAATAGAATGAATGTATTTATTGATGACCTCTGATACTGATGGAAACCCCTATAGGGCGGAGAGGGTTGCTGAAATCACCTCATGGTTGAAGAGTCACCCAGTGAGCTCCATCGGCAGGACGTCATGCGACCTGCAGGTGCTGGACACTGCCATCGTGGAGAGGATCGAGGACGCGGTGGAGAAAGCCAAGGTGACGCAGACACTCAAACTACAGCGTGCTTCCCTCCAGTTACTATTTCAGAAAGTGTGAACTCAATGTCTCCCAATTCATCCTCTCTATCTCTGTCTCACTCTCACCATCCTTCTCTTAGGTGAAGAAGAGCACCAAGAAAGTCCGTGTGACGGTCAAGCCTCATCTCCTCTTCAGGGTGAGTGCTGTTTGCATGTATGTGTCATTACTTAGAGGTAAGGTCAACGATGTTGGAAAGCTAGTATAATTTGAAAGTATTAATAAGTGCTAGTTGAGCCCTACTGTACATATGTTTACAAAGTATTGAACATGCTCCTTATATGAATGTCTGTGTTTGTGTGTAGCCCTTGGAGCAGCAGCAGGGAGTGGTCCCAGACCCGGATTCCGAGTACCGCCTGTTTGACAGGGTCATCAACACCAGGGAGAGCTTCACCGTCCCACTGGGACTCAGAGGAACCATCATCGGCATCAAAGGAGGTGAGGACACCCTTTCATTTCTTTCATCCTGATTTCTTCATACTGTTAAAATGTCAATGATACAAAAGAGAAAATGTACATAAACATTTATATTGTGTCTGTCTTTGTGTCTTCAGCGGAGCGCGAGGCAGAGGTTCTCTACGAAGTGCTTTTTGATGACGAATTTGCTGGAGGTCTCACCATCAGGTAATCCCACAATCTGCAGTGTGATTACGGCTCTTTTTATTGAGTCTTGCAAAAGCCTCCCTCTCCACACCAGACATGTGACTGTTCTGTCATTGTTCTGTGTCCCTCAGGTGTACGTCACCTCGCGGTTACCGCCTCCCTCCCTGCGCTCTCATTAACTTTTCCCACGGAGCCCGAGCGGATCACACCGGCCACAAACTCACCGCCATCGTCAAACCTCAGCCCGCCAATGCCGCCAACCTCAACTCACACCGCCAGATGCCCGGCCTGAACCACTCCCCACGTTCACCCTTTACGCCCACACAGGTAAGGGTGCAGCGCCCACACAACTGGTTGAAATAAAAAAAACAACAAGACATTTTTGTCTCTAAGATAGCTCATTACGCCATTCTTTATCCCTTTCAAACAAACTCTCTTCCTTTCTCCGTTCCACCTCTCCACTCCTGCAGCATAACAATAAACACGGTGTGGTGAAGGCAGCCTCCCAGGGCAACAGGAGCTCTCCCTCTAAGGGTCCTATCCAGAAACAACAGGCAAAGGTAAGCCCCGGGTCACCTCTATGTGTAGACCATTCGCACTTCTATCGGCCCTTTTAACCATGTGACCTTACAAATATACATTGTCTCTCTACTTCAGGAGTACAGTAATGTGTGGCAGACTCTGCAGAACTCCGGTCCTCCTGTCAAACCTCCGGCTCACTGGCAAAATGTACGTCTGTGTGTGAGAGTGTTTGTGTGTTGTTTTTTTTTAATATATATTATTAATGACAAAAGGCAAATATGGCATCATGGTGCTGACCCATTGTTATACATATGTTGTATAGGTATAGATTTGTTGTGTTTCAGGGGTCACCAAATTTGCAATTTACAAGCTGGGATTTTCTACATATTTCGGCCGACATTGAGTTGGTCGTCAAACTGTTTATGATATTTAATAATATTCAGGAGAGCTAACGTTAGCCAGCTCTCTCGATAATGTTTCCTATTATTTATCATTAACTGGTACTTGTTACTTTGTCAATGAACTAAGTTATCATTTGCACTTTGTTTAGTTAACGTTAGCCAGCCATATCTGTTGAGACATCCTCAATTAATTAGAAAGACGTTAAAGTTAGTAAGAAATAATCCTGGTGAAGATGTTAATGAAACAGACAATCTGCCTTTATTAGTACCGAGCGGACTGAAGTAGTTCCTGAAATTAACACCCTTATGTTCTGGACTGGGAATCGTTTTAAATCGAATTGATTTTTAATCGAATCATGATCTCAAGAATCGAAATCGGATTGTGAGATATCTAAAATTTCACACCCCTACCTGCTATATGCAGCTGCTAGACAGAGCCATGATCAGTTTGGAGACCAATAACAAGGAAAACAAACACATGCACATTTAGATATTATTTTTTATTTTTTATTTTGTGGAAGCAACACAGATATGATATAGTATAGTTATAGTAGGACTGTCACAAAAGTCTGGCACCAATGCAAAATTGGAATGCTGTCACATGACTTAATGAATATTCCTTTTATAGTTTGCTTGGTGTAACAGTTACACATGAACAAAGTACAGTTGTGCTGATAATGGCAATACAAATCATAAAAAAGCATTTCTGGTATGATTTGAAAATGTTTTTGAAACACACTCATAAAGATGTTACTGTGTGTTAGAGCAAAAATGAAAAAAAACAAAAAACAACCTTGTGTGTTTCGAACTCTAGGAAGGACTTTCCCAACAGGGGAAGAACCAGCACCCCAACAAAGCTGTAAGCACACACACACAGACCAGACCACACCTGCTGGCTTTCCCAGCATGTCGGGTCATCAGCTGGAGAGCAGGATGAGGCCCACGATTTCACATATAACCAGATTTAAAGCAGTTTATTAACCTGAGCTGCATGTGTGGAAGAATATATACGTGTGTCAGTTGTACAGCAATAATAATATATACAAATGCAGTCGGACCAGAGAGAGATCCATAGATGGTTTCATTTATAAATGTGTGCCTTATCTTATATGTATATATGTATGTGAATATGTGGCTAGAATAATGTTGGATTGTGTGTACTTTACAGGCCCCAGTTGGTGGCATCAGACTGTTGAAGAAAAATGAAGACATGAACTCCCTTTTCCCCCAACAGAACACAGCCAATAAGGTACACACACACACACACACACACACACACACACACACACACACACACACACTTCTGACACTTTATATGTGAATTGAGCTGTAAGGGACAGTGACGGGTCTTGTTAAACACAATGGTCAGAATCTAGTTTAAATGTTTTTAAATGTGTCTACAGTGTATGTGTAAACTAATATATTTCTCTCACTCAGGCTACGACTGAATTTGAGGATCTGATAGCCAGTCTTAAGATCTCTAGCCAGCAGACCCCACCTCCTCCTGCTCCTCCTCCACAAGCACCCACCAGCCAGTCAGATGGCCCGTTGTCTCCGCAGTCCTTCGCCATGGTGAGTAAGATGGCAGTGGTCTCCTTGTAATGCCACGAAGAACATATTTGGGAGGAGTTAGAACCTTCGGGATTGTTACAGAACTACCTGTCATAAAAATAAAAAGTTGAGCTGAACAGTTAGAGGGAAATATCTAATTGCGATTGCGAAAAAAGACATACCTCTCTCCCTATTGATAAATATAAAAAATTCGACAGGACTGTTGTGTACACAAATAGTGGAAAAAAATAGTTGAAAAACATGAATGTATGTACCATTATTTAATTTCAATCCAGTCATTATATCACTATACACTAGGACGGGTCAGGATAATTGAACTGGGTTTGTCTGATGTCTGTTGTTGCAGAAGGGAACTCTGATGCTGAAGGAGATGCTGAAGATTGACGGTGCTGGAACAGCAAGTCCAACTTCCCAGGAGGCAGTTAACGCCGGCGGCCAGCAGCAGAACAGGAGACGATCGTCCAAGAAACTAGGTATGTTACCAATTACTGCACCACGTACCACACCACAGGCAAATGTGCTGCAACCAGATTTACAAACCTACGAAGAAGGTGTTTGTATACAACTTCAGCCATGTTTTTATACTCCCTTTCATCCCATTTTTGTCCTTCCAGCAGCAAATATGAACATCCCCCTCTGTGACTCGGCTGTAATAAATTCTCCCGTACTGGTCGCCCCTGCTAACCTCTCCAACGCTTTGCTGACCAGTAAGGTGTCAGAGCTGGCGTGTGTCTGCGTGGGGTTGGGAATGGCACCACCCGATTTCAGCTACATAGGCAACAGACAGGTAACACAGTGCAATGCATGTTTGTCTTTTGCAGTGCTATATTTACCTGCATGGTGTAGATATACAGTATGCCAGATGCCTCAGCCAATAAGTGTGTCTGTGTTTGTGTGTGGTTGCACTAACTTCCTCCGTCCTCTGTCTCCGCAGACAGTAGTGTGTCAGGTGAAGCTGTCCAACGGGTTGATGGTTCACGGTCCTCAGTGCCAATCAGAAAATGATGCCAAGGAGAAAGCTGCCTTCTTTGCCCTCCAAAGACTGGTACAACACACACACAAATTAGTGTTTACGTGTGTGAGAGAGTGTGAGCATGTGTGCTTGTAATGGTTACGGAGGTGTGGAAGCCATCATATTTGATCTATTGAACTCATTTGCACTTCATTTGTTCCACATTATTTGTTCCAACATTGTTTCCATTAAGCATCTGTTAAACTGATTACTTGGCTATCCAAACTGTAAGGGTAAATATGCTTAAAGCTTCTCTGTCTGTTTCAACTTGCTCATCTGTAGAACTCCGTTGGATCTGGCTTCCCCCTCCCTCCTGCTCTGTACCCAGGAGTGGGTCAGATACGACCCCCACCATTAGGACCCATGACCCAGGTCTTCAGCCAACAAGGTCAGTCTTCCTCTCCTCATATTTCTGATGAATAGTCTGTGGTAGATGTTAGGGAGTAGCTGTCACTCAAGTGGACAACCCTCTCTGTGGCTGTCCGTGCAAGATTACCGTCAGCATTATTCCTCATATCTATAATTCCTTGGCCAAAAGTCATAACCATCACAGCTTTTTTACAAATACACATCTTTTTCAGGATTTTGGAAATTTGTTGTCTAGAGTTTGCGTGATGTAATCATGACGTCGGCTGTAAAAGGATCTATTGTAAAGCCTTTTTTGAGATAAAGAGCCATATAAATATATGAATTTTAATCTTTTCATGTGCTGTTATCTCATGTCCTTTTTTTTTTTCCCAGGTGGTTTGCTGTTGCCTCCCCAGGGTTACGGCCCTGCCCCTATGTGGGGAATGCCGCTGCCTCCTCACCACCACCAAAACCAGCCCTTCTTTGGAGCACCGGGAACCTTCCCTGGGGCCGCCCGCCCCCAGCCGGCACCGACACTGCCCATCGGCTCACACAACCAGTTTATTCCACTACAGGTAGACTTAACACTCACACATGAACCAAATTGATATTTGTTGAAATATTTTGCTATATTTCTCTTTTGTGTGACGTATTCCTTCTAAAGTTGCGCAACGATCCTGGTAACCCAGATTTCCGCTCAACAGGTGACTAAGAAGCGAGTCTCAGCCAACAAGAAGAACCAGGAAACCCGAGAGTTTTACAGCGCCGCCCACACTGTGTCCAGAAACCAATCACAGAAAGTCCAGAACCAGCCCTTTGGCCATCCGATGGCTCAGGGCGAATCCCCGGGTGGGAAATTCGACCAGGCGCACCAATACGCCGCCAACAGCAACCCCTCCTCGTCCAGTCCGGGACTAGTGGACGTCGTTTCCACGACGACAGCAGCCCCGCACACGCCCCCTCGTCAAAACGTCCCACCGGCAGGCCACACCCCTGGCTCCTCCTCCAAGAGGAAGCACAGAAAGCTGGCAGTCAATTTTGAGGCGGCTAAAGTCTCTGAGTGATGAACTGGTGAGTGTTTGTGTGTGTGGATGTGTGTGTAGAGAGAGAGAGAGAGTGTGTTTGGTGTTTTTAAGCTGCTGTTTTAAAGCCTGACTCAGCATCTCTGATCAAAACCTCATCAATGTGAAAGTTTCTTTTCACTGAATTTTTTTTGTCTTGTTTGCACCCAAACTAAATTATTCCCCCTTTTACTCAAAACACAACAACACAGAAATATCATATGACAGAAATCCGTTGTCCTTTCACCTCTTCTCTGGCTGTCGTAGTTCTACGTTGCCTTGTTAAGTGTGTTTGTGGCCAGTGTGACCACAGGTTGCTGTTGCAGTGAGCTTACTGGTGTGGAAAGGAATCCACTGTGTTGGCTAGAAGTCTAAGGTGCATTCTGAGATGTGGCCTTGGCTCTTTGTTTCTTCTTTGGTCTAAAATAGGTTGATTTCTTGGATTGATTACTCTTCCAAGCAGAATTGATTAAAGTCTCTCAACAAGTAATTGCTGAGATCACGGAACGAGGCAACATTGCTGGCCAGAGCTACAAAAATAAAGCCCAAGCTGTAATAAACCAGTAACCTAAGTACACACGTTTCCCCATTGAAGCACATTCGGAAACAATCTTCTGGTTAACATTTTCTTAGAAAAAAAGAATTATTTCCCATGTTTGTTCATTCAGCTTGGTCTGGCTGAGTATGCCAAGTAGTGAAGAAGATCTAGAGAAGTGAAACACTGCCTTTAAAAGTGCATCGTCTTCATTAAATACGCGCTCGAGAGAAAATCCGAGTAGCAAAAAAACAAACGTGGCAGTACCAGCGCGACAGACCAAATAATCAGCTCAGAGGTAGGGCTGCATGATTCTGAAAAAATATCCAATTGTGATTATTTTGACTGATGTTGCCATTGCAATATGATTTGCGATATTTGAGGGTATTTTTACATAATTATTGTCATTTCCATTGAAAAACAGATTAAAATGATTATGGTGTGATTTTTGCGGGGATCTGTACCAAACTAAGATGTTTCCTTAAGTCGGTAGAATATGATGTTTTGGCCAGGACATCTCTGCAGCACCACAATATTTAATTAAAAATGGTATTTTGACACATATTTTACCTTTAACAAATACTGCGATCATCCTGCGATTTGAAATTTGCTGTAGGCCATATTGCGATTTCAATAAGATTGATTAATTGCGCAGCTCTGCTCAGAGGAAAACAAAAAGAACAGGAACTAAAACCTTAAGTTAAGTGCAAAAACATGATTATTAGCAGAATCAGTGTTATTTTTTCATCTCTTCCATTCCCTTGCGTCAGTCCTAGCACCGTCCATCTACACCGATTGTAAAATGTTGCTTTGGATGTGTACGGCTGAGAGACGGGAGAGTTTTCACTGACTTGGGGTGCTGCTATTGCTTTAGTTTTGGACGGCACAGGAGGCAGCGTAGACTTGTTGAGATTCATCCCGCTCCTGGTCACGGTGCAGATAGTCCTTGATATTTTAGAACGCCTCTTCTATTAATTGATCTCGGTTCTCAGGGACTCGTCATACTTTAGCCTCAGATTTGCACTGCGATGGTAACTACTTCCTGCTTTTCCCCTCTGTATACTTGTAGACATAACTAAGTTATTTACATGTACGTCTTTAGAAAACTAGTTTGACTGCATGTGTTGGCCGTGTTTTGTTTTTATTGGGGGGATGTTAGTGTACTAATTATGCATAAAGATGGGCCGCTATGCTTGTACATACTCATCAATATAAGAAGCATTACAGCCATTCGTATCAAACATACATCCGCTTTGTCAGGTTTGGATCAGTGGTGTTAATCAGGCCAATATTGATTATCCGTTTTAATGTTTCCCTTTTTGTTTTTTCTCGTTTCCCATCAAGTTCGACAGCCTTTTATTTCCTTCAGACTCTTGACGCCTTGCTTCATTTTTATACTTTTTTTTATGGTTTAACGACACCGCCAAAGTAAAGAAAAAGTTGAATGCACACTGCCTGCACACATTGCAGAATTATGATGAGAAATTATTGGAGTAATAAACACACATACACACCACTCGTGATGATATTGCCACTGCAGAACTGTTTTACACCAGCACATAACCCAGAGTCAAATTCCACCTACAGTGTTGAAATCGCCAGAGGCTTTTTTTTTTTTTTTTGTGCGTTTCATTTTTATAAACTGGACCTTGTGAGGAAGTCCTTTTTTCATTTTATTGTTGTAGTCTACAAAAACGAATCAGATTTGTCCTGTTGGACCTACAGGAGCCCTCACACCGCCAGATTCCAAAAGCAACGTGATTACGCAGTCAGTCGTTCAGCTTTTTAAATTGGATAGCAGCATGAGATTGTGGCTGATTTGGAGACCCACACACAGCTGATAATTGATGACATTTACAACTTAATCAATTGACTTGATTAGGTGCAAAGAAAAAAGTAAGCATTGATCCACAGCGATGATATAGAGTCCCATAAGGGTTGAAAATCAATTATTTTTGTATCTGTGTAAATGCAGCCAAAGAGCATTATAACAGTGTTATGTGATGAGTACTAATATATTTAAAACATTTTAGTTACATTACGTGCCCACTAAATTCAGTGTCTCCAAGACGCTCTGAGGCTGTTTGGCTCACCTCACCTCTGGGCACATCTGGACAAGCGCGCGCGCACACACACATGTAAAATCTCTCCATTTTAAAGATCTTTTTTTCTTCTTTTTCAAGCTATGGATTTTATGGATACCCTTTTTATAGACCGTCTTGGGGGTCTTTTCTAAGCGAATTATCGTTTCAATAATGTTTGTGGTGGAGCTACAGCGACGGAAGCAGCTGCAGCGAATAGTAAAGTGTCTCTACTTTGTCCTTGTTTCGAGGCACACAGGCATAACTGAGTATGTTTGTGGTGTGATTGTTGTTTTAAGGCTGACATCCTTATGCCGACCCTGGGACTCAAGTCTATAAGGCTCTTGTGCAATAAGGGGAGGTTTTAAAACATTTTGGAAATTGAAGCACACCTGTTGTATATCTGTTATTTTTTTGTGTTTTTTTCTTTTTTGGAAATGAAACAAAGTAGAGAATTCTCAATATGAAGAGATAATGACTTGCTGTTTTGATCCAGGAATGTGCTGTACATATCCATTTAATAAAGTAAATCTTTTTGTTACAACGTGGCTGCTTCTTTTTGGCATCAGAAACTGTTTTATTTATTCATTTATTCAGCAAAAAGGCAAACTGGGTGTATCAAAGGGCTCCAGAGCTCTTGGATACTTAAAGCAGATAGAAATATGTTTAAAAGGCCCACTGGACATGCCAATGAAAATCACCGGTCTGGTGGCCCTGCGGTCAAAATTATTCAGACATCACACAAAGCAAATTTGGATGCTGGACACTTTTCACACTCAATTGTCTTGGCTACATAGCGGAAGGGGCAGGACCATGACCACTATTCAAACATGTGAAAATGGCGGCAGATGATGCAGGGGCTTTTGCGGTGCTGAACAACGTACCTTATAAATGTCTATGGGGTACGTAGATAACAGAATAAAACAATACAATACGTAAACATACCGGTGCATTTTCAGCCAACAGGAGGATACATCATAGGCATAGGCGACAATGTTGGAAATGTAATTTCCACTTTGCTTTGGTTTTCTGTGTATTCTTGTTCAACAAAGCAGGCAGGTATTTTGGCAGGTAGTGGACGGGTCAAACATGAAAGAGGCAGCAGTGCAACACAAAGGATGCCAGCTGCCGTAAAACCCGAAAGAAGATATTTTGGCGGGTAGCAAGCCGCGGTGAAATGTTGCGATCGTCATTTCTGGTAAGTGAGGCGCAGAGTATTCGATTTAAGACGACCCTTCCCCGTTGAAATTCACGCACTACTCAAGTTAAGTACAGAGTGCACTACATTGAAGTCTACTTCCGGAAGTACGTGGATTGGAAAACACTGACTTTTTTTTTCGACATACTATACTGACTTTTTTTTCGTACAATTTTTCGACATACTATACGTCAGTTTTTCATAACATTTTTGGACATACTATGACATTTTTTCATTAAATTTTTCGACATAGTATACTGTGACTTTTTTTGGTGAAAATTCTCGTCATTCTATACTATGGCATTTTTCGTGAACTTTTCATGACATACTTTACTATGGCTTTTTTTTATTACTTTTTTATTTTTTACATATTATTCTAAAACTTTGTTTTATAACATACTATGACTTTTTATATTTTTTTATGACATACTATACTATGACATTTATTATGACATGTTATACTATGACTTTATTATTAAATTTGATATGGCATACTATACTATGACTTTTTTGACATTTTAAATGGCTTACTATTTTATGACATACTATACTATAACATTTTATGACATACTATACTATGATGAAGGACACTAAGAGACACCACATTTAAAAAAAAACACAAAATAAGACATTTATTCAGTGAGCACCAGTCAGTCAGTACAAACGTTCTCTTTCCTCAGAAGCTCAAGTTTTGTTCAAACAGTAATCATAATCAGGAAAAAAAACTACCACTTCTTTGAAAGTCAAAACATTTCAAAGACTTTGCGCCTTTCAGCCAGGCCTATATATTATCTTTACAGGCAGAACACTGGAACTACATCTCAATCAAAGCTTAGTGAGAGAAAAAATCTTCAGTCATTTAGTGTGCGTCATACAAAACCTACCTCTACGGAGTAAAAAACAAAAACATTTGGACAATAACAACACATACACATATATATACACATGTTCCAAATTCATCAAAATCTGAACTCGCTAGATTTTCACACTATGTCCTGCTACTGTATAAATTAATGAAAGTCACACATTGATTTCAACTCTAATACTAACGCTAAAGCACTGATGTTAATGTTGATACTAGTTCAAATCATTTATTGCAAGCAGCAGGACGACAGTTCAGCAGAAATCAGAAAAAAACAAAACATCGTCCTGATTTGGATTTGAATTTGTGAAGACGATCAATCTTTAATATTGGATTATGAGATGCCAATTAGTGATGCATTAATCTGATAAATAAATGCAACACAATGTAAACTAAGCTTGTGAGTCAACACGTTTTCAGCAGGTGCGCCATACATATTTCAATATTATCCGTGTACTCTCCTACGTTTATAGCCTAAGCAAGCTAAGCTTGCTGAGCTATGCCTTGCCTTGATTCATTTTCTTATTTTTTTTTATCTTGCGTGACTAATTATTTCTTTAATATTTGTTTAATATCTGTAGCTTCAACAATTAGAGATAAGATCTTAGTGGTAAAATGTTTTTGGTAAAATCCATTCAGTTCTTTTTTTGGCTTTTCAGTGGCCTGAAATGAGTGATGTTGTGATTGGTTGACTTTGCTAGGGAGGAAGTCATTTACATAGAGTGTATTTACATCTAAAATATGACAGGAAGACGTGGACACTGATGTCTGACATTAGAGGGTCACTCAAATAAAACATCTGACAAAAGAAATATCTCATCACCATCATGTGTACAGTATGTTTCCAAATGCTTCACATTGTGCTCGTACTTAAAAAAAGGTAAGTCAGGTGAGTAAAGTCTATTTTTTCATTGTTAACAAACACATTTAAAGACTAAAACCAACAATGAACTGAACCAACCCTGTAAGTTTTCTCTGTGTACCCAACGCCTGATATTCCTTTGTGCCATAAAGCTCCATTGTTGTCCAAAAACTATTAAAAACACATCAATGAGCTTCACTGTTGCACTGGGTGACATGTTCCTTCATGAACACATAAACTGTATTATGATTCAATGCCACATGCACCGTCCTGCTGCTGTAAATACTCAGTAGAGCACCAAATGTGTATTAATCCGCCACTGAAAATAGTCCCCAAACAAATGCTCTATTTCGTCCTGTTTGAGTAACGTTTGCCAAGAACTACAGTGACCTGCTGTTTTATGAAATTACTGAAAAGATATGTGAACATTTTTTAAGAGTTATGTCTTCATTAGCAACCAATGGCCTTACTGTAGGGCTGGGAACCACAGACAGGGTTAAGAAAGTTGTAAAGTATTAAGAGATGGATTAACACAGCGTTGGGTTTGATCTTTTCATGGGGTTTGTTGACAATATCAGAAATATAGAACGTCTTATCCTTTAACTAGAAATCATCATCATCCTAAATGACTCACACCTGATTATTTTATTTCTTGCATAGCCTGAAAACTGTTAAGTCTGTCCTGCAGTGTAAATATAGCCTGTTTCTTCACAACAGCATGCTTTGATACACAACTAAACTTCTAAAAGGGTCTAAACTACAACACTGTTATGTTCTGAAATAAGTTTGAAATTTGTAAATGGGCCATGTTTACCCAAAAATTCAGTTACATAGTCCCATTTACGGCAAATCATAAATCATCCAGTCTATTTTACATCACAGCTAACCACTTTGTCGTTGTATTTAAGACATTTTAATTAGGGCTGTCAATTGACAATCAGTCAATTGCATGATTGTCCAAAGACTTGACTATGACTTGAGGTCAGAGGTCAAGGGGCTTTAAAACTGAGCCCGCTACAACCAAAACAACCAAGTTGCGTTAATGCGTTCAAGAAATTAGTGGCGCTAAAACAAATTTGCTGCAGGGAACTGTAGAAAAAATAACACAAGGAAAATGATCAGCTGATCAGGGCTTCCGTATAAAACAGATTTGTAGTTAAGGAGATTAAACTTGCACTGGAGTGGTCTGTTAAGTTATTCAGTTCTACTCAGATCAGCTTGTGTCAGTACCTGATATCCTGAGTCATCTTTCACTTCAACAACACCTCCTGTAAATCCTGGTGATTTGCTGTGATGATATACAGTGCTGTTATATGCTCATCGTGAATATAAATAATTAAAATCTAGACTGGGACGGATGCGTGGCAACATTACGAAGTGTTGGATTACACATTGGCACTAATCATGAAACTAAATAAAGTGAAAGGAACTCAAATGTGTGCGCATGTGTTCATTTTTCTGTGCTCGAGTGTAGGCGCCCGCTTCTGCATGTTAACGTGTGTGTGTATGAACAAAAGTGCCTTTTGTCTGTGTACTTAAATGTCATTTATATGCATCGTGACGTGTGTACGTACTGTATGTGCCTGCATGTGTTTCCCATTCAAATTAAAATGTATGTGTCACATTTTCTACTCTGCACTTTTCAGCACGCCTGCATGTGTGTTTATGTGAGAGTGTGCGTGTTGCCTCCGTCTCCTCAGGTCCTCCTTTGATGCTTGGTCCCCACGTATGTGTTCTCTATGCACAGCACTATGTAGTGGTTAGAGCAGGAGCGGGTGTGCTGTCCCAGCAGTCGTCCTGTCTGCAGCAGCGCAGCCTGGCCCGTCACCGCCACATCGGCCGTCCTCCACGCCTCGCAGTAGTTCATGGTCAGACGGATGCCCACTGCATTGGAGCCGTGCCATACCAGCTTCTCTGGCCTGGGGAAGAGGGAGAGAGATAGAGATATAGATAGATAGATATAGAGAGTTTGCTCTGGCTGGTGGGCGGTGCTTAGTATTTCCTCAACTGATCTATGTATGTATATATTCATTATTGGAAATCAATTAACACAAAACAATGACAAATATTGCCCCAAACTGCATGTGATTATCATAAAGTGGGCATGTCTGTAAAGGGGAGACTCGTGGGTACCCATAGAACCCATTTTCATTCACATATCTTGAGGTCAGAGGTCAAGGGACCCCTTTGAAAATTGGCATGCCAGTTTTTCCTCGACAAAATTTAGCACAAGTTTGGAGCGTTATAAAGCGTTCTTCACAACGAGCTAGTATAACATGGTTTTGGATGATTGGCTTTAAATTCCCTCTCCACAAATACTTTCCTTTACTTACTTGCTCACAGAGTGTACACACACACTCTCACTCACCATGCTGAGTCAGTCATCACGTTGCGTCCATCAAAGGAATAGATGGGTGTGGACGGGTTGAATGTGCCTCCATTCCCAGAGAAGATGGACATCCAACTTTTGAACAACACTTCACCCTGAGAGGAGAGGACAGCAGGCATGGATACAACTCAAAAGAAGATGTCAACAGTTAACATATCATGTATTATGATTGCTGAGTGTAACTTTAAACCTGTAAGAACTGGGTGCAATGCCTTAAAGGGATAGTTCAGATTTTTTTGAAGTGGGGTTGTATGAGGTACTTATCCGTAGTCAGTGTATTACCTACAGTAGATGACGGTTGGTAAGCTCGCAGTTTGCCTTTTTAGGTGTTTAAAATACATTTTGTTGCTGTCTCGTCCACAGCAGTACATTGCTTTGCTCTCGTGATGGTACTTTATGTCATGCTATACTATTACATTTTTATGTCATACTATACTACGACTTTTTTTAATGACTTTTTTAATGACATACTATAATGTGACATTCTATATATTTTTTATGACATAATATACTATGACTTTTTGTATGCCTTAGCCACTCGACCAACTTTACAGACATACTATTCTATGACATTTTTTATGTCATAAAACCCCACTTCAAAAATATCCAAACTATTCCTTTAACCCAAAATCATGAGAAACTTATTAAAGGTCAGAAATATTGCGTAATCGTGACAGCAAAACACATCATTAACCTGCTTTCATTTTTCATTAAGATGAATCTGTATTATCTTTAAATAAAATTGGAAATCGAAAACGTGAATTTCTCCTCTCACCCTGAGGTTAACCACGGGCATGTCGGTGCGGTCCGCCTTCCTCACGATGGTTGACAGGTCCTGGAGGTGTGAGGACAGGAAGGCCCTGTAGGTGGCTGTTAGCCCCATGGCGCGTGCCTGCTGGTAGCACTGGAAGTCGGCCCCCCGGATGCCACGCATGTCCCCTTTCAGCGGGGCATTCAGCGCTACCAGGTGGAGCTGGGAAAAGAGAAAAAAACACAGATGAGGAGAAAATATACTTAGTCCAGATCTGATTCATTATTTATCACAGATATCGCATTAGTCAGGCGTGCCAGAGTTAAGTCCAACGCACATCGGCGCCACAGCACGTCATATGATGCGTCAAGTGTTGTGTCAAGTGTTGTGTCAAGTGTTGTGTCAAGTGTTGCCCCTTGCACCAATAGGAAGCGTCGTGCTGCAGTTTTACTTAAACTAGATTTCTCACCTGAAAGGGCACACCTCCAAGGGGACTGCCCATCGTTCTGACGGCCCATCCATTCCCCAAATACACACTCTTCGTGCAACAAACAGAAGCACATGGCCAATTATTATGCAGAAAGACATAATCGGACCTTCCCCTCTTGTTGCCTTGAATGCCTTCCTTGGTTGGAATGGTTGGTTAGGTTGGAGATTACTTAGGTTTAGGGTAAGATGCGATGACGTATTTTTGCTAAATTAGCCATGTGCTTCTGTTCGGATAGCGGGCTGTCTGGACATTTTTCGGACTATAGCTCGGGATATTTCTTGAAATCAACAACTAGTCTCTCCTCATCCGTTCACCCACTCACACTAGATACAGTGACAGCAAGAGGTGAGCGAGGAGATCGGAAATGGAGCTGCCACGGGAGCAGAGAAGAGGAGCTGCTACCGGAGCTGGGATGTAGCAAGCAGGAAAGCGAGTGGGTTAAAAAAAAAGTGCATTTTCGGGGGCGACAGGGCTGGAAAAAGGACAGTGGTGTTAAGTGTTGCGGGGCGGCTGTTCTGATGTTGGGCCAAGAGATTTTAGCTTACATGTATTTTGTATTTGCATGTATTTTGTATGCGTCAGTAGGTGTGTGTAAGGGCGTACATGTGTTTGTTACACTCACCCCAGGCACAGCGTTGAAGGTCTGTGGTAGAACATTATAGCTGGGCTCATATCCTCTACTGCCTTCTTGAAGCTCCTATTCAACAAACACAGGAATTAGTCTGTATGTAGTGTGTGAACTAGTGTGAAGTTCTAAATGTAAAGATATCTTTTAAAGCTTCAGTCGGCATCATTGGGCAAAAAGTCCATAATAACTTTTCAGCATATTGTAATTCAAGTGTTCTGAGAGAAAACTTGAATTATTATTTTTTTTTTATAATATTTGCTCCATTTCTACCCACTGCTGCTTTAAAGGTGTTTCAAAATATGTGTGTGTGAACCTGGCTGTGGATCCTGTGTGGTCTGCTCGCCTCTCCACCTCCTCTGAGGGCCTGAGACGCCGCTGAGGACGAAGGTCCAGACTGGATCAACTCTCCGAGCTAAAACAGGGACACACACAGAATCTGGTTAAGAGCTATGATCCCACGTCGGTTTCCCAGAGTCAAGTCCATTAATATTAGGTTAAATAGCCACACGTTGAACCAAACATACACAACACACACCTGGATCTTGCGCCAGCCGTTGCGTGCCCTGATGTACAGCTCTCCTCCCTTCTCAGACACGTAGGCCATGGTTCCCTCTGCAGCCCGGTGAGTCTCTCTGCTCAGAGCGTGGCTCGTCTTGTAGGTAGTCACCTGAATATACACAACATCATACTGGCATTAATTACTAGTCATACTCATTATATCAATTTCATCCCACTCCAGATACATTTTGCCCTGGACATTTCTCACAACAAGTGTCCAATATTAAGGGAAATCAGGATGAGAGCTTCAGAATATAATTAAATGATAGTATATACTGCACTTTTCTTATAGTGTACAGTCCTAGACAAGTGAAATACAGCAGATCGGGGGTAAAGTGCCTCCCTCAATGGCAGGTATCTTACCAGGTTGTCATATCCTGGAGATCCTGGTGGGCCGGGAGGACCAGGAGGGCCGGGGATACTGACACCTGATGACGACGCATCGGAAATACATTTAACAGATACAATACAAGAGGTCTGTAACTTTCATGGATATAAGCTCCACCTCTCTATCTCGCCTTGACATACACATACCTGATCCATATGCAGGTGTAAGTCCTGGGGGTCCAGCAGGGCCAGGGGGCCCTCGGGAACCAGCTCGTCCGAACCCAGGGGATCCAGGCTGACCCGGAGAACCAACAGGTCCCTGAGGACCCACGATGGACTCACCTTTAGGACCCTACAGGAACATACAAACAGAATACATTTCATTCAGCTGAACATTTTCACTATGTGGTACACGCCACCTCAAATATACTAATTGGAATAGTATTTTCAGGATGTAGCTTATTATTATTATTAACTTACCACAAGTCCTGACCTCCCAGGCATTCCTGGAGGACCAGGCAGACCGCCGTCACCCTTGTCTCCCTTCTGACCTTGGTATCCCTGATCACCTCTAGTACCCTGAGAGATTCACACAAAAAGAGACAAACCAACTGAAGACCGACCACACACCATTTAAAGATAAGTTCAGGAGTATCCTGAAGATTACTTCATCATCAATATTGACTCCTTCCTTTGATTTTTTTCAAATAAATTCATACAGTACAGATGCAGCCGCCTAGAATTTCCCCTCCGAGCCGGCTGCCAGCCAGTTCCCAGCCAACTTCCAGCTGCTGGGAGTGAATTAAGTCCAATATTAACTCTTGTTTAGCTCTGTTGTGCCAGGTCTATATATCATCTCCTAAGGGAAATATCTGGCTCCGTATATCCTCCACTATGTTCACCAGCTAGTCTCTTAACTGTGTCTGTCTGCTGTTTGCTGCTGGGCAGGTAGTGTGCAGCGGTTTATAGCTGAAAGGAGCTGCCTGAGAGTGAATCAAAACAGTAAAGATGAGGGCCATAAAACCAAAACGATGAACTGAGTACCAAGGCTGAGTCCTTACCGCAGCGGCCTGGGTCCGAATCTGACCCACGGCTCTTTGCTGCATTACAAAAAAAACATGACATGATGAATCCTAACTTGTGGACTGGTCTTTAATCAGGGACTGGACTGATGCTGTGTCTTTTGGCATTTTTTTCGGACCCAGTTTGCATTAGATCTATAGAGTATGATGAATCAGTACTCACCACGACTCCATCGGGAAACCCGGGTGCTGAGAAGAAAAATGATGAGATTTTATTATTATTATTGTATATTATATTATAATTTTTTAAGCAAATCCATCTAAACCTACGGAGCCCCTGAGGAGACATGGAGGAGAAAAAATATAGATGGATGAAAGAAAGATAAATACTCTTGCATTCCTCTGCGAAACTTTTGTGTTCTCTCGTAAAACTTTTGCTTTCTCCCGAGAAACCCAAGGGAGAAGAAGAAGAGAGCGAACCGGTGTTCACGCCGGCAAAGATGCTGATCCTGGACCACCTCGACTCCCCAAAGGATCAGCAAACTTTCTGTTGCTACCGTTACACAGGTTAGAGCCAAAGCTGCCGCTGGCCACCAGCCCACTGTGACGCCCGGCGGTGGGGTTTGCGCTGGCTGAATTTGAGTTGTTACAGCCGCTAACTGAAGGTTTGTCTCCGGAGCTACCGTCTGCTCTCCTCCCGGTGAAGTAGTCTCCTAGTGGCGGGGGGTGAGACGCAGGGTGTGCTCCATTGTTGTGGTTGTTTCCATGATGCCGAACTGACTCGGAAGTACATTGACAAAAAGTACATCTTTTTTTCGACCTTCAATTTTTTTCCCTCCCATGTCTCCATATAAACCAAATGGGGACCCAGGAGTTCCGTAAGAGAGCAAGTCAATGACATGTCTTTTGTAAAGGTCTTACCAGCTGTGCCTGGCTCTCCAGGTATTCCCTCAGCTCCTTTGTCTCCTTTAGCACCGCCTGAATCTCCCCATGTCCCTGCCTCCTACACACACACACATTAACATTACATGGATACCAGCACATTTGCGACAGCAGGCATGCGCACGTGTACACGATGTACAGACTGCTGAACACATAGACTGAATTCATTTTTTTTTAACATCTGTAAAGAATGTTAACTGTAAAACATGGGTTATAATAAAAAAGACACAGATGTTAAGAGTTAAAACATCGATGTCAGCAAGTTACTGTCAATGACTTCCTGGAGACACCTGCCACACCACACCTTGACCACCGCTGCTTTGAATGACACTCTGCACCCTTACATCACATTGATAGCTATCTATGGCATCTTGCAAAAATCTCAAAAGGAAAATGACATTTAGAAAGTGTTAAAGCAATGTTATCCAACGGATGCAATCTGCTGCATACAATCATAAGAAAAAGACCCACGCTAGCCCTTCATTCCCTTGTCATCACGGCGATGGTCGGCTGCCAATTTCGGGCCGTCTTTGAGTTTTGCGGTGTGTCCCACGACACTAGTCTGCCCGTGTCGCCGAGTTTTTGGCCGATTCAACATGCTGAATCGGTTAATCATGGAGATATAATGAGATTTAAAAGCTACTACGAGAAACTTTAATTTTGTTGATTTTGGCGGTCCCTGTGGACAAAAGCGGTAGTGTTTCCGAGCACAAGATTCCCTTTAGAAAACCTCTCATCTTACTGCAACAGGGTCTGACATTCTGGCACCGACCACAAGCATAAATAAATAATAACTATATAGAAATAGCCAAACTTCTTGCTGATGTTCCCATTTACTTATGTAGGTCATATAGAGGGTAGAGTATTAAATTGAGACTGTTTAAGCAGTTAAAATGTATAAATCTGTAGGCTACACAATACAAGCTCTCTCAGCTTTTTCTTTTTATCAAATTGGATGTGATCGACTGTACATCTAATCATCATAATGTCATGATTCCCCATACACTCATCAGTCTGGTGAAAGCTTTCACACATTTATGGAAGAGCCCGTCACCACACCTAAAACCCCAAAAGTGGCATTTAAAGAAAAAGGTGCCAAATTCCAATCAGAATTCTTCAACATCACATCCATCAAACCTTCATAGGGCGATTTTAATGAAATGTATATATTTCCGTCAAATTCCCCATCGGCTGTTGGCACAAATTGACATTTGTATTGAACTTTGCACAGCTACTGGTATTCTGATAACAATGTGTGTAAAACCCCTGCATAGAGCCTTTCACCAGTTTCCTTGATTGCAATTCAGCCAAGCAGAAACTGCAGCATCACCAGAGGCCAGAGAAGACACTACAAACTGAATGTTGTAAAGCAAATCCCACAAACCCAGCACCACGTACATTTCTGAAAACATGTCTATCTACCTGATGAAAGGCAGGCCAGAGTTTGATATATGTCACTTTAAATACAATCAATTGAGTAAAAGGATTGAGGCTTTTCTTTTGGAATTAATAAAAATGGAAAAGCCTGTCATAGCCAATATTTTGTAGGAATGTAATTCTCTTTAGATTCCATTTTTGAATTGATTGAACTGAAAAGTGATTTGGCACCAACTCTGTACATAGAGTAAAAGGATCAATAACGTCAATATGTTTTTCCTCCTCCCTGTCAGAGGTTCACCGAGCTTCTCTCCTCTTCCCTGAGATAACGAGGATGGTAAGGACAGACGAGGCAAGCAGGATTCAGTCTCAGACCCCCTTTAACACCCGGCATTAACATTTGTCATATCAGAAATCTGGGTGTAAGTGAAACCCAAGGTGCACCGAATTTACAGGTGGCTAATGCATCTTTAATCTATATCTGGCAACTACTTAAAAACACAAATATGTGTGAGGTTGGTAAGATAATGATGTCTGGATACAAGAGGAATGTTAACGCCTGATGAAATAGGGCCAGACCCGCAGACATGTAGCCTTTTTTAAGGATCATTAGGACAGTAGGAGAGCCAAGACAGAGGAGAGGAGAACATGAAGGGAGGTAAAAAGAGCCGTTTTTAGCCCAGACCAGAAAGCTGCCATGCTGCTATACACCCACACACCAACAGAACCACCGGATGGTCCGATTTCAAAGTGAAACAGACCAATCAGATGGTCCGACTCAAGACTTACTGGTCCCTTTTTGCAGTGCGGTCTGGGGCGCACCGGAAACACTGTCTTTAAAATTCAAAGAAGAGCAGCAGTAATCAGACTAAATGAGTCAGGTCAAACACTGTACTGTAGATGAGCTTTACAGAAATAAAAAGGACACACAAACAAACCAATGATAGTGGAGCTCCACTTACTACCTTTTTTGTCAAAGCCAATATGTGTTGTGTTTTTATGTGATTTATAAGATTACAGGATCTTTCAAATTATCTCAATGGCTTGTAGAATAATTAGACAATCTCTGTGAAAACTGGAGCCTGGTTAAATAAAGGTTAAATAAAATAACGATCATCATCATCCCAGTCCACAAACTGAAAATGGCAAATTAGAGAAATAAAAAGCCACAGGCAGACACTTACTCCTTTCAGCCCAATAATTCTTCCTGGAAGTCCAGGTGGGCCCGGAGGACCTGGAGTTCCCGCAGTTCCCTGAGAGAGAGAATATTATCACATTAGTGTCAATGTCCATCTCATTTATGAGACAGTCAGACAACATACAGCTTCAGAGTGAAGTGAAAATTGACTTAAGGGACAATCCGTAATCCTAAAGACCTTGACACACCAAGCTGACAGTCGGCCGACAGTGAGCGTCCATCGGCCTAGTTTTTGCGGTGTGTCCCACACCGTTGGCTCTAGTCTGCCCGTGTCAGAGTTTTTTTTTCCGGTCAATTCAGCATGATGAATTGGCAGCTGAGCTCATCGGTGAAAGAAATCCCTTTGATTGGCTGTTCAGCTTAAGCGAATTGGTGCACGAGAAGAGAAACGGAAGTGAGGAAAGCAAACCAACGAGTAAAGTCAAGAGAGCACACACAGAAGGCTCTTCTCATTTTTCATCTTCGTCACATCTGATCATTCAAATACAAGGGTACTTTCACAGCGACATGGTCATCTGGAATGAATGAGTGGTGAGTGAGAGTGGTTTGAAAATGGTTTCATGTATGTATCATAACAGCGGCTTGTATATCCGCCCGTCCTCGGTCTTTCAGTTTCCCTTTTTGAATGACTAATACAGACTACCGCCACCTGCTGGTATGGAGAGTTTTTTCTTCTCAAGCAGGCGCAGAACGTACGTTGTAGTCGGCCGTCGGCTGTAGACTTTGCAGTGAGTTTAAATGCAACTTTTTGGCCAAGACAAAGGCGGTGTGAGGCGAAACAACAGTCGGCCTTCATCGCCGCTATTTCTATGATGTTGGGTTGGTGTGTCTGGGCCAAAATGCAAGATTTAAACATGTTATGAATATATCTGTCTTAAATGGTCAACTTATTGATCAGGGTCACACAGATATTTTCCTTCCTTTCCTTTTCCTCTTACCGGTTGGCCGACAGCATCTCCTTTGTCTCCTTTCCTTCCAGGCATACCAGATCGTCCCTACAGGAAGAGAGAGAATGAAACACATCAGTATTTTTTGAACAGTTCCTGGATGTTTGTATAATGTTTCCACATCTAGGGATGGATCGATCATGTTTATATTAATTACTGTTCTGATTGTCTGAATTGTCATTAGTGTGCTCTCTTATTTCGGCCCTTTGGCCTAACGTACCTTCTCAAGAGCCTGACGAAGCGTTGAATGACACGTCATACTCTTGCCAGTGATAATAAAAGATCCTTGATCATACATTTCTAATGGGCTGAGTGTGCGGCCGATATCATAAACACTTGAGAGTTATTATTTCTATATATTCACTATATTGTACTGTATTTACTGTGACATGTTATATATAATATACATCAAATACAAGGCACTCACTGGGCGACCGGGGAAGCCATATTCTCCTTTTTGTCCAGTTGGTCCAATTGGGCCCTGAAATAAACGGAAACACAGTGATGGATGTACACATCAAATATAGATCCTCATTAGTAAGCAGTTTCCCCCAGAACAACAAGAATACATAGATTTGTGTAGAGCTTGTCCTAATTAACAAATGTGTGTTTGTAGATATTAATGTTCTGTTTGACATGAACTCACCATGAGTCCAGCAGGTCCGGAGTACCCACGGTCACCCTGTGAATTACAAAGCAGTACAACAAAATGTGAGATGTGAATAAACAAGGGGGGCCTTGAATACAAATGACTGTTAACGTTTCAGGGGTCAGATGCATCATCTCACTGTCATTGACCACTGTAAGTTACTGGGTAAGGTACGGTTGATACAGATAGGGGGTAAGGGGTCACTTGTCTGGTACCTTGGTGCCTTTGGGTCCCTGGGGGCCTTTTGGCGCTGATAAGAGGGATCCGTCAGCAGCAATTGTCACCCCCGGCTCTCCCTTCGCTCCCTGTTAGTGGAAAGAAATAAGACATTTTAAAAAAAATATATTTTTCTGCATATACAGAGGGGGATCCTTGTCTCAACCAGGGCCGTACACAGACATATTTGGGGGCAGGTGCTCAAGCGACAAAAGAGAGGGCACCCCTCTCATAATTATTCATAAAAAATAAAGTAACATACAGTACCACATATTTGACTTACTTACATATTTATTTATTTCAATACCCATACAATGATACATTTTCTATGGGCGACGCCGATGCCCGTAACTCACTCCTGACTACATGCACACTTTTGAAAGGCTAAACGCCAACAAATATGGATTGAAGCAGAATATTTTGTTAGATATCTCAACAGTTATATGTCTGAACAGTTTCAATATTTATTTGTGACATGATATGTTTTATAATCCACATTCTAGTCTAGTTCTCACCTTGAACCCTGACGGTCCCTGGACACCTGTAGGGCCTACGTCTCCCTTCGGTCCCCTGGGGCCCTGTGGTCAGATGAAAGGGTAGTGAGTGAGTTGGGAGGTTTAGTGAGGATAATATCATTTTAAAAGGGAGGCTGTGTAAATTCTACAGTTGATATAAAAAAATGTCATCGGTCCTGGATTTATGAAGGGCTAAGTAACCTAAAAAAATAAAATAAATAGCATGCGAGGCAATAACATACCTACCCTGTTTAGCCCAAAGACAGCAAAAACAAAATTGGAAAAAAAATGTTACATTGCTTTCATATAATTGTTGCATCTTTGTTCATAAACTGCAAAAACACTCATTTTCAGAACTCAGTCAACAGGTGATAACAAATGCTCAGCATAAGTAGTGTTACAAAATGCTCTTACAGGAAATCCAGCTCTGCCAGGCAAGCCTTCAGGGCCCTGCAACACGCACACAAAACACACACACCACACATAAGCATGCATGCATGTGCAGACAGAGAACACAGATGCAAGCAAAAGCAGTAGTGCGGAGTTAATAATATTTTTCTGACAAAGCCAGAAATGACATGCTCATACACAGCATCATCAAACAACTGCAGCCAAAGCACTTCCAAAATGCATTGATGATGCTACAGTAAAGTATTGGCTCCTTAATGCAAATCTATGTTTATGTAACTTATCAGCTATTGTTTGTTTGCATTCCAACATTTGCAGAATGAGGCAGGTAACATCTTAAAAGACCTTGTGCTTAATAGCTTAGTGTAACGCACCGTTGGGCCCGATGGTCCTCTGATCTCTGTGAAGTTGAAGATCCCATCTGTAACATTGTGCAGCAGCTGTAGAATATAATTCGCAATGAGTAAATGTGGGCACATTTAGCAGTACATATTTAGAGATTTGTAAAATTCACTAAATAAGGTGTGTGCACGTACATCCGACAGATTAATGATTGGTCCAGGAGGTCCAGGAAGCCCAGGTTGTCCTGGGACACTGAGTCCATCAACGCCACGATCACCCTTCAGGACACGAAACAGAAAATGATTAGTCCTTTATTAAAATAAAGGGTAGACCATCTGACTTGGAAGGCCGAGGAGGCAGCAACGAGGACCGGACAGATAAACAATGAGCTGAAACTCACTATGAAGCTCTCTGAAGCTGAGAGGAGCTGCAGAGTCAGGTGATTATTCTTTGTAGGTTCATCATTACAAGTGACCTCTTTCATTTTTCACATGGTCATTTGGTACATTGCCATCATAAAAATATAAATTATAGCCCCTAAACATTCAGCATCAAACAGCATCAAGGCATCACTTAATATCCACATATCATGGCATCCCTACCTTGGATCCTGTGTTGCCTTTTTCTCCTTTGGCGCCCTGTTTGTAGAGTAAAGTGAAATATTATAGTTATTAATGTGTTTACTTGTTCAAAGATGGCTTACTAAAACATTCATGGATGTCAGCAATTGGCTGGGAGAGTTTCACATTGTAATATAACCTTATCTGACAAGATGGATGACTACTTACCAAACTAGAACCTACTGATTAGCTCCCAAACTAGCTCGCTAGATACCTACTACTAGCACTCCAGCTAACTTCCATGCTACTTACCCTGGCGCCTGGTAGTCCAGCAAGACCTTGAAGACCCTCTGGTCCTGCGTCCCCTGGCTCGCCCTGCAATCACACACAGCATGGACAGAGGTCAAGGTTGCACAGAGCTAAGGGTGATGTCACTGCTACATGTTTAACTGGAGTTGCATATTATGTATATACACAATATGTAATTAATTTCTTAGTGATGTTTAAATCTAAATACTATATACTTGATTCTTTCATAAATGAAAGATATATACAGTATAATATCATACACAATATGACAGTGCCATTTCAGAATCAGCTTACCTTGACAGAGAGCCCTGGAGCTCCTGGGACTCCATCATCACCCTACAGAAGACACGAGAGAGCATCTTCAACTACTGAGCAAGAAAGTGCAATACGATGTGTGTGCAAAGGCAACACTCCTCACAGAGGAATCATATTATTAGCTGTTAGAAGTAGAAAACCAGCTATCTTCTGCAAGCGTAATGCGTACATTTAATGGATTTTCATAAATAGATTACCTTAGGTCCCTCGGGGCCAGGTATGCCAGGAGGACCCTGGAAAAAAAGAAAAAAGAAAACTCTTACTCTCAATTTTATTTGAATAGCCCAAAATCACAATTTTGCCTCAGGGGGCTTTACAATCTGTACATGACATGACACCCTCTGTCCTTTACAGTGCGACCCTCTCATTGGACAAGGAAAAACTCCCCCCCAAAAAAACACTTTAAAAAATGGAAGGGAAGGGATCCCCCTTCCAGGACGGACAGACGTGCAATAGATGTCGTGTGTATAGAGCAAGGGGGCTCCAAAAAGTAGCTTGCAAGCTACCAGTATCTTCCTACCCGTTTGAGTGGCTCGCTCAAGGTTCAAATAATATGTACATAGATTTGATCACACAATTTAATTTGTAAACCTGTTTAAATTTCTGTCCAATATTTCAAGCTGGTAATCTACTGTATGAACAGAGAAGGCAAAAGAGCTGAAAACAACGCTTGAAAGACAACATAGTCTCTGTTTACCAAACTGATGAAGAAGGCCAACGCAGCAACCGACGTTTCGTTTAGTGGCGCACATCCTAACCAAACATAAAAAAGACCTTCGCCTGTGACTTGATTATAATAGAGCTGATGATTGCAGTTGCTGAAACCTTATTAAAGGGACCATAAAAGTAAGACAGACATCATGTCTGCTATTGGCGATGTACAACTTGGTACTATGAGTCGTTCTTGGCCACTTTCATTTTGTCAAATTAGCTCTCAGAGGAAAAAAGGTTGGAGACCCCTGGTATGGAGTAACAACATAATGAAAATACAACACAGACAATCCATATGACAAAAATGAACACATAATGTGAACATATGTGAGAAGGTTGTCATGTCAAGCAGCTTCCCGGCGTCGCAAAACAGATAGAGCCAGAGCAACACGACCTCCTCTCAATGACAAACAGGTGGAGCCAGAGCAACACGACGTCCTCTCCACGCCAGATAGATAGAGCCAGAGCAACATGACCTCCTCTCCACGCCAGATAGATAGAGCCAGAGCAACATGACCTCCTCCTACTTTATATGTAACAATATACACAGTCTACATAAAAACACACACACACCCTCACACTGACCTGTGCGCCTCTGACTCCAGCTCCAATGAGCATGTCACTCTTCCCAGATCCCTCCATATCCTGAAAACAAACACACAGTCTGATGTTACACACTGAGCTGCCATCCTCCACTCTAAACGTAGCTGTTATTAATTAAAGTAGGTCTGTATGGATTAGTCATGAAATGGGGTCACCTCTATTAAGTATTTGGTTCCTGGAGGTCCGGGGGGGCCAGGAGGTCCTGAGGGACCTGATGGGCCTCTCTTTCCCGGTGGACCACTTGGACCTGGTATCCCTGAGGTCCCTCCTGTACCCACAGTCCCACATTCACCCTGCAGAGATAAAAACAGCTGCCTGGTTAACATTGATTTGTTCTTACTAACAACCAGAAATGTGTTTGTTTTGGGATAAAATAGAAATACACACTAGCGCATGGTGTGCAGTTTTTTTTTTTTAGCTTAGCCTACTCTGTGTTGAGTAGTATATTACCTTTGGTCCAGCTGGCCCAGATGACCCTTGGGTACCCTAAGGATGTAAAGAAGGAAGAAAGAAAGAAGTATTACTTGTGGAGCACTTTTATTTAGCAGTGATGGAAACCGAGACAATATAAGATTAAAGCTGCAGTAGGCGGAATATTTTCTGCATAATTGGGAAAAAATTCCATAATAACTTTTCATCGTATTGTAAATGTCGCTTGTAAATCAGCATTCAAAATCACTTTCCTCTTCATTAAATAATCTAAAAAACATTTTGCTTAGTCCAGTGGTGCCCAGATGTGGTAAATAGTTTATTTGTCTTTCCTGCAGATACCAGCATCCCCTCTGCACCAAACTACAACAAGCAAAAAGGGGATGACGATGACTTTGTGATTTTGATATGGCCCACTGAGCTCCGAGGCCAGGACACAATACATCTTGAGGATCATACCTTCTCTCCAACAACACCTGGTAGACCTGGAGCCCCATCTCTTCCTGCTGGACCCTGGATATACAAACACAGACCGCCACGAGTAGAGGTGGACAAATAAAACAGTGATAAGTCACAGAAAATATGATAGCATAGAAAAAAAAAAGAAGAGCAATTTGATGCTAAGCTGTTCGTTGACCCTTTAGCCATTCCAAAAGGTGACAGCTTGTCAGTCTAAAGGAATACTGGGCACATTAGTCAGTTTCCTGAAGTGATAGATCCATGCCAACATGTGTCTGTCTGAGTCACCACAAGATTGCCAACCTCAATGCATCATGCTCACACTTTAGTATAGACAGTGTTGAGTGATTGTCGAGTTATAGCGTCACAGTCGAGACTAACTCTACTGTCATATATTCATTTGATTTTACTAAATTAAAGTTAAATGTATCTCCCGGCGGTGGAGACATGGAGTCATTACTGTCATTCAGCTAAACTGTAGCATGAAGCAGTGGAGTCAGCAACCTTCGATGGCATGGATGAGGTTGTCGCCTGTTTTCTCATCACTTAACAGGAAAGTTCAAGTTATTAAAAAATGAAATGTATTCCTTTAACTTATAGCAGCATCAGACCAAAGTACAGCAATGTTTTTGTACAAACTGACAACATAGTGTACCAGAGGCCTCAGACTTTTTCAGTAAAACACTAAATTCCAAGGCACACTGACTTCTTGACTACCGCCGCATGGCTCATTAGATTACTGGCTACTAAATAGGGGTGTAAGAAAATATCAAAAATATTGAGTATCGCGATATTATGTTTTGTGATACTGTATCGATTATCAAAAACACTACCTATTTTTAATTAATAGTTTACACTTTAATCTAATGCAGGACATCTTGACAACTACTGACCAACCTGCCGTTAATTTCTCTGTGCATATCCATGAGCATTAATCCTAATGATTTGGGATAACCCCAAAACCTTTCCTCTTTACTCAACCAAAAGTTTGGTCAAACAACTAGCAGCTGGATTTCTAAGAAATTGTCTGTGGTAAAAAAGAAAAGAAAAAACATAACACAAAATGTACTTGGCACGTTTACGTAACCGAGCAACCCAGTCGCGGGTGCAAATGTTGGCATTGGACATTTCTGCAAACCACGGATACGCTAAACAACATCACTTGCTCTGACCGAATGCAAAAACGCCAACATTCAACGCATCTCTGGTTTGCAGAAACGTCCAATGTCAACATTTTTTTCTGGCCGCTGGGCTGAACTGAGATGATTATCTCTTTTCCATTTTGAACACCCTATCATCTCTTACGCTACATTCAGGCCAAAATGTTACCAGGCAGGTTAACATAACATTTGCTAAGCACATTCATGAGAGTAAACAATTTCATGTGCGTTCGTCTAGAGCCACTCTTAGGACTAATATCACATCAACATCAAACTTTTTAGTTTCAGTCCGGGTAAGGCTCTCAGAATAACCAACTTGTCATTATGTTGTTTGCGTCATCCAACACTTCCATTCAGTGGGGCAGCCTGTTGGGGCCTCGTAGTCTTGTTATCATATCATAACTAGAAAACACAGAGGCTGCTCGTTGTATCCATTATAAATAAAGTTTGAATCATAAATGCACTAACTCTACAACTACATCTGCGCACATCAGTGTACCTTGGTACTTTGCATTGACTGAGAACAGCCAATATACAGCAATATGCAAAAAAAGAGAAAATAAAACAGATCAATAAAAAAAGGCAGATTTGTTCCTTACCCATGTTGTATGAAAAAAAAACGGCAGATCAAGCTGAGGTTATATACAGAAAGTTTGAGTTCAGCTCAAACGTGAAACTTCATGCTGAAATGTTTCATTTGGCAATGACAACATTTGAACTGAAAGCAAATGAACCGAAGCTAATTCTTGACAAAATTCAAAGCAGGTCATACAGTGTGTAAGCAGAAACGTTGGCTGCCGGGGCGGATTATCAAAGGGGCAAAGAAAGCAGTGATACACACAGAGCAACTCAGCCAAATAGGTGAAAACAGTTTAGCCAGCTGCGGCTGCCAGCCAGCAGTTAAGACAACATGGTTGGATATAATGTACAGTCATTAGCCTGAGTACTGAGGCACTGAGCTAAAATCTGTGTTTATCACAGGTGTCATTGTTTTAAGGCACTATGATTGTCTCAGATTAACATTGTTTAATACTGTAGATGAGCCTCATTACTCAGGCTTCTGACTGTAAAGTCTGCCTTTTATTGTTTGCCGGTTAACCGAGCAAACCGGGAAACTATACCTCGCCTGAACCCAGCCAAGCAGACCCAAAGTCAAGCCCAGAACCAGAGGCAAAGCTGGGTTCAGAAGTGAACCCAGAACTGAAACCAGAGCCGAGATCAGAGGACAACTCTGAGCTCGAACCTGAACCGTCAGACCCAGAACCACTAAACCAATCCTCAATCATCTGTAAACAGAGTGGAGAGGAGGAGGAGGAGGAGGAGGAGGAAGAGTTGGCAGGAGGTAGAGAAGAAGAAGAATGAGGAGTAAAGATTGATGAGGTAGAGGGAGGATAAACAGACCAGTCATTGGCCATGACGAACACAAATATTGATCACTACAATATGATTTGACAAGACACAAACTGAAGGTGAACTAGAAGGGAAGGTGGAGAAGAAGAAAGACAATACACAATGGTAATACAGAAAGAAATACAGCAACATCACAAGTAAAACCTGGAGGTAAAGGCAAAGTATTCACATATAAATAATATAATTGAAAAGATGACAAATCTTGCAAAGCATGCAGCAACACAGCACAACTTTTATTCATGCTTCAATGGCGTTTCTATGTCTTCAGTCTGTATTTGTATTAACACTACTCAGATTCTGCACCCTCAGCCTGAAAAAGGACTTGAAAATCAAGGAGCTGGTATCATTAAACATTTTTAAATCGAAAATGAAGGCTTTAGAAGCAGACTCTATGGCATGCCAATGTTTTTAGCTTCTCTTGTTGTACAGCTGACTCCCAGAAAAGTTCCTTTTTGTCCCCCCCATTTGTCTTTAGATAGTTCTCTTTTAATGCAAATTTTAGTGCTTTTAGTGTTTGTGAACTGTATTTTTTTCTCTGTTTGTGTCTGCAACTTTGCTGCTGACTTTCTTGGCCCTTGGAAAAGACGTTCTTAATCTCAATGTGACTAACCCGGTTAAATAAAATAAATAAAACAAATAAAACAAATAAAACAAATAAAACAAATAAATTAAATAAATTAAATAAATTAAATAAATTAAATAAATTAAAAATTCCCAATAGCTCCATTCTGCCTAATAAAACACAAATAATTTGGTGCTCATACATTTGGGAAAATTAGAAATATATGTGTCCTAATGAAGTCAATTCAGTGTTTATGGCTACTATTTTTAAGTGAATAGTGAAACCTGACAACTCGTCACGGAGTCCGCCATGTGTCTACAGTAGCCCAGAACGGACAAACCAAACAGTGGCTCTATAGAGAGCTATTCACGTTTTTACGTTACCTGAAGGCCACTGAAGGTTCTCTGACATGCTTGGAAAGGGAGGAGTGAGCGGAGGGGTGTTCAGTTGGTTGCAATCTGCAACCACACCGCTAGATGCCACAAAATTCTACACTGTCCATTTAAACTGTGACTAACAAAACATGTCTGTAGGTCTTATAGTCGGCCTCTGCATGCCTCTATATGAAGAATTAATTCAGAAAACAATACTTTGGTGCAATGAAAATAAACCCACAGGTCTGCAGGTCTTACTTTTAATTTAACTGATAGTTGAATACTGTATGGAACTCACTGGTAATCCAGGGTGTCCTGAGAGCCCGTCTCTGCCGGGGGCACCGGTTGGTCCAGCATTCCCCGAAGAGAGGCCGTCAGCTGTGTCAGATGATGACAGGGGTCCAGGGGGACCAGGAGGTCCTGGAGGCCCCGGTAGACCAGGATGACCCTGGTGGAAAGAGATTTTTTTTATTATTTCCACTTTGCAAATTAACGAATCAGACTGTCCCCGTCTATCTCTTTGGCGTTTCTCTTACCCTGACGAATTCATTGTCGGTGTACAGGTATTCAAACCCAGAACCCAGGGCGTCGGCTCCATACTGTGACACAGATGAATAACACGGTCTAACACACATACACGGAGATGTTTGTGATGCCACAAACATCTTGTCCTTCACTCAGGTTGCCAACTATAGGCTTGACCCTCATCTACATTTACTACATGTTGAAGTGTATTCCCTAAAACCATAAACTGTGATACTCACGGGTACACTGCGTGATTTGGGGGGTCCAGGAGGCCCAGGGAGGCCAGGAGGACCGGGTTCACCAAGTCCTGGGTCTCCCTGTAGAGAGGGAAGGCAAGAGGAAGAGGATAGGGGGAACATATCAGTCTTTTACAGAACATTTGGTGACATGCAATAAAGATTATTTTGAATTAAGAGTCTACCACTTGCAACTTGTGTGCTTTAGCTGTACCTTGTCTCCTTTAGTTCCAGCTTCTCCATCCAAACCGGCAAATCCCTGAGATCCTTTCTGACCCTGGACGGAAAAAAAAAACGCAGTTGCGTTATTACATGTGATATAAAGCATAGCAAAGAAGACAGAAGATAAATAACTTACTGGATCTCCTGTATCACCCTTAATTCCCTGTGAAGAGAGAGAAGGATTCAGGATCAGCTCTAAATCTTATGAACTCAGTGGTTTATAAAACTCTCACACACATCGTCTCTATCTCTTTGGCACACACACACCTGCCGTCCATCTCTCCCCGGCAGTCCTGGGGATCCAGGGATTCCTGGCGGTCCTTGCGTCCCTCTCGATCCAGGCTCAGCTTGCCCAGGTAGAGGGGTGGGTGAGTGACCGGGTGGGCCAGGTGGACCTCTGGGTCCAGGATCTCCACGTTCTCCTTTTGACCCAGGTCTGACATGACCCTGAAAATTTGAGTGAGTAAAGAACACAGACTGTAATAAAAAAAAAACTGCTGTTAAAAAATATTTTAAACATGTTTCGAGCAAGGACAGCAAAATAAGAAAGAAAGTCCACGTCTAAACTTACATCTCCTGATCTCTCCCCTGGCTCCTCGGTCTGGTGTGGCCCTGTACACAGCATGTGACATCGTCAACAGGTTTGACCAATCAGATTCTTACGAGGTAACACTGGCCATACTTTAACTTGCCACTTGTCAAGCATGACACAGACAAATGTACGGTAACAATCTCATATATTATTAAGTTCAACCTGGCAAATGTCTGTCATATAAGACCTTTTTATCACTTCACAGTCAGCAAAAGCTTATATGTATGCAATAATATGTTCTCACATAACATATTGTTTGTATATAGCTTTGACATGTTTCTCTAAGCTTCAGGCCACCACTGCCCCCATTGAGGCGGCTACTGAAAAGATTAAATACAGATCTTCAGTAGAAATTATTCAGTTCATTACATTATTCATTCATTACCTTATTCATTCATTATATTATTCATGAAGTACAAAATCCTACTAAAACCTAAAAATGTTCCAGAAATGGACACAGTGTGTTTCCTATACATTTAGTCACCAGGCACTTATACCACAAACATATACCAGAAACAAATGAATACTGTACATAAAGTTTCATTCTGACCTCTTATCATCATTTCTTCACTGGCCTCTGTTGGGGTCAGGTGACCGGAGTACTCATCCAGCTCCACCTCCGGAGCCTCAGTGGGTGGAGCTCTGACTGGAACGCTGTCCTCCTCCTCAGAGAAATCAAGAAGATGAGTAGGTCAATAAACCCGGAAATGGGTTATGACTTATCATGTCATAAATGTGTGTTTGCCACATAGCTTATTTTCTGCTATAATCCAAAACCCAATGGAACAATCCCATTGACTTTTTGTCAAGGAAACTAGTGCGATGATAACTTCCTGGTTGGCCTACAAAAATACGTCATCCCTGCAGCACTCTACAGGTCACCCAAAGTAAATTGATTCCTCCTTGCAGTGTTCACACTGTCTGAATTAGAAATTGTTACATCACATAGCTAAGGAGCACAAACTGCTCAAGTGAAACTGAATTAATTTAACAGGATCTGAAGGAAAACATCCAATAATAAGACAGTCTGTGATATTTGTTGGCACTGTTGCCGATAAAGATCCCAGACAAGAAACCATGGCTTTAATATCTGGTAACAGTTATTCAGCTTCTGAAAGGCAGTTTCCTTTGAAGCTTCAAAGTCAATGTTGATTATGGGATGTTTGGGGTCAGAATGACTTCCTGGTTGTGGGAGAATGAAAATTGGTGCCGGAAAACAAAGAAAAACACACATTCACACACATGGAGGAGTGCTGTTTTAGGGTCCTGATGACAAGAAGTGGGTGTGCATCATACACAGCAGAGGACACAACAAGCTGACATGTGCACAAACACACATACTCTAACACAACCTTTTTCCTTAGCAGACCCTTTTCTCTCAATGAGTAAACCGATGACACCTGACTAAGTGACATATTTTATGGATATTTCATATTATATTCAATGCAATAATAACAATAGTGGAAAAACTGATAAACTGTACAATTAACCAAAATATTGAACGCAATAGGCTGGAAGTTTGTGTCAAATGAGCAAATTGGATGAATTTTGAGTAGATTATTTCCTGTGAATATTACATTACAGATGAGTTTTCCTGGCATTTTAGGGACTTTTTTCAGTAGAATTCTCTGTATTGTGTATTTTTATAACATTTTTAACAATCATTCATACTTAACAGGCTTCTTTTATGACAAATACAGTGTTTTCTGGCATACTTTTCTAATGCAGGATGAGGCTGTTTAGCAGAGAGGGAAGGCTCTGTGAATATAGTTTGTGTTCAGGTCTTCACCGTGACCTTATCCTGTTTATATCCTAAATAATAATCCAAACTTTAAAAATAACAACTTCATTTAGTTTTCTTCACAGAAATCAATGAAATTATGAGATATAGAACAACTGCATATTCCAAAAAACAGGACCCCAGGTTGGGAACCAATGCCCTAACAGACTAAATGCAACCTTTTCATGATCAGCATATTTTTTTTAACTGGCATTACTGCATTTAAGGCCATTTTTTTTTTAGACCTCGTCACCATTTTTGGGTTGTCCCATCAAAGTGCATCTAAAGAAACCACAACTTCTTCCTGCAGTTGTTGTTCATACCCTGCAGGACATTGTTTTACTCTCATATGGAGATCCCAAACCTTCAACAGATATGACATTATACCAAAAAACATCTAGTATGTTTCCATTTGATGTAATGATGCCTCCAACCAAAACATGACACCACCTGTAAGCACCAGCCAACCTACCTGCGCTGTGCCATGTTTTCTCTCGTGTGTGTTCTTCATCATCTCCTCCTCTGTCTCTCGGTCATCCAGAGCATCATCTCCACTGGTGTATCCCGAGGCCTTCGATAATATACATCACATCATGTGTTAGTTTGGGGAAACAAGCTTATAGCAAAAAAAGTATGTTAAAGTATGTCCCACGTTTTGACAGTTATAGATATTATTACAAATGAAAGAACTAATAAAAGAAAGTAATAGAGGAAGAAAGAATGAGAGAAGGACATTCAACTGAAAACATTCAAATGTTCCTCCCCTAAGGATCCAGTCGCTTGTTGAGGTATTTCGAAAAACCCTGTTGGAATTAGATTAATTATATATTTGATTACGGTTAAAGTTTGCTCTTTTGATTATTCAGTTCCCCAGTAACTCTATTTTTGTTCAGTGCAGTCCTTTGACCACTAGGGGGAACCGTTGATTCATGTGTATGATATTTGTACAGAATTCTAAACTTTTACTAGAAGAAACTCCTGTTTTTGTCTTAAATAGTGAGTTCCTGTCTGTCAACCACCTCTACTGTGTTGATGTGTGTGTTTCTTACATAAGGATCATCGTCTTCACACTGCTCCTCCGCTGCTCTGGGATCAGATTTTATCACCAGCTGCTGAATGGATCCCTGGAGGGAGAGAGAGAGAGACAGAGAGAGAGAGAGAGAGAAAGGGAGAGAGAGAGAGAGAGAGAGAGAGAGAGAGAGAGAAAGGGAGAGGGAGAGGGAGAGAGAGAGAGAGAGAGAGAGAGAGAGAGAGAGAGAGGGAGAGGGAGAGGGAGAGAGAGAGAGAGAGAGAGAGAGAGAGAGAGAGAGAGAGATAATTAGGAAACGCTCTTTGAAAAATCTAACAACACCTTAATTGGGTTATACAGGTATAATAACTCAGTTAACAAAACTGGAAGAAGTTCTGTTAAAACAAGGCCGGCTCCGTGAAGAGGACCTTCTCCCTATGTAGATATACAACGATCAGCCATAACATTATGACCACCTGCCTAATATTGAGTAGGTCCACCTTTTGCCGCCAAAACAGCCCTGACCCGTCGAGGCATGGACGCTGTGGTATCTGGCACCAAGCCGTCAGTAGCAGATCCTTTAAGTCCTGTAAGTTGCGAGGTGGGGCCTCCGTGGATCGGACTTGTTTGTCGAACACATCCCACAGATGCTCGATTGGATTGAGAATTGGAGGCTAAGTCAACACCTTGAACTTGTTGCCATCCACACGATGTAAAAGAAAACGTGATTCATCAGACCGGGCCACCTTCTTCCATTGCTCAGTGGTCAAGTTCTGATGCTCACGTTCCCATTGTATGCGCTTTTGGCGGTGGACACGGGTCAGCACGGGCACCCTGACCAGTCTGCGGCTACGCAGCCCCATACGCAACAAACTGCGATGCACTGTGTGTTCTGACACCTTTCTATCAGAACCAACATGAACTTTTTCAGCAGTTTGAGCTCCTGTAGCTCTTCTATTGGATCAGACGACACGGGCCAGCCTTCGCTCCCCACGTGCATCCACGAGCCTTGGGTCTGACCCTGTCGCCGGTTCACTGGTTTCCCATCCTTGGGCCACTTTCGGTAGGTCCTGACCACTGCAGACCGGGAACATCCCACAAGAGCTGCAGTTCTGGAGATGCTCTGACCCGGTCGTCTAGCCATCACAATTTGGCCCTTGTCAAAGTCGTTCACATCCTTACGCTGGCCCATTTTTTTCTGCTTCCAACACAAAGTTCAAAATGTTCACTTGCTGTCTAATATTTCCCCCCCACTGCCAGGTGCCATTGTAACGAGATAATCAATGTTATTCACTTCACCTGTCAGTGGTCTTAATGTTATAGCTGATCGGTGTATATAGCTATACAGGAACATGGACAGAGACGTCAGTCCCTACATTAACAACATTGACACACAAACATATGCTGATTAAAAAGGGCCTCATGTCACGACTGCTCTCCTTTGAAGCCAAACACACAGAGAGTGACCCAGATATTTCAGACTGGACATGACCGCTGCTGAGCACGCACATACAGTATTCTGCCGTCATGCTTCAGATAACCCGTTCAGAAAGTCAGGCCACACTGAGCAAAGCAGAATAAAGTGGGAACGTCCGCTCACCATGGCAACGAGTGACCAGCAGCTCGTATTTGTCTTTTGTGAGCGAAAATGGATTGACAGAGATTCCAGTAATAATGTCAGTGTGAAGACAGTTGTAGTAGCGGAGTCTTTAATATCTCTGGAATATAATTTATAATATTTCACACACATTTCTTTTTGTTCCTAACTGGAATATTGCTTCATGTTTAACCCTTGATACACCATCACAGACTCAAAGGCCTGAGTCGGGTCCTTGATCTGACCACAACTAAGCCTTGTTGACGTCCCCGACTTCCTCATCTGCCATCCACTTACTCCCCCGTCCTCTCCTCCCATCCTCATCTCATCCCTCCCTTCCTTTCTCTCCATCTATATTCTTTCCTCCCTTCTTACTGTACTTCCTCTCTCTCTCTCTCTCTCTCTATGATCTTCGTAGTTTTATAGAGTAAAATATGCAACCAAGACAGCTCAGGAAGTAGTAGTAGTAGTAGTAGTAGTAGAGGTCTGCATGGATGGTTGGGTCAAACAATCACAGCACTTTCGCCCAATTGAAACCAAACGCTGACTTGTTGCCTAAACAGGTTCATGGACATTTGTAGGAGAACACACACAAAATAACTTAGACTCTTTTACATTTTTGTGTACATGTATCATTCATTTCTGTACATTTACATACCTACAACCCCAACAATTCAAAATGGGTAAAGATGACAACATTCACATGCAGCTTTTTTGGTAGTTTTCATTTTCCTTTTTTTTATTTTCTACTTGTTGCATACACAAGATACTAAGAAAAAAAGCAAAATTGACTGTATCTTTTCCAAGCGTTTAGTCAAAACATGAATAGTTTCAGTAGACTGAATGCTGGGAAGCATCCGGATTGAGAGCAGATGACACATTTCAGCCCTTTTACATGTTAATGAGAGGCCAGAACACACAAGCATACTCCTCCACACACACACAAACAAACACAGCTACACACTGATATTGACACAGGCAGTCGGTCTCATTCTTCCTCCTTCTCTTTGCCCTTTTCGCAGAGAAAAACTCCTCATCCTCACAAAAGACGCCAACAGACACACCTACATTTAGAGGATTTCTTCACTTACCACGAACTTGTCAAGCCCCGTGCTCCCTGCGTTAGCTACGAAAACGCCTGAGTTGTGTGAGAAGTTGAGTCTTTCGGGCTTCCGATGGAAAGTCGTCCTCTCGGCCTCTCCACAGTCCATGTAGAGACGCACCTCGTCGTGCTCCACCACCACCTGGGAGACGGATCAAACACACCCATTTAATGTGTTTATCTCATTGTTTTGTGTTGTTAATTGATTTCCAATAATACATATATACATACATTTGCATAAAGCAGCATATTTGCCTACTGCCATGTTGATAAGAGTATTAAATACTTCAAATCACCCTTTAAGGTACATTTTAAACAGATAAAAAATGTGTGATTAATTTGCAATTAATTGCGATTAACTATGGACAATCATGTGATTAATCGCGATTAAATATTTTAATCGACTGATAGCCCTAATATTAACAATTAATACATATCTTAAATAGACATCGTAAAAAACAGCAGCAGTCACTAATATCTAATAAAGTAATTTGTTTAGTAAGATGACAAAGGATGGAAATAAAATAATTTGTCATATAACATATACAGCATGTAATGCTCACCGTGAAGCGTGTCCACTGGTCGGTCATATCTGGGACACTAAAGGCAGCAGCTTTGTGGCTGTGGGAAGCTTCCTCTCTGTCAGTGTAGTACAGCAGGATGCTCTGGAGGCCCCCACGCACCGGAGTGAGGGCCAAACCCAGCTCCACCACCTTCTGTAGGGCATCGGTGATGGCGAAGAGCACGCCTCCTCTCTGAGAGGATGGACGCACCTGGAGTAGAAGACATCAGAGGTCACTAAAGTTTATTGCTTTGGCATCTTGGTCCCATTATACGAATATTACAGTCATACCATAAGACATAAATAAATAGTGTAATACACAATACTGTGTACACAGAAGTGCCCGTGCAAATGGAATGGGTATCATTTATTTGCATTAAAGACATTTTGAAAGCGACGGCCAATGATGAAACTCCAACACCTGGCCGACCCATTGTGTAACTTCATCACTCACTCAGTGACAGACTTTTGCGTTTGTAGTGCTGGCCCTCTGTAGTCCAGCCAAAAGAATCTGAGAAAATTTAGGACCTGGACATGAATTCTTGCTTTATCATCAAGATTCCACAAGGTGGCGACATAACATGCCTTCAGCTGACCATAAAGATTGTAGTTTAGCATAAAAGCTAAAAAATGTATGTGCAATGTATGTAAAAGCTGTGCAATGTATGTATTTTACAGTTTTATACAGTACTGTATAGTATAATTAGTTCAAATTTGATAGTGTCTCTTGACCATTGCATTTGGTGATCCTTTAAAAAAACAAAACAAGAGTTCAATCAGGTCAATTCTTTAGTGTTACCGTGACGATGATGGCAAAGTCCCTGTAGAACGACCCCGGCACGAATGTCTTGGTGAGCCGGCCGATGTTGGCATCGGGCCCGAAGTTGTAGGCTGGAAAGCCCTCATAGCCGGGAGAGAAGGAGACGGATGGAGGGAGGGGGACGCCGATCAACTCCGTCAGGTCCAGATGACCTCCTGAGCCTCGCTCTGACAGAGACGGGGACAAGGTAAAAGATGAAATGTGTAAATGGAAACAAAGAAGGAGTAACAGGTAGAGACAGACTTTCCATCTGTCTTTGTTTTTATGTGACTTTTTGTTTGATCCACACTTTTCAAGTTATTGTCTTCAAAATGAAATTATTACAGAAGTGGTCAGAGACACATTTGGTGTTGAAAAGGTGAAATATACTTAATTTAGCAAGATATATTGTATTCAATATCATGTTTTAGAGTATTGCATGAGCAAATAATCTCATGCAGGATTAAAGGTTAAGTTTATTGTTTCAATTTTCTTTTCATTGCTTTTTCCGTCTGCAAACTTGTTTATCTTGACAGTGGAATTACTTGACGGAACAACAGTCTCATGGCAGCTCGTGAAATAGTCATGGAATTTAAACTATTTGATTTGGTGTACATCGACATGAATTTCCTTTTTTTTTAACGTGACACTCAGCACAACTTTCAACAACATATTTTTTGTGCGTCTTCCTACGAATGTCCAGCAACACGCAATGCACGTGTCAATTTCCGCTCTAGTCTTTTCAAAATAAAATTACTAGGTTTAGGAATAGATCAACTTGATTAAGCTTAGGCAACAAACTACTTAGTTAGGTTTTGGATAAGATCGCGGTTTGGGTTTAAAATAACACCGGAAAGGCTGTAACTTAAGTACGAAAGTTACGTGAAAAATAAATCAACTTTGGCTTGTGGTTTCACACGAGACACGAACACAGGTCTCCTGGGCGAAAGTCCTGGAATGGCGTTCGCTGCTCTTTATACTTCCCGGTTCACAATTACATGGATTACACACAAATTGATTTGGTGCAGACCACCACGTACATGTCTATGTACACAAATCAATACATTCAATTTCGTGACCATTTCACGAACTGCTGTGCGACTGGGCTGATACTTCCCAGATGCATAGAAGCTGTTCGTGCAGATGTCTGAACCCCACGTTCAATCTGGCTTCCTCTGTCTGCTACCTGTGTGTTGCTGGTTCGTACTACACATTAAAGTAAAGAAGAGAGGAACCACAATCATCTTGACATGCTTTAATTTGACTTGATTTGATCCAGAGTCTGCCCACGCCTCGCCGCTCTGCCTCGCATCACGGACATAATCCTCCCTAAACAGAAATGCACGCACAATGGCCGATAATTACGAGTGTTTAGTGTGTATGGCTTCACATTCCCTTGATCCCCCCTCACTAAGGAGTCCGTCTCCCGTGGCGACTAACTCTCACCTCAGCATTCCAGCCAGGATCACCCCTGCTACCTATATCTCTGTCATGCACACACACACACACACACACACACACACACACAGAGAGATAGAAATGCATTTGCATACATTGCACACACATCTCACCCACGTGAACATACACAAACCCCAGACTGGACCGGACCAGACAGGCCAACATTCAGGGGTCTCTAATTCATCAGCCTGACCAACTGGAAACATACTTGATTAGAGGGTTTAAGCAGTGTGTGTGTGTGTGTGTGTGTGTTAGGGCGTGCTTCCGTGCACCACTCACACCACTACAAGTGAAGCTCTGCCCATTTACGCGTTTATTGTTGTGAACAGGTGGGCAAAGAAAATACACACACACCAAAGCCGTCACACCTCCAGACCAGATGTGAAGTCATCGGTGCTCCGTAATGACTGAAAGGAACAGACACAGCTGCTCTGAGAGAGAGCTCCTGCTACAACCAGCGTGCTGTGCCGTCCGGCTGCCGCTGACTGCAGAGGTTTAACTTTTCACTCATTGGAAAATAATGGCCAACATTGCTGTGTGAATCTGGCCTGAGAATGACTTGGCAGCAGCAACCTGGTGGTGATTACCAGTCATGATTTGGACGGCAGCCATGTCAAGATACAGAAGGACCGTGATCACATTGATACTGCTGTGAAGAGATCTCAAGATCCACGTTAGACCAAAAAAAAGAAAGGAAAAAAGGGGGTCAAATATATAGGTTTGTGAGAAAGAGAGAGATCTCTCTGTTTTACTTCATTATCAAACTTTTAACATTTTGTTAAAACAAATAACAAGAAAAAGATCTACAAAGCATCTTACGGAAAGGCTAAACATTTAGCTCAGCAATTTGACTTTCCGGCCCACAAACTCTGATCTTATCAATGTTGTTTCCAGCCACACCGCCCTATTAGGCAGAGAGCAGTGACTGAAGCCAAATTTGAGGAAAAAAAGGATTTAAAGTAAGGCTGTCAAAGCTAACATGATGACGCGTTAACACAAATTTGTTTTTAAGACCTTGTGATTTTTTAAGTTGTAGCGGGCTCATTTTTAAAACTAGAGTGAAGATACTGGTATCATATGAAACTAGAAAACCTAAAGAATCCATTGGTACCAACCATGTCATACTAGCTTGTTGTGAAGGAGGTTAAATAACGCTACAAATTTGCGCTACATTTTGGCGAGGAAAAACTGGCATGACCATTTTCAAAGGTGTCCCTTGACCTCTGACCTCAAGATATGTGAATGTAAATGGGTTCTATGGGTACCCACGAGTCTCCCCTTTACAGACATGCCCACTTTATGATAATCACATGCAGTTTTGGGGCAAGTTATAGTCAAGTCAGCAAAAATACCATAATGTGTTAAAATGCATAATTTCCGGTGAAAGGCCAGTATAATGTAGTTTAAATACAAATGCAAAGGAAATTCACTAAGCCTATCTTAATCTAAAATGCATCATAATTGAAAATGTTGTGTAAAATGTGTGTAAAATCTTATTCTGCAATATAACTATAGCGGTCACATAATTGTTGTGGAGTAAAACGTACAATATTTCCCTGTGAAATGAAGGAGGAGTAGAAGTTTAAAGTTAAATATAATGGAAATACTCAAGTAAAGTAGCTACAATACCTAAAATAAATGTAGATAAGTGCAGTACTTGAGTAAAAGTTAGGCCTATACTTTTCACCAGTAGTTGGAGACACACACACGGCCTATACCAATGAGTAACAACACCAGGAAGGTCTGGTCAAATCCCCTTCTAATGACATCATGTGATATAGATTTAAGAGTAGATATTTCAACATAATTTACACTGTAATAAAATAAAGATTTTACACAAACGTCTCATACAAACACATATTTCTGATCATATATTTCTGATGATTTATTCATTACTAAATTGGTTCAATACGCCTGTGAACAGGTGCAAACTCACAGCCTGTAAATCCGTAATTCATTGATTTACACTTTAAGCAGACTATTAATAAAACAGTTAGGTGGTCCGTCAGGCTTCAAACAGTAGTCATTAAATCCACTGAATTCATGTCTTCAGTCATCAAATCAAACAGTCAGCCAGTCATCTGATCCCTCTGTCGTTTCGCGTCACATTCTTCCACTCTAACTCCCCTCCTCCTGAACCTAATCCTCGTCGTGTTGACCACATGGACGCTTGATCAGCTTGTGGAGACTTATAAAACCAATATGAACAACCCCCCTCGCGTTGCCACGTATAACCTTTTAAACCCAACGCGGCCCTGCTGTGCCACACAAAAAGCTTCCTGCTGCTCGGCCCACTCTCTCAGACGCTATAAGATTTAATGCAGGGCACCTGTGTCACATACCAGCTACAGAAATAACAACTAGGGCATCTGTTCCGATTCATTAGAGACACACTGGGGCATTATAGGAGAACATTTAAGATATATGTCATTTAATAAGTGACTGAACCACTGACCCTTCAGCATGAACTACTGAACCAATGACAGACAATCTTAGGTTAATAAATAGTGGCTCAATTACACTGCAAAAGAGGATGCTAAAAGCTCTGTCAACAGTGACTGTTGCTCTGCATGTTTTGGGCATTTAACAATGCATATTACTCCCATTCAGTTTGTGACAGCGTCCTACTTAAAGGTGCACTCATCAGTATTTTCATATTAAAATGTACGAAACGCCTATAGGATATTGATATATGGCAGCAAACAACTATTAGCTATGTAAAGATATGGAGGAGTAATGTCTACCTGAGCAGAGAATGAAGTCTCTCTCCAAGCTTCTCTATGCTTTGTGCCTTTAAAGGTCTCATATCGTACTCATTTTCAGGTTTTTACTTATATTTTGTGTTTCTACTAGAACATGATGTAATGTTAAAAAAAAAACTTTATTTTCCTCATACTGTCTGCCTGAATATACCTGTATCTACCCTCTGCCTGAAACGCTCCGTTTTAGTGCATTTCAACGGAATTGCAACGGAATTGCGTTGCTAGGCAACAGTTTGGGTCCATGTTTACTTCCTGTCAGCTGATGTTATTTACATACACTGCAACAGGAAATAAACTGGGACACATTTAGAATGTTTACGTTTAAAGCCGTGTAATGGTCTAAATATTTTATATTTGTGACATCACAAATGGACAGACATTGCTTCTCTTTAAAGGGTTACAAGCCTGAAAGTTTAGATGGAAATCCAACCTCTCTAATCTGTAATATTAAACATGAAGCAATTGCAACCCACTCTGAGCTAGAATCCAGCCAATGGGAGATATTGGCAAAGAAAAACTATAACTGGTATGTATTAAAGGCCTCCTCCCTTCGACATCCCTGTAACACTCACCACTCTTCCAGTGTTTCAGTGGTTTGTTTTGGGTCCTGGCTTTGCTGCCTCCACCTGCGTTCTCCTCTGGAAGTAAAGCCCCAGGTTCTGCAGTGCTGTGGCCAAAGATCGACACCCTTGGGCTGGGTGTCGGGACCAGCACGGACCCCTCTATCTGAGTGCTACCCTCCGGGGCTTTCTCTGTCACCCCGTCCTCCTTCACCGCCCACTCTGTTATCCCTGGGGTGTCAGAAGGGCCCAGGGAGGTGATGGATGGAGAAGTGAAGGAGGGAGGAGTAGTAGGGCCGGTGGTGGTTTTAGGGTTCGTCCAGAAGAAACTCCACCACTGGGCTCGGACGGGACAGGAGAAGAGGAAGAACAGAGCAAAAGAGAGGCGAAGGGCTCCCATCCTCTGACTATGTCTTGCATGAATGTACAAACACGCCAATCCTGTTAACTGCAGCTAAACCACACACGTGCAAACAGGGTCCAGCTATGAGAGGATGCACACGCAGAGTCCTGCAGAGGATGATCTCAGTAATCCAGGAGGTCCAGTGGTGCAAGAAATAGTCAAGGAACGACCTTTCAGCTTCTTTGCTGTTCCTTCTCCTTTCTTTTCTTCTCCTCTCTCGTTATGTCCTCCCTATCTCCGTCCGTCCTTGTCTCTTGCTGTGTTTGTAACTCCCTGACATCTCTTTTCCCTTCACCCTTCCCCTCCTCTCTCTCCCTGTGTAATTACCAACTCCCCCTCCTCTGGCTCTCCACAACACAGCAGACTTGATTTTCTCTCAGATTAGAGAGTTAGTTAGTTCACTACTCCCTCCTCCTCCTCCTCTCCCATCTGAATGTGTGTTCTCTGGGTCATACTTGTAGTTTATCGGTAAACCCCTCACGCCACATGTACAGCGTGTCAAGTCTAATAAACTTTATAGACACACAAATTTAGGATAAGCTGTATCATTCACAATGATGCTATTAAGTGTTTACCAGCTAATACATCAGAAATGTCAAAAGGAAAGTGCCTTAAAGGAAATATATCATGGTCATTTTCAGGTTCATACTTGTATTTTAGGTTTCTACAAGAACATTTTTCTCATACTGTCTGTCTGAATATACCTGTATTCTCCCCTCTTTCTGAAACGCTCCATTTTAGCGCCCATCTCTTTGAGCCCCACACCTGAAAAAGCGCATAAATATGGTGCACCTTTGCAAAGACAGCACCCCTCTGTATCGAAAACCGACGCACAGAGGCACCCCTTTAGTGACAGTATGTGACAAACCGGGTTTTCAACTAACTCCACTGTAAACCCACGCCTTTATTCAAGCAAGTGAAGTAGTATTAATAGCGTGAGAGGGCAGGTGGAAGGGATGGAGGATGGGTCAAACAAACATAAGACTTTCAACCAGGAGACCCGTGTGAAACGAAAAGTAACCTTGACATTTTTTATCACGTGAATTAGATAACATTCAAAAATCACCTGACTAAAATTAAGATAAAAAATAAATACAAAAGGTTGAATGGAAGCATTTATAAAGTGGACTTTCTCTCTCTGCTGCAGCTCACTGATCAGGCAGAGAGGGTCAGAGGCCCCATGTTAGTGATGACAAAGGGAAGCCTGTTCTGTCGTATTGTGCTTCTCTAAATGTTTGCTGAGGTCCATGAAACTAAAAAAAATATGCATCCAAGGATATCAGAGATGCTTAAAACCAGTGCATGTGACACATTTAGGCTCTTTAGGATGCAAACACTCCATTGTTCTCTCTGCTAGCTGCCGTACCTGGGGGTTGTTGTTGTTGTAGGTGCTATCTTGATTTGATCAGACCCTGGGAGCCATGCTGGTCAGAGCACACTACCACATAACTAGTTGTGGGAGGAAAAGGGTGGGGGGGTCTCTAATGGAGCAGATGATAGGTTTAAGATTTAAAGAGAGGGTGAGGGAGGAGACCCCCCAGGGGGAGAGGCTTGATTAGTCATGGATTAGCCAGGAATAAGGGGGTGTGGAATGAGATGGGTTGGAGGGGGTCAGGAAGAGACTCTGACACTTCATCACAGTGAGACCTGGTATGTCATCCCACATACAACCGCAGACTGAAGTGATCTGAGGGGGGTCTTTTCTGACTATAATTGTTAGCAATTATACAAGTTATGTCCAGGGACAAAATATGTCTTTAAAGCCACCCGATTCGACTGTTATCAGGCCATTAAATGGGCGTTATCAGTCACTATAAGCACCATAGATGTGGATCAGTAGGGGCCTACTATGCCTACTACTTTGTTAAAGTGAAAGTGAAACTTAAAAGCAACACATTATAACATCTGGAATTGGATGAAACGTTACATTTTGAACACAAACAAAAAGACTTCTTTAGGTTTAGGCAAAAATAAACTAAAAACAGTTAGGTTTAGGCAGAAAAACTACAACTTCTTTAGGTTTAGGTAAAATAACTACTCTTCTTTAGGTTTAGGCAACAGAACTACAACTTATTTGGGTTTAGGCAACAGAACTACAACTTCTTTAGGTTTAGGTAAAAAAAAACACATTTGGGTTTAGGCAACAAAACTCACGGGACTGACTATACTGACGAGTCACGTGACTAAAGACACATGTTTTAGTTTCACACATGACACGAACACCTCACAAAATGCCAATAAGTAAAAGTAAATCGTTTATTAAACCTTGTAATGTTTTAAAAGATATAAAACTGACCAGCCATCCTCAGTAAATACGAGGAGTGTTGAGGAGGAGTGTTTTGGATATGAAGCTGTTGTCTCTAAGCAGAATGTATAGACAGAGGTTACTGAGCCGTTACCTACTAAACTAATGGTCGTATTCAGGGGTATAAATGAAAGGATGTAAGATTGTTAACATGGCCTCTATTAGGCATTATGGTGTCAACAAATAACAAAAAGAAAAGTGGCCACTTCCATGTGCAATAGCGGGTGAAAAGCTGCCACATTCTTATGGGTGTTTTCAGACCCTGTTTTTTTTTTCTATACATGGTGACCCCATTTAGGGCCTCTGGATTCCAGGAAGAATAACCCCTTCACCCTTCACCTCTCTCTCACTTCCCGCTCTACGTAGCAACCGCCACAACAATAATGTCTAATTGGTTTACTGTCAAAGCCAATCGCACGGAGATCCTGTGAATTTATTCACATAAATAACCTTTAAAGTGGCTTCAGGAGATCGAAGGGAAACCACGGGACCAGTCGACGCTGAATTCCTCATTTTCAATTAGTTGTTTGGTGCTTCGGACATGGTACTATGTCAAATTATTATCTGAAATATATCCTAGTCAGGCTTAAGAGTCATTTTTGGCCCTTATAATGGATGCCATATGTCTGTGTTCCATGCAGTTATCAGATTGTCAGTATATTTATATAGAAATATAACTGCATATGTGTTTATTATTGTCAGTAACTTCAAAATCAGCACAACAGAGGAGACTCAATTAAGTGGACACATAAACACAAGGCAGTGAAACATTGCCTTGTTCACACATGCAAGCACTCTGGCAACATCTAGTGGTCATAAAGAGTAATGCATGCAGACTTGATTAAAGAAGAGCTCAAACCAAATAGGTTTGAGCTGGCTTTGGAGGGACTGTCTCACGGCAAGATAAACCTGCGAAAATATTCTTAATATAGCATACACTTAAACTGATAGACTTTTTTTTTATTTAGATGGGCCTTTCCTTTAAGTGGCTAAAATACGTTTTGCTGCCGGCCCCGTCCACAGCAGTTTGCTCCTGTGCTGGTACTCCTGTCTGCTTCCCCAAACTGGAGGCGTGCTGACCATCATCTACTGCAGGTAACACACTGACGATGGATAAGTACCTCATACAATCCTACTTCCTTTAAGGTGTAGGTTTTCCCCACATGCTGGGACTGAGAGTGCCTGACAAAATATCAAGTCAAAATATAGAGGCTAAATAAAAGTGATGGATGCAAACCTACTGAAAATAAGAAAAATCCCCAAATCCATTAGATTAACTGAGTAATAGTGTTACGTATCATCCAATTTGAAATTGATCAAAACAAACAACATTACATGATGTGTAGTGTTGATGAAGAGGTACTCAGACTCATAAGGGCTGTGGGGGTATGTCAGAGGAAAAAAGTGAAAAACTCTGTGCCAAATTAAAAGGGAAGATCTGCAAGAAAGAAAGACAAGTATTTCTGTAACAGTCTGACTAACTGTCCGATTCAAAGATGCTCATGATAAAATAAATAAAGCTTGATTGATGATGGTGTTGAAGCTGTTATGTAAGAATGAGTTCATTCCTGTTTTCGTGTGTTTACAAGTCCTACGTGTGTGTTTGAGTGTGCGAGTCGATCCACTCTGCCAATTAGAGCGAAAGAGGTTTTGGCTTACTGGCTGGTGTTTTTGTGCCAGAACAACACAAGAACTCATTTGTTGAGCACTGGCAAAGTTGTTTTTTTTATTTATTTGTTAAAACTCTTAATGACTCAACTTATCTTTAGACATTTTTTTAATGGTCCTCTAAAACAAGATCATCTGTTCCACTCATTTTTGTGTTTTTCTTTTGTGTGTGTGTGTGACTATATTTGACGGTTTTCACCAGTAGGTTTGATTGACACATCCTCTTAACCAACCCTAAAGCAGAACTGTGGGTGGGCGGGCTGCGAAGGTCAACAGAGAGGACCTGTTCTCAGGTAAGGGTATACCAAATATGCACATTTTCAGACACTTGACGTACATGCACACTGCAGCCACTAGGCAAGTAGTCAATGAAGCCTGTGTTGCAAAGCTGGTTTTTCTCATGCACTCCCCCCTACATCCCTCCCCCTCTCTTCCGCTCCTCCTACGGTGTGTTTTCATTTCATATTTCTGGGCCATGTTCGGTCAGGAAATGATGGAGTTTATAAGCTCTTATAGGAAAGAGCAGCCAAGAAAGGCTGTTCAGCTAAAAACTAACATTATTATCATGTGAACTGGTGAGTCAGTATCCACATTTAGTCTTAATCAGCCATTAAAGACACTGATATGCATCAAAAACATGACTAATTAAGCCTCTGTACATCGGCCAAAACCAGAAAAAGTCATTTGTTTTAGAGGCGGTTGCTTTTTTAACCAAACTGTTTCAGGAAAAATATGCTGTGATCTGATGCTATAAGGAATAAAAAAATAAATAACAGAAAACTTGTCCAGTGACGGAAAGAAGAAAGAAGAAGGAGGATATCAGCAACTAAAATCAGAAGTGAGAATGGGTGTAGTGGACAGTGCACCAATACAAACTTGAAAAAAATAGAGTAAGTCAAATAGAGTGTTCACCACCCTGTTACACTGACATAAATTCATAAAATATAGGAAAAACTAACTCATATTTTTTAGGGCTGTCAGTTGATTAAAATATTTAATCACGAATTAATCAAATTTTCTGTTCAAATTGTACCTTAAAGGGAGATTTGTCAAGTATTTAATACTCTTATCAACATGGGATGGGCAAATATGTTGCTCTATGCGAATGTATGTATATATGTATTATTGGAAATCAATTAAAAACACAAAACGATGACAAATATTGTCCAGAAACCTTCACAGGTTCTGCATTTAGCATAAAAAATAATGCTCAAATCACAACATGGCAAACTGCAGCCAAACAGACAACAACAGCGTGTCAGTGTGTCAGTGTGCTGACTTGACTATGACTTGCTCCAAACTGCATGTGATTATCATAAAGTGGGCATGTCTGTAAAGGGGAGACTCGTGGGTACCCATAGAACCCATTTACATTTACGTATGTTGAGGTCAGAGGTCAAAGGACCCCTTTGAAAATGGCCGTGACAGTTTTTCCTCGCCAAAATGTAGCGTGACTTTGGAGGAGCGTTATTTAGCCTCCTTCAGAACAAGCTAGTATGACATGGTTGGTACCGATGGATTCCTTAGGCTTTTTAGTTTCATATGACATCAGTATCTTCACTCTAGCTTTAAAACTGAGCCCAGTACAACCAAAACAATTGAAAGTTGCATAAATGCATTAAAGAACTTAGTGGCATTAAAACAAATTTGTGTTAACACGTAATTATCGCAATAACTTTGACAGCCCTAATATTTGTATTACTTTTAACTTGCCTCATAAAAAAAAGAGCACAGAATCACTTTTATAAAAGTATATCGGATGTTTGTTTTTGTCACATAAAAGTTTGTTCATATGATTTTATCAAATGGAGATCTTTGGTTCCCCAGCTTGTAATTTACAGCTACATCACTGAGGGGCAGCAGCTTGTTCTAGCTGCTGTGGCTCTGCTGGACACAGTTTTAAGGTTCAGTGGTGATTGCGTGAGTGGGACAGGACCTGTGTGTCTCATCGAAATCCCCTTTGTGTCCAGGACGGCAGGTGGGAGACAGAAAAATGCCCGGAATGTCAGAGATGACGTTAGACGTGCACACGCTCGGACATTCACACACACACTCTCGCTCACACACTCTTTGAACCTCTAACTCAACCTCCAACCTCAGTGAAGACAAAGGGTGGCTACCTGCAGGCTAAGAGGCGGTGAGTTACAGTCTATCAGGCTCCATCAGGTCTCTACTGAGTAAGCACAAACAACAGGTTGTTATGGCCAAAGCAGAACAGTTTGTGTGAATATAATGAATAGATACCACACTGTGAAAATACTCCACTAACAAGTATAAGTCCTGCATTCAAAACCTTACTTAAAGCGGCAGTAGGCAGAATATTTTTGGCTCCATTGGGCAAAAATTCCATAATAACCTTTCAGCATATTGTAATTCAAGTGTTCTGAGAGACACCTCCTCATGGCTCTGTTTTCAAGCTTTAAAACATGCTATCAGTGACGGGAGACTTTGGCCAATCACAGGTCATTTCAGGCATTCCTATTGGCTGTTCATTCAACGGAGGCAGCTGTCAATCACTTGCAAACTCTGATCAAACGGTCAAATTAGGCAGCGCTGATCAAATATTATGTTACTGTAATGTCTGTTTATGGCATAACATGTTTTCAGAAGCATCTTGTAGTGTACTGTTTAACTGTAAAATTAGAAAGTTTGCCCCGGCTGGTGGGCGTTACTTGGTGTTTCCTCAGCTTATCTCAACATTTACTATTATATATGACGTCTCCGGATTCATATTACTGTTGCATTTTACTGCTAAAGATGTCTCAGGTTATGCTAATGTACCTCCTTTATATACTGTTGTATAGTTTAATCTACAGCAATGCATCATATTCTATAAGATCATCAGATGTTTGTGGCGTCGCTGTCCTGTGTGAAGCATTTATCTCTAAAAAGTCAACTTTTCTTGGTGTCAGAAAAACAGCCCTGTTCTCAGCTTTCTGACGTCACATTTTCCAGCTGATCCAAGAGGCTTTTTAAAGAGTTTATTTGGCTTAAGAAGGAGGAGGATTTTCTCAACACATAAAAGAACACTTAATCCTTCAATTTAGGAGGGGAAGGGGGTAAAAAACTGTAATCTGAAAAATTAACTAAAGCTGTCAGACAAATGTAGTGGAGAAAAAGTACATTATCTGCCTCTGATGTAGTTAAGTAGAAGTATAAAGTTGCATGAAGTGTAAGTACTCTGTTTTGTACTTGAGTAAATGTACCTTGTCACATTCCACCACTGGCTGTTGTTATCATTGTTAGTAGAACCGATGGCGGTAATGGTGGCAGAAACATCAGTAGGAGGGAGCGGTGGTATTCATTATGATCCATGTCATCTTTGTGATGATTATCAGTAGTAGCACTGCTATGTAGTTTTTTTTAAGTATGCTTATTAAAATCTTTTGGTGACATATTAATCTCAAGCATGGGAAAAGGGGGGGAGGAAGGGCAGAGGAAGGGAGGGACAGAAGGAGAAAAAAACAGAGCTTCTTTAGGACAGAGGACGAGAAAAGAGGAAGAGAAAAGAAAACAGGAATAAATTGGGAGTCAGAGAGGTTATCGGAAGGAGAGTTTGACCCGAGGGTAGGATTAACCCTAACCACTGACCTGACCCCCCCCCACACACACAAACACACACAGACACACACACAAAAAGAAACACATGAATGCTGTAGATGTCTTATATGTACCTGATCTCTCTCCAGACAGGATCTCGTCTTGTATTTGAGAACACAAACGTGTGTACACGGATCTTTGTAAATGTGTGTGTGCTGTCTGTCAGAGCTCCCATTTAAACGCAGTAGAGCATGCGTAAGTAGAATTCAGATTGTATCGTGCTGATTGACAAATCATGTTGTACTGTGTGCTGGCTTGATCTTATCAAATAAACACATTAAAAACCAGGCCTGATGGCAGACAGCTATAATTAGCCTCTGCTACAGAGGCCATGTACACTGCTGCTATTTTATCTGTTTGTTGAATGTGTAATACTGCAGGCTGTTCTCATACACCGCTCGTAGCTACGAAAAGTAATGCACTGTAATTTGCGTATTTCCCACAAATAAATTTGAGTGTAATCCAGGAACCAGGAAATATAAAGAGTGGTGAACGTGTAGGTGTTCGTATCCTGTGTGAAATCAGAAGTCAACGTTGATTTATTTGTCACGCAACTTACGTACTTATAAGTAACACCACATCTGGAGTTGTTTTAACCCAAACCACGATCTTTTCCTAAACCTAACTTAGTAGTTTTGTTGCCTAAACCTAAATTGATCTTTTCTAAAAGGAGGAATAACTTTTCCGTAACTGTTGTATGAGAATACGTTGAATATTGGCAGCAGAGCACCAGTTTGAGCTGTCGTTCAAAAACACATCAAGAATCTAACTGAGAGCGAAGTGGCACTAACAAACTCGCCTGTTAATCTTAATTTATAAATCAATTTCAGTGTGCTTTTGATGAAAGCCTGCATCACTAACGTTAGGGTAGTTTTGGATAATGACTAGGGCAGACATCCAGCCAATAACATTAGAGAAGTCATGGGGCCAACATAACAGCCTCAGATAGAAACACAGCTGACTAGACTAGTCATTTAGTTTATAACTTTCATTATCTAAACAGAGTTTAACAGATTATCTAGTGAGTGGACAGACTGTGATTGACTCAAACATTAAAGGACTTGTGTTGCCAACTATCCACCCTGCTGAAGTGTCCTTTAGTAATAATCCCTAAAAGCTCCCTGTGTTGTCCAGTATGTGACCTCTGACCTCCATCTGGAAGGAGGTTCTTCACAGGCATCATTATAGACGCTTAAACCTGCATTCTTTCTAACAGCCAGCAGGGGGCGACTCCTCTGGTTGCAAAAAGAAGTCTGATTACATAGAAGTCTATGAGAAAATGAGCCTACTTCTCACTTGATTTATTACCTCAGTAAACATTGTAAACATGAGTTTATGGTCTTAATCGCTAGTTTCAAGTCTTCTTCAATACAGCAATTTTGTTCATTTAATAAATTATGGTCCCATTTAGAGTCAAATAGACCATAAAGGAAGGGTTTCTTTAGGGCGTGGCTACTTTGTGATTGACAGGTCGCTACCACGGCGTTGTCCGGTCTGGGAGTTGTCCGTATTTTTGTCTTGCAACTTTAACCCTTTCACAGTTTGTTTTCAGTTCATGAAAGTTAATTGTAACATTTTGGTCACCTAAAAATGTCGTATTCAGCATTCGGTTGTACTTAGCTCCACCCTCACGTGCCACTTCTGGTTGCAAAAAAAAACATGATGGCGACGGCCAAAACGCCGAACTCAAGGCTTCAAAACGGCAGTCCACAAACCAATGGGTGACATCACGGTGACTACGTCCACTTAATTATAACGTCTATAATAATAACGCAGTGGGCTTATTTGGTGGGGACTTATTTTTTTCAGGTACCAGTGAGACAATGATATCCACTCTCAAGTCTTGTTGGAGTAACAGAGTAAAGCCGATTGGTAGTGTCTAGAAGGGAACCTGCAAGTTGGGGAAACTCTTGGGAGATGGTTGATCATTGATCTCTAACAGTTAAGGTTAGGATAGGTCATCCGGCAACGAGTCTCACAAAAGTTTTTATATGTTTTTGCAGATCTCCGATCAGATTTCGCAATTTGCGGGTTACCTTCTAGACATGATCAACTGCATTGGAACCCTTGCCGAGCCGCCAGACTAGCTCCATTAAAGTGTCCTTTAGATGATAAGAAACCTGCCTTTCTTTTAGGCACCTAAAATATTTATTTTGCTGCTGCCCCCGTCCACATCAGTACTGTACATTGCTTTGCTCCTGTGCTGGTAACTCCTGTCTGCTTCTCCAAACTGGGGGAGTGCCGACCGCCATCTACTGCAGGTAATACACTGACTATGGATAAATACCTCATACAACCCCACTTCAAAACACCCAAACGATCCCTTTAATAAAAAAATATAGATTACTGCAGCTGGTATATTTAAATATCATTAAAGTAAGCTGTCAACTGTTATGATTTGGTCGTTTGTTGGCTATTGGCCATGCAAAAAAACTAATTTTCAATTTCGTCATAAAATTAAGTTAAAACAGTCTGATGGTAAGTGTCATGTGATTGCAGCACGGGCTCTGCAACATGAGAGCTCCCTTACAAGTTATTAAGACAATAACTGTTTGACTCGGCTAACGCTATAGATGAACTTCTGACTTTGAACACACACACATGCACACACACACACAAAAGTTCACTCAATGCCACACTGTAAGGCCTACACAATATTTGAGATAAAAGAATGCATTGTTTGGAGTTGTGAGGAGGCCAGAGGTGGACATCTGCTGAGGGACAGTTTCCATTACATAAACTGTCCTGGCTTTGACCCCATTTATTTTTTTGAAGCACTGGGAGACAGTTTTGATGTTTAAGAACTTTGGCTAAACATTTGTATTCTTACAATTTAAGAAATATTTTCTAGAAAAGTTTCTACCAATACTGTAAACTCCCTTACATGCAATGCCTTCAAACAAGCTTACTTGTTACACATTCTTTGAGGTTACAGTAATTTCTATTCATGCTATTTTACAGTGACAGCAAACGGAGATCATTTGAGATGAACTGATTAGTATCAAACCAACCAAGCAAGTCAATCAATTTCTCCAAATATGTGGTATCGTAGATACAAGCTGCTGCACTATTTACATCCGCTTATGACCTGATTATGCATGTATAGGGCACAGGGCATTGAATGTGAGACTCTCAGCGTGTGTGCGTGTGTGTGTGTCCATGTGGGGTGTCGGGGGGTTGTTTGCTCAGCTGCAGAGTGTTGTTCTAAGAGCAAACAACCTCTCAGAGCTTCTCGCATCGACTCATCTCCTCCTCCGATACGAATGTTAATGAAACACATGGGGGGGAGGCACAGTAACGGGGGGTTTTGTGACACATTCGATGTGAACTTCCTGGGAATGAAAGACAACCTTCAGAGAGAGACGAGACAGGAAAATATTATCTCATCATGTTCGCTCCACAGTCCCTCTGGCAGAGTACCATCCATTGACATCCACCCACTGAGGTCGCACCACAAAATTCACTATTGTTCCCAACTGGAGAAGTAAAATGCTGTGCAGTGTGGTATTTGTGTCTCTGTTTGTGTCTCTGTTGAGACTCTCTTATAGGCCAGTGCAGGTAGTAAAGCACTAGACTGAGGTGTGTTTGAACATGCAGAAAAAAACTCTGCTTGTTCCTGTTAAAGCTTCAGTAGGCAGAAGGTTTTTGGCATCATTGGGCAAAAATTCAATAATAACCTTTCAGCATATTGTAATTCAAGTGCTGATGTTTGAAAATTAATGATATTACCCTTCACAACACTCAGAATCCTAAAACTAAACTAAGTGTTAATTGCTTGATGCACACTACTTCATTCTGTGGACATAATCAGTCTCCTTTAACCACGGTGTCTTTGAAGAAAATGTTTTAAAAATTAATATAAAAATATTCCTTAGCCTCCCATTATGATTGTGAATTCTGTATCATCTACCATTCCTTAAGAAGTCCTCGTAGGGTAGGACAGCTCTGCAGCTTAAGAAGGTCACTGAAATGTTTTTACTTGTATGACTAAAGAAGGACATAATGTGCTCAGGACACTTGGGACTAGTTTACCACTTTAAGATAAATGCCCCAGATCACTTTAGGGGTTAGAGGGAAAATCTAAATTCGGACCAGTTATGTAAACTAAGCTTTTGGAGGAATCAGCCTGCAAAAAATGAATGAATGAATGAATGAATTAATGAAGGACATGACTCTGTGCCTTAAAGCTGCAGTGGGTAGAAATGGAGAAAATATGATTTTAAAAAGTTGTTTTTATAAAACAGTCACTATATCCTGATAGTAGCGCATGAGACAGGTAATCTGAAAAAAAAAGTCATGCGCCTCTGTGTCCTCCGGTGCTCCTAATGGCATCTGTAAGAATTCCCAGACCGGAGGAAAAAAAACAATCAGAGCAGACTTGGAACCTTGCTGTCTCTGAGCAGCTGTCAATCACTCGCAAACTCCGATCAAACGGTCAAACTAGGCAGCGCTGATCAAAATGATTGTGGGCTGACATGACAAACGGCAGATGCCGCAGGTCACCATTGATGATGTATAGTTGTGTAAGTGTGCGTCAGAAGGAGAAAGGTGTATGTGAGTTGACACATACTGTACATACAGGACACTTCTTTGCAGCAAAGATTAGTTGTCCTAAGACAACGGTTCGTATGATATCTTATGGAAAGTTATTCCTAATTTTTCGTGTGTTTTTCTGCAAGCAAATACAAATTTCTGCTTGTTACACGCACATACTGCCTGGTTCACGATTACCTGGAGGACTACATATACAAATTGATTTTGTGAAATATATATAAAAAATTACAGTGCATTACTTTTCATAAGCTACAAACGGTGTACGAGAACAGCCTGTCCTGTGTTATCTTCAGGCTGCATCAAACATTTGGGCTTCAAATTTTACTTTTCTAAATTTCCTTGAATATTGTTGCTTTCATATCTTGGAATACCTTATGGAATATTACAGGTACAGTATCAACATGAACATTGCTTGCCTTTTCTCCAACTACAATGAACCAGAGCTGAAACAGTTGGTCTATTAACAGATTGATTGCCAGGAAAATTAATTGGCAACGATTTCAATTGTTATAGATTAAAAAAAAAAAAGTCACTTTTCAAGCAAAAATTAAAAAAAAATTCAGGGTTCCTCTTCCCAAATATGAGCATGCTGCTATTCTTTTTCTTATCTGAAAGTATCCTGATAAACTCTGGTTTTGGGACAAAAGATCACCTTGGGCTCTGGGATCTGCATTTTTCACTATTTTCAGACATTGAAAGAGAAAACGGTGAATTGATTCATTGATAAAATATTCGCCGAATGAACTGACAATGAAAATAAGTTTTAATAAGTAGCAATGCTCTGTGCATTCACCTGTAGAGCAGGCAATAACAATGCTTGTAATTGTGTCAAATAACAGCCATAAAATGTGAACATAAACAGAAGGTTAACACTCTCCTCAAGTAAATGACGTTTTAGATTCCCTCACATAGTAAAAAGACTTCCTTTGTATGTTTCTTGCCCCAAAGCATAGATAGCGCGGAACAGATACACAATGATTATGATTCATGGTCCGCTTTTTGGCCTGTAACCATGGAAACGGTGTACACAAACAACAGAAAACTTTCTGTTTCCTTCCTAAAAGGCAGTACAGTAAGAGCTGTAAATCTGAGTTTTTATCTTAAAAAAACAATTTAATAAAAACATGCTTCTAATATCAGTTTAACTTTCTCTGCAACAACACAGCAGCTTTTTCTCTCCTCATTCTGAATCCAAGCACAGTTTCCTCTCTACGTAACGGCAACCGAGGTTAAAGAACTACATCATCTCTGAGAGCATCACATCATGGAAACCACAAGACCACTTTCAACCCTAAAAGAAACACCCATTCTTATTTTCAAGTTTCCAGTGACTGATTTTTTCCCCCATCCCATATAGAGCTGACCGTTACACACACGTACAGCAATGACACCTTTTACAGTTGGCCCATTGTGCCCAACTGTGTTCAAATCAAAGTCACTCTGGCTGAATGGGCACATTCTAGACAGGACGCCGCTGCAGCGAGGGCGTTCGGTTCTCTAATATACTGAAGACATTGAGGTAGAGGCTCTTTCATTACAGCTCTATGACATTCACGCCTGCCAGGTTTTAGACTCATAAAACACTAAATGGAGCATGGCAGGAGTTTTATTCCAGTTTAACATCAAGAGACCAAATAAGGTCAAGTGAACCAACTGAAACAAAAAAAATATAACTGTTTTTGACATTGCTATTTTTCTAGAGGTGAATATGGTTCATAGAGCAAATATTCAACAACAGAGGGAACCCAAATGTGGCGGATATTGTGGATCTCAACGGTAAAATAATGTGACTACAGTTTTACGGCGCAGAGGAGTGCCTCGACCAAAACAGACTCCTACTGGGCTCACCTCACAATCATTTATATTGGCTAAACATGGAATCCTTTCAGAGCAACTCAACCGATGGTAAATGGAAAGTGAAGGTTCCTGGAGGCAGGAATAAGAGTGGTTTTTCGGGGGGGAACAGGGTGAAGTTTGGATGGTGGAAAACAGCAAGATAAAGAATTTGTTTTTTCAGCTAGAGTTCTACGTCTGGAAATGTCAGCCCGTTCGCACGAAGAGGTGTATAAATGCCACGATAATGCGCAAGGTGTTTAGCGTGCGATAACTACGCCTTTCATGATTTACATTTGTACGCCATGTATCCTGCACTGACTGCAATGTAAACGCATAAATGCTGCGGTAAGAGCTAGTGACGTAGTATAAAAAGTGAGAAAGACCGCTTATGGTGGATGGGTCCAACAAACACCAGACTTTTAACCCAGACAATTAGACTGTTGTATATAGGCGTTATCAGTCACTATATGCCCCATAGATGTGGGTCAATAGGGGCCTACTACACCCACTAGTAGGTTTTATCATCTATTCAGGATGATGATTCAGGGGACCAGAGTTCGCATCCTGTGTGAAACCAACAATGTGTAGTTGTCTTTGTGTTCGTAGTTATTTTATCCCAAAACACAATGTTTTCCCTAAATTTAACTGTTTTTTTTGCCTAAACCTAAAGAAGTTGTAGTTTTGTTGCCTAAACCTAGAAGCCTTTTTGTTTCTGTTCAAAACTTAACGTTTCATTCGGTTTTACAACATGTTATAACGTGTTGCTTTAAAGTTTCACTTTCACAACGTAGTAGGCATAGTAGGCCCCTAATGACCCACATCTATGGTGCTTATAGCGACTGGCTCAATGCAATTCAATTCAATTTATTCTCATGTAGCGTCAAATCACAACAGAAGTTATCTCGAGACGCTTCTTTAAACAGTTCACACATAGCACCGGAGCGACAATTTGCGAGCGCTGAGCCAATGCCGATTTGCCTCTGATCTGGGGCTTTTGTCTGGGAGATGCAAAAAAAACATCGGCGATCATAAAATCAGGGTTAAAGTTGTGTAGTGCGAACTAGGCATTTAGGAAAGATCCTGGAAATAGCCAATAAATTATGGCTATGGTGTGGTTGGGTTAGGCAACTAAAACACTTGATCATGTTTAGGTAAAGATTGTGATTCACTTACAAAGGAAAACATTATTTGTAGATCTGTGACAATGGAGGAGGCAACTCCAGTCTCTTGCCTGAAAGTTGTTGTGCTAACGTGCCCATCCACCACCACTTAAGCTCCATTCACTTTAAGGCATCAGTTTGCTTCAGACAAACTGCTTTTCGGACAGTCGAGAAGCTTCAGAAACCCCCTTACGCCCACGCCATTTCAATGTTACAATTGCGTCCAAATAACTTCATACAATCCGACAAGAGGTGAGCAGAGGTGGAATAAGTAGACAGGATTTCAACTTCTCACCCATTCTCATTTTTTACTCTTCCGAGTACAAACGAGTGCAACACTGTGAATGCCTTCAAGAAAAGCTTGTCTGAAAGAGTTCGCCGTTATCCCCAAATTTGAACGATTACCCCGTCCTGCCCTTCTCTATGACGGCAGGCTTTAAACCCTGACTGTGAGTGTGGCAGTTCAGAGCAACTATAAACATTTTTGCCTTCCAATGTGGTCGGATGCTTCCTTATACGAACTAGTTCGTTTGATCATAACCCCACCCCTTACTTATCATGTCGCTACATATAGGACATACTACTTCCTGCACTGGCACTGAATGTTGGCATCGGACATAAATCAACATATTGACACTGGGCTGACTAAAATACATGTGACATACTGTCTGTTGAGTCTGAACCAATAGACAACACCACTGTGTCTCATATAGAAGGCCTCAATCATTTCTAAGGGGTTTGAATGAGAGATTTGCCCAAACATTGTCATAGTTTGTTTGTAATAGTGAGTTAATAGAACACCAACAGCCAATATAAGTGGATATGGTTGGAATAAGCGTTGCATCCAGGACCCAGTGATAGAGTCAAAGAGATGCCATTTATTGTGTTTTGCTCAAGGACACACTTGAAGCACTGATATTCCAAGCTGGTTTTGGAATTTAAACATATGATTTTCTAATCACAAGACAGTCTCTCCAGCCGTCGAGCCTGTGGCAGTCCACAGCTGTGTTCAGTGTGAATAATACATAACTTCTAAATCCTGCAGAAACACTGGGTTCTTTCTGACTTTCTGTAAATGTTCGAAAATGTTTTTTTTCGCCATCCATTGTCAAAAATCACCCACCCACGTACCTACACGTGCTGACATTAAACTGGCACGGGGACAAGAGTGTTCTCAACATCTCGCTTCAAAGCTCCGTGTGTGTGAACCGACCAACCCACCACCGGTCCTCTGTGATGCTCTCAAGCACACAAACAAGCAAGTGCAGTGCACATTGAAACCCCCCTCGCACCATTACCATACAAACTAAACACTTCATTTCTCACCCTGGTGCAGCGTTTGACTCGTTTGCCACTTCCAGCTTCCTCATTGTACACAAACACATACACACACAGACACACACAGGGCAGAGGAAGTCCGGTGTACTGCCTAACAAACAAACTATCTCTCTCCTACAGAGCTGTATAAGAGGAGCCTCACAGCAGGGAGTCACTACATGAAAACTAAAGCAGCGAACAGAGGTGTGAAAATGGAAATGCAAAGGAGGACTGACCCTTATTGTGGGTCTTGTAATGGGTCTTTGAGGAAGAAGTGATGAAATTCTAGTCTAGGCCATTGTAATTAAAGACTGTTTACTGATGGATAACATTTTACCTTGGTTATCTGGCATGCTGTAGCCTATTTCACTGCATCCTTTTGGTCAGTCTTCTAAAACTTGACCAGGCATCCCGGCCCAGAATTGAGCATCTCTTTAGCCATTTCATGCTGGAGGTCAGCTCAGCAGTCTATCCTCAAACCTGCTCATTTAATTTTAGTGCTAAAATATTGTGTATTATTCTTACTTGTAAACTTGGGGCAAATCCGTCTACCCAACTTCACGAAGAAGCAGTTGTCTGTCACACAACAATGGAAGCGCACATTATACTGTAAATGGCAAACCATCAACTTAAAGGCAACATTAAGTACATTTGCCTGTATTTAATCAAATATAAGGTTACGTACCATCATGCAGCCAACTAAAACCTGCTCTGCATGTAAATTGATGTCAAAATATGTCACAATGTTAGCAGGTTACGGTAAACAATCTCTGAAAGTTATATCTTCTTTGCACAAAAGTTATTTGAGAAAGCTTATTTAAAAATGCCCAAAAATGTGGAGGCTGCACTGCTGAGAGCCAGCCATGGTTTTTGTTTGCATTTGGCGTCGTGCACCTGGAACGCTTGGATGCCGGAAGTTGGAAATTTCAACTGGGAAATTTAGAAGATTCCTAGTTACGGCTGCTAAAAATCACTGCTCAGGCAAAGGGTTTGCTGACAGAGCGAAACCTTTTCATGTTAAAAAGTTAAGGAAATTTACATCTGCGCTTCAAAAAAGCAGCAAATTTCCCAAAGGAATCTAAACCTGTGACACAAAATGTAAAACGCATCGTAAAGGTGCCATAATTCTGTTTAAAGAAGCCGACTCCATATTCGATGAATTACACGATGAACAAATGAGTAATTGTTGATGTTAATCTTATTTCAGGACACATTCAGATCTAATCGCAGCATCCAGAAAGGCTGTGTTGTGCTGTGTACTTTGCTGAAGCAATCACATGAGCATCTATAACATCTGGATTATTATATAGCTTTTAACTTTAACATTAGACACACTGAACAGACTCTGTCACATTAGACTTTTACTGACCCCTAACAGGATACATAGGCATCTGTCATCTGAATCGAAATACAGTTAACATCAAAGAAATGACAAGAAATCAGTTTAAAATTAAATTATGATCCATAACACATACTTGCTTTCCGTGGTAATAACATGTTCTAGTGCGATTTGAGGATTAGTCGGGGCTACGTGAGGAAGAGCTCCTTTAATAAAGCATTCATTTGTTGGGTCAGTGCCAATCTGTTTTGGGGAGCATCCACCACAGCTGTATATTTCTTTACAGCTACCATGTTGGGAAACATCTGCAGCAGCATGAATCTTACCTTCTATAACCTGCAGGGCAGCGGCCGGCCAACACAGCAGGACTAGATGCAGGGCAAGAGACCACCTGGGGAGACACATCAGTCACATAATGTAAGTTTTAGGCAGACTTCAAAACATAAAAAACAGGTGTAAAAAAAGTCAGAACATTAATTTAAAATATTATATTGTGGGTGAAATGTGTCTTTCGATGTAGAGCCCAGAAAGCTGAAGAAATGCTGCAACATCCCAGGTCTACTCTGAGGTGTAACTGAAGGTATGAAAGGGATGGTAAAGTCAGGTACTCGTTGAGGTAATAGTTGAATTGCCTTACCCTTGAAACATTTTAGCGAGTAAAGGAATAAAAAAAATCCAGGTTTGGAAGTGAACCAAAAGTGCATGTACGTATGTGATGAAATCCCGGCAAACTCCGTGGTCCCTCTGCCTCTCTGTGCAGACCTGAAGTCACACTGCTGCCCTCTCTCTCTCTCTCTCTCCCTCTCTCTCTCAGTACAAAGGCTCTCTCAGTTCTGAGCTGAGTGACTCTCAGACCCACGGAGTTGGGAAATTCGACTCCCTTGAAGGAAAAAAAAACTCCCCCCCCCCCACTCACTCAGTGGACCCTCTCTCCTAAACCTACTGCTTGAGTCAAGTTCCTTTCACTAATGATAATAGGATGTACATTTAAGTTAAATCTATCAATTTATGGATCTATAAATGTTCCAAAAACATGTTAATAGTGTAATGTGTATAGCAAATAGCATGGCCAAATGAACCTGTAACATGGTCTTGCTGTTGAGCCTATTGACACCCCACTTCTCACCTCTATGGTGTATGATGTATGCACCCTGTGTATAGCCTCTAAATTCCCATTAGGTTCGATGCAAACAGGAAATTGCAAATAGCAGCTTCATTATATGCCCCGAGAACCAGAAAACAACCAGCACTCCTATGGTGGAATAATACTACCTATAGTCCCAGTTTTTTAGTGTGTGTTAGTTCATTTGTGTAATTAGAACAAATATAACTTTATTTGGGAAAATGCACTGTGTGAGACGAGTCAATTTTATATACTGTATATAGTCCAATATCACAAATTTGCCTCAAGGGGCTTAACAATTCCCTTAAAGGGGGAAAAAATGGAAGAGTGTGTGCAGAAACAGACCCAAATAGCAACATTATAATATGGAAAATCCGATGACATTGTAGATGGAATGCAAACATTTATGAAGAATATGGATCCTGGAGGTCAACGAGCAACCTCGAGGTGCAGCCCAACATAAGTTACAGTAAAATAACTAAAGTCTTGAAGCGAGACTACATAACTTTTGCTGAACAGTGGCCACAAGTGGCAATTACATTGGACAAAATGGAATGATTCTTGTTTTACTTCTATGATAAAATCTGAAGTAGGCTTTAGGTAAGTGTAAGAGTACATGGTTAATAATGATTCTGTCCTTGATATTTCACTTAATGTCCAATTATTATGTCCATAGACAGTATATATAGATGGACGACGTGTCTGCATTTCCTCCCACTATACAAAAGTGAAGCTAAAATATCCTGGATACAGGAGCTGCCATTTTGGGATTTTGACGTCATTTGGAACCAGAGTCTGCGCAGTAGTTTTCGGAGGACTGGAGCCAAATTCTCAAGGTCCCACCCACACACACTCGAGCCAATCATGAGCCGAGCACAGCCGAAGCTTGTTAGCGTGAGCCACCTAGCTGCTACGTTAGCACCACGGCACAGTTTGGCTAGAAAGACAGAACAACTAACCATAATATCTCTATAACTACATTTATAATAATATTGACACATGTTCTATTACACAGACTCATGCCGGTTATGAAAAGTTAAAGTTACATCTTCTCTGTCGTACAATTCCCGAGCCTCCGGCTGCGACTACTTCACTCAGAGCAGCTGTCAATCATGACGTCTCTCCCCCTTTTTACAGCATCAAATAACTAATTAAAACCAAACTTATCAGAAAAATTAACACTTGAACATACATCAGCATGATAACAACTAAAAATAATGACAGAAACCTACTTTGGGAAAAAAATTATTAGAGGTGTACTTTGACTTTTTAGTTTGGCCCATGTCCCATCTGCTAATATGGAGGAGGCGGGATTTATGACCTATACTGCAGCCAGCCACCAGGGGGCGATCGGGATATGTTGGCTTCACTTTTGGGGAGCTGTCATATCGTCCATCTTTATATACAGTCTATGAATATGTCCCATTATGTCCTGTGAAACACATTCTCTGGGAGTTGGGCGTGAGAATGTGTTGGTCCTGTGAGTCAGGGGTAATATTGGGGTAATATTGCAGAACCATCCTGCCAGCCTGCCTTGGCGAATAGAGATCTGTTGTTTGGCTTTTCTCCACATCTAAAAAGTCCAGGTTTTTACATGCACAAGACAAATGGTGGCTGAAAGTCATCGCATTACCTGCCAGCTGAAAAACAGTCTCAACAGTTCATCTCAAAGTTTACCAGTCATACAATTTCTCTTATAATTTTGCTTTCACATTAGACATGAACTCACTCCCTGGTCCCCTGCAATACTCCTCTGAACAGGAAGGGTTGGTAAATGTTTAGTTTCCAAAACTGAAAAGGAATTCATGTTTTCAAAAGAGATCATTCATGTGTAACACAAAGACCATTTGCTCCAGAAAGGTCACTTAACTGTAATTTATGCACCACCAATTGTTGTCTGGTTGCTCAGTGTTTTCAGTGCTTTAATCAGTCGGACAAGAAAATATTTTCAGAGCGTTATAGTCACACCCTGATACTGCCACCACACTGATCACAAACACTGATGTTTTACAATGCAAAAACACCCATTAGTATTAGTCTGTGTTTAGTCTTTTGTAGTCATTTCACAGCAGCAGCGTACAGAAACAACAGGTCCAGTTCGTGCTGGACTTCTGTCCCAATAAACCAGCATAGACGAAGCTTCAGGGTTCAACGAGATCATAGGGAGTCCCAGTGAAATTATCCATGTTGTGATGTTAACACCCCACTATTAGCACATGCTGGAATGATAATGGCTCGGAGAGGAAGAAAGTTACCCTCCCTTTCCTCCTCATCCTCCCTCCTTCTCCGTCTTTACAGACTACATTCTCTTCCTAAGCCACTTGTGTTTTCCCTTTTTTTAGCTCTTCTCCTAGATTAAGCTCTCAAATAAGACAAATAAGTGAAAATGCTGTTTAGCCAAAAACTTCAGATGTTACTGGAAGGTCAGTGGAAGCTGTGGGAAGATGACGGTCAGCCTCAGTGATAAACATGCTGGTAGGAGAACCTGAGATTAAAGAACAGTGGGCTAACAACTATAGGGCTGTCAATCAATTAAAATATTTATTCACGATTTATCGCATAGTTAATAGTGATTAATCGTAAATTAATAGCACATTTTTTTATCTGTTCAAAATGTACCTTGAATGTACCTTATTTAATACTCTTATCAACATGGGAGTGGGCAAATATGCTCCTTTATGCAAATGTATGTATATATTTATAATTTGAAATCAATGAACAACACAAAACAATGACAAATATGGTCCAGAAACCCTCACAGGTACTGCATTTAGCATAAAAAATATGCTCAAATCACAACATGGTAAACTGCAGACCAACAGGCAACAACAGCTGTCAGTGTGTCAGTGTGCTGACTTGACAATGACCCAATTTCATTCACATATCTTGAGTTCAGAGGTCAAGGGACCCCTTTGAAAATGGCAATGCCAGTTTTTCCTCACCAAAATTTAGCTCAAGTTTGAAGCGTTATTTAGCCTCCTTTGCATACCCATAGAAGACATTTTCATTCACATATCTCAAGGTGGGAGGTCAAGCTAGTAGGTACCAATGGATTCCTTAGGTTTTCTAGTTTCATATGATGCCAGTATCTCTACTCTTATCACTTTAACTTTGACAGCTCTACTAATGACACATATGGACTTAACAAAAACGGTATACGTTTAAGAATATAAAAAATTAATATACAGAAAATGATGTTTTATATACACATGTAAGAAAGTCGATATTTATGTTAACGTACAAAACTCTTGGAGAAAGTCTAGATGAGGGTGAACTTTACAGCAGCTATAATGTTTACTATGTTCCCCATCTTAGTTTAGCATGTTAACATTACTAACATTAGTAAGTATCTAGCAATAAACACAAAGTACAGTGATGGGAATGTCAATCGATTTGCAGATATTTGGTCAGAAACCAAACTACTGAACAAATGTTGCCGTGAAAAGTGCTAAATGTGAGATTTAGGAGAATTTATATTGCCTCCGCGTGATTTAAATGTCGGTAACCCTCCTGCAAACACATTTCAGACATCTTGCTCAATACTTTATTTAGTACTGTTGGCAGTACAGTAACTTCTATTTGCAGTGCAAACATTTAGTGACTTTCTGTACAGTCACACTTTAGTTTGACTTAAGATAAGTTTGCCCTAAATTGTCGTAATTTCTATTTGTTTGAGTTACCAGTGCTGAAGGGTTCTACTGCTGGTTGCTGCTGCTGGACAGACATCTAGTCAGGTTGGAGCAAATGATGAGCCTCTTAAAGCAGAGCCTTTATATACAGGAAGTGGCCAATCAGAATGTACCAAGTGCCGCCACATCATGGGGGGGGATTCGGATCTGTAGTTCTAGTAGATTTTGGTTTATTTCTTTAGAGTGTATTAGTTTGTTGGTGCTTTTTTTTTAGTTATTTCCTAAAATATTATTATCCTGTTTTGTTTTATTTGTTGTTTAGCTGGTAATGTTCGTCCTTGTTACAAAAATGGTTCGATCAGCCATTATACATATAGGTATGTTCCCCTTTTGTGTTCAGTTTGATTAAATTTATGTTGAGTTAGCATTAGTGGTGAAGCTCTCCAGCAAACTGTTTCGCAAAGGGGTTCATATCATGAGGCTTCATGTGCACACGAAACCACCTGTTGGTCAAAGAGTGTAAAACAGGCAGATATATCACAGATGATATCAACCATGTGATCTGTGATACAGGCTACTGTATTTTACACCAGAAAAGGCTTAGGAATGATGACTGTCAACAATGAAAAAAATCCATTTATATCAATATAGTGTCTATTTTCTGGTACGTATATTATGATTGTATAACAGAACTATATAATAAACTATTATTGGCTGGTGAGTAAAGCATCAAATGTGTGTAAATGAATCCTTTGGTCAAAGTGGCAGTGGTTTAAGCGGACAGAGGCCAGTGAATGTGCTTGTGTAACTATAGAGAAATGATAGTGGGGAGACTTTATTCGGTTTTATTCAGGTACAATAATTTCTCAACTGTGTTTCGGCTTCGGGCGTCTTCAATGACGTCATTGATCTAAGATGATACAAGCCTCGATACGCACTTCACTTAAAACTTCCTGGATTACTTGACAATGCAACATCTGAGTTTACACAACAGAAGCAAGTTAGCAAAAATCTTGCAAAGCTTTGGGCAGTAAAACCTCCCACATTTGCAGAAAGTACCATGTGAACCCATCATTTTCTCTTTCTTGTTTTTCACTAAAGCTCTGTGAATTGCTTTATATAGTGACACTTGTGGTTATTGTCTTCTTTCATGTGGATCCTGGCCACCACACAAGATTCCCATTGAGGAAACAGTAAAGTGTCAAATTGGGTTAACTGTCCTGAATCTTAGCAAAAGACAGCCTGTACTTTAAAGTGAACGAACAGTAAGGATCACAGACAGCACAGAGTTGTAGTTCAGACAGCGATCAGAGCATCAGACCGAGATCATTGTTGTTGTTGTTCTGTTGTGCGTGCTGACCCAGCTAACCGCTCTGCGGGACAAACAGGAAGCCATTTATCCAAGGCCAAAGCTTCTTCCTGCAGCTCCAAGATTGTCTTTGTTCTTTTGTGTGCCAAGAGACAATGATGATTTTAGGATTGTTGGAAACTGAGCCTGGGCCAGTTATGCAAGAGATGACAACGATCCAGCTCGGCTCTCATCTGGGTCAGACATGAACCTATTCCATCGGGCGACAATGTATCACCTTCTGGTATATGTTACAATAGGAAGTGATTAAACGTTTTAATGAGATGCAATTACATAAATAACAAAAGGGTGACAACATCAATTCTGATTTTGAGGCATTGTGGTTCAATTACTGAACCTGCAATACCATGAAATGTTTAAAAGATGAGAAGAGGGCAATCAGAGAAATCACAGTGATCTAAATCTGACCAATCAGCTTCATTTCCTTTGTCTACTGACTTCCTGCTTTGATGTTTCCTGCCTTTTTGTCTGTGTGTGTGTCTGTTTCATGTTATGGGAGTTTCCATCCAAGTCTGAATAAACACTTCTCAATGTGGGCAAGCTCATTAATCACCAATCGCAAATTAATCACACGTTTTTTTATCTGTTCAAAATGTACCTTAAAGGGAGATTTGGCAAGTTTTTAATACTCTTATCAACATGGGAGTGGGGAAATATTCTTGCTTTATGCAAATGTATGTTTATATTTATTATTGGAAATCAATTAACAACACAAAACAATGACAAATATTGATCCAGAAACCCTCACAGGTACTGCATTTAGCATAAGAAATATGCTCCAATCATAACATGGCAAACTGCAGTCTAACAGGCAACAACAGCTGTCAGTGTGTCAGTGTGCTGACTTAACTATGACTTGCCCCAAACTGCATGTGATTATCATAAAATGGGCATGTCTGTAAAGGGGAGACTCGTGGGTACCCATAGAACCCATTTTCATTCACATATCTGGAGGTCTGAGGCCGCTACAACCTAAAAATTCCAAGTTGCGTTCAAGAAATTAGTGGCGTTAAAACAAATTTGTGTTAAAGCATTTTTAATGCGTTAACTTTGACAGCCCTAATATGCACAAATGGTCCCTAAAGCTCTGATAGAGCTTGGCCGCAGCTTGTTAGCGTGAGACACCTAGCTGCTACGTTAGCACCACGGTAGCTGTTTGGTTACAAAAGACACGACAGCGAACCATAATATCTCTATAACTATGTTTATGATCAAACTGACACATGTTCTATTACACAGACTGGTGACAATTATGGAAAGTTAAAGTTACATCTCCTCTCCCATTCAATTCCCGAGCCGCCGGCTGCGACTACTTCACTCAGATCAGCTGTCAATCATGACGTCTCCCCTTTTTATAGCATCAAATATCTAATTCGTTTTTGTTGAACTAACAAATGATAAAACATAATAGTAATATTAATATGAAAATACTACTATATAGGCTCCATGTTGCTCAGTTTTCCTCATAGTTTGTTTTAAATTCACACATACACCTCAACATTTTGCTCCAATACAAACAAGTCAACAACTTAAATCAACTAAAATGTACTAAAATGCTAAAATCACAAAAGTTGCATTTCCTCTGTTGCATTTTTCTCTTTCTTTCTGATCACGCTTGGCACACCGATGTTATCTGTGACAACAAAAACAGCTGATAAGCAACGTTCAAGACAATCTATACATTACAATCAAAACTGCCACATTTACCCTTAAACTGTCCTGATAGTTATCAATGGCACTTTGGCTTTCGGTAAAAGATACAATGGCTTAAAAACATGTTCAACTCATTCCACGAGTCTAAAGTCAGTGCTTGTCATTATGTCAATGAAAAGTTTCATCAATGGCACTGAAATAAATAAAGGCACTATGTTAGCATACTTCGTTGAAACCAATGAGCCAGTTGCCAGCTAGCACAATCAGTGAAAAGCTGTAGTTCTTTCCTCCAACAAGTGCCTGGTGAAGCAATATAACATGTTTAATTGAAATGACAGCTCTTTCAGAAAACACTGTTCATCTGAGGAAAGAGCGTCTCCACGTTGCAGCCACACAGTGTATAGATACGGCAGAGTTAAGGAGCCCCAGGAGGACGGGGTGTAGAGAGCCCTCTGCGTCCCCAGACGGTGCACTGAGCTCAGGCTGTGCTGCAGGTACACTCCTCTGTCCTTCCCACTGATCATGGTCCTCCTGACTCCTGTGAGAGGGAGTGTACTGTACTTCCTCTGTCTCACATCTTTGTCCATATCTCCTTTCCCTCTGGGATCCTACTGTCCAACAATATTTCCTCCCAGTGCCATTCCAAGCAATTAGGACCGTCTTGGTGCTAGGAGTAGATGGTAATGACCTCTCGACCGCCTCCACGGACCAACAGCACACGGTCCAGGCCATCCATCAGGACCTCCAGGAACTCCATATCTGAGAGACGCATTCTGGTTAAGGACATACTGTTTCATCACAGCAACACATGCTGCTATTTTCAGATTTATCCACTCTTAAGAGTGGTTTTTGAACATTTCTGGGTGTGAAAAATGCTTCCGTCAATGGTGGAACGTAACTAAGTACTTACTGAAGTACTGTACTTAGGTACAAATGTGATGTGCTTGTACTCTAATTGAGTATTTCCATTTGATGTCACTTTAAACTTGTACTTGACTATGTAGCCTAAGTGGTCTAAATTGTTGCAACACACAACACCTGAAACAGTTTAACTAATTTTAGTATTTGTTTATTTACGATCAACCACAATGTAGTAGTTTGTCATTCTGGGAAATACTTATTCGCTTTCTTGCCACGATTTAGATGAACACATGTTTACAATGTTTACAATGTTTACTGAGGTAATAACTCAAGTGAGAAGTAGGCTCATTTTCTCATAGACTTCTATACAATCAGACTTCTTTTAGCAACCAGAGGAGTCGCCCCCCTGCTGGCTGTTAGAAAGAATGCAAGTTTAAGGCACTTCTGCTTTGGCTTCACTTTTCAGACCCTGGAGTTTTCCACTGTTTATAACACGTTCTACATTCCTCTACCTCAAAATCTTCTTTACGTTTTATAAAGATTAAACGAATGAGATATATCGAGTCAATTAGTGACCTCTAGAGGTGTTGGGAGGTGGAATTTGTTAACTTTGAGCGGAGCCAGCTGTTTTCCCCTGTTTTAAGTCTTTGTGCTAAGCTAAGCCAACCGCCTAATTGCTCTAGCTTGATAGCGAATATATTTCCTTTAATCGTGAACTATTCCTTAATATGCCAACATTTCTTGAATTGACTGACTGGATTACTGAATGATTCATTGACTAAATGAACGGCAGCTATAGCTGAAAAAAGGATACAGTTCTCATCCCCTTTCTTGTTCTTCGGCGGTCCCGGCATGTTGAGCAGGACCAGCTGTGAGTCACTGGAATTCTTGAGCACCGCCTCGTTCAGCTTCACGGCTGTGTGCATCCTCCGCACGTTGGACTGGTTGCTACGTGAGACCACAGATATTAATCAGAGCATCGGTTATCCTGCCATTCGCTACAAGGGCTGTTTCAGTATGATACTCTAAATCAGCGATCTAGCACAGTATGAAGCGCAGTATGACTGATTGGGAATCTGATGATCTTGATCTTGGAGGCGAATACAGCACACAGACGCATGCGGCTTCCGTATTTGTCATCATGCACCCTCTTGCAAACTGAACTGGTGAGCTACTATATATATATACTTTCACACAGGCATGCCAACACAGACTCATGCACAGAGAGTTCATGCACGTGCAAACAAAAAGCGAACAATAAAGTGACTTACAGATTCTCCCACTCACTAGAGGAAGAGAGCAAAAAACAACATATCCAACATTAACACAATAATAAGGGCTGCTCTTTGATTGTTTCGGATTATCTATACAAAATTGGCACTCCTCTGCCATCAAACAGTGTTAACAAATTACATTTGAATGCACTTAAAGGGATAGTTCAGGTGTTTTGAAGCAGGGTTGTATGAGGTGCTTATCCATAGTCAATGTATTACCTACAGTAGATGACGGTCAGCACGCCTCCAGTTTGAAGAAGCAGACAGGAGTATAAGCTTGGGAGCAAAGCAATGTACTGCTGTGGACGGGGGGGCAGCAGCAATACGTATTTTAGCCGCCTAAAAGAAAGTACCATCTAAAAAAATCAATATTAGTTTAAGTGTACGCTATATTTAGAATATTTTCACTGCTCTATCTTGCCGTCTGACAGTCCTTTCCGATGGGGAACTGAAGCTGTTGTATACATCTACGCTCTCGCTAAAGACACCAGACTGCATTGAAAAAAACAGCAAATTTACCTCGCAAAACACGGGGGTTGCTGGTCTACCGCTGCCTCGATCTGTTAGTTTGTTTGTGTTATTGTGTGACTTTGGTGAATCCGAACTAACCAAAGTGGCAAAATAACACAAACAAACCTATTGATGGAGGCAGCGGTAGACCAGCAACTCCTGTGTTCTGCGAGGTAAAATTACAGTTTTTTTTCAATGGAGTCTGGTGTCTTTGGCAAGAGCATTGATAACGGCTTCAGTTCCCCGTCGGAAACATAGACTGTATAGCTGTCTCACGCAAGATAAACCGGCGAAAATATTCTAAATATAGCGTACACTTAAATTGATATTTCTTTCAGGTGGCTAAATTCTGTCTTGCTGCTGGCCCCGTCCACAGCAGTATATTGCTTTGCTCCCGTGCTGGTACTCCGGTCTGTTTCTCCAAACTGGGGCGTGCCGACCGTCATCTACTGTAGGTAATACACTGACTATGGATAAGCACCTCATACAACCCCACAACCAAACTATCCATTTAAGAGGACAACCCTTGAATAGTTCTTGTAGCTAACAGCAGCATATATAAATACATATAACATATACTGTATAATAACAACAATGATAACAGTATAATACACTATGATAAAAATATCTAACTCAACAAATAAATCATATTGTTAAAAGTGTTGAGTTGAATGTAAACATAATGTTTGGGGGCACTATAACAAAAATCAGAGAGTGCATCTTCAAGATGTTTTGCAGTAAAGCTGGATCTACTTACGGTTTCATATTAAACATGTCCTTAACTACCATTCCTTCTCTGTGTTTGTTCCTCTCATTGATCAGTTTGTCTTTGGTCCAGGTCATGTGGACGCGATCTGGTGCGGCACCTGCAGCTTTATCATTCATCGCAGAATGAGACGCCGTGTTCCGGTCATGGATCAACTGAGCCTAAACAAAGGTCAGGTCAGATGATTGAAAAGTCAGTTTGGTGTTTTCAGCCACGTTACATCCTTCTTCTTTTCTAATCCCTAGTAATAAAATGTTGGATTTACAATTAAATCCTTTCTAGTAACGGCCTAACTCAAAAAGATCAAACTGATTCTGCATTTCTGTTCAGTAGTATCGTGTATCTTAACTTAGTAATAGTGGAAATTTTACCCACAAAGCAACAAATTGTCATTGCAAATACAGTATGTCATTGAGGGATGTGAAAATATGACCAGAAGAGGATATGAAGACAATTTGTTTGGATGTAAATGGTGTTGGTTTTAGGGCAGTCAGGTGATAGACAGGTTTATGGTGATGACAGCACATGCAGGAAGACTACACAGAAACACACACTGTCTTTTACAGTGGACACAGTAAACCTCCTGCTCTGTTTATGTGATCTCCTTTAAAGGAACAGTGTGTAACATTTCGGGGGATCTATGGTGCAGAAATGGAATATAATATTCATAATTATGTTTTCTTTAGGGTATAATCACCTGAAACTAAGAATCGTTGTGTTTTCGTTAGCTTGGAATGAACCCTTCGTATCTACATAGGGAGCAGGTCCTCTTCATGGAGTCCTCCATGTTGCTCCCCCATGTTTCTACAGTAGCACAGAACGGACAAACCAAACTCTGGCTCTAGAGAGCCTTTCACGTTCTTATGTTACCTGAAGGCCACCGTAGTTCTCCGACACGCTCAATTGGTCTGCAACCACACCACTAGATGTCGCCAAATCCTACATACACACTGTATCTTTAAAGACACAGTGAAATAAAAAGGACATTTTTCAAGTTCCAAGTTAATTGTGCACTTATCTCTTTTTATATGCCCCAAAAAAAATATTTTATAGGGTCAATTATCTAGCATGTGCTGAAGTCTGACAGCTGCTAGAATAGATGTCTGTGTTCAGAGACAAGAGGGACAAAAATCCAAACCATACTTGAGTATCTCAATAACTACTGGCTAGTAACAATAGGACGGGGATACTGAAAGACCCAAAACTCTGTTGCTGTAAACTTTAAACATGATCCAGAACATTTTGACCCATTTTGTGTGTTAGAAACTCAGGGAATGGAGGTTACTAATAACTGGATTGAGTCTCATGTAGACCTCCAGTTCTGGGAGTCTGGTGCACATTTAAATGCACTCAGTGAGGAATTTGTCTCCCTCTAGTGGCAGCTTTTGGTCCCTGCGTCTCTGTCCAATGATGAATGGAGGAACGACAGCAAATACACAGAGGCTGAACATTTTATCCCGGAGTTCAGCATCTGATGACAGCACTGTCTAAAAGCATTGTTATGAATGGATTATGATGGGAGAAATGATGGCGTGATAAATGGAGGAACCAATGGTTGGCCACTATGGGCCGTTTTGGTCGCCGTGGCTACCTCGTCCTCTGGTATGCACAGGGTGTTGAGGGAAGGGACACCTGATGACTTCTTTCTCTTTATGGAGCCGCGTGACACATCTGTGATGCTCTGAATCTGAGCCCGTTGTCCAATCACAGAGCCAGGTTAGGGGGGGGGGGAGAGTTCAAAGGTCAACAACAGCAGAAAAGACCATGAGGAGTTACGTTACGCCTTTGTCCTTGGGTGGAGGATAGCCATATCAGTAAAGTACAGCTGTAATATCATTTTTATGGTGGTGAATACAGTTTGTTATACGTATAATATATTTGTTCAAGTGTGCCGTAGCTCTTCTTATAGTATAGTTTTGCATCAAAGTTGAGTGTTGTGGACAGTACCTAAATGTGTATCTAGGTAAACCTTTCAATTTAACAAATCTTAATTACCATTACACTTGCATCTTTTTACAGTGCATATGTTATAACATGTGTGCCACGTACCTCCCTCTCCTTCTCAGTGCGGGACAGCTGCATCTGTTTAAGCATTTGAGACCTCTGCTCCATCACCAGCGTCTTCTCGTAGGTGAAGGCTGAGATGTCACCTTCATGCTAGAGGGACACATATAGAACAGACTTAAAGTATAGTCTACCACCTGGATCAGGAAAAAAAAGGGATTGACTGAATTGCGAATCGTCTCACCATCTCCACCACTTCCACCTGTGCATCCAGGCGCAGATGGTAGAGAAACGTCTGGAGGTCTTTCTTCATCTGGATGGAGTTGTCGTCCATGTGGGCCACCGTGAAGATTCGCATTTTACACTTCCTCCATACCTGCAGAGACGGGAGATGTATCAGTAAAGCTGCCAATCCAAGAGCACTAAATCCTATCTGTGACCCTACTGTAGGTACGAGAGGCATGCGAGTAGGAAACTCTCAGCAATTACGCCATCTTAAAGCAGCTACGTGAAGCATCACAACATCCATTTTTTACTATTATGAGTGAAGAATTTTGATTGATTTGAAAGGATTGTTTGGTCTAACTATTGTTAATCGCGTTCAGCCCTAGTTTAAAAAGATGACTGTGTAGTTTTTACATACGATTATTGACTCTTTTTCTTGCTTTTTAGAGTCTGTTTTAACATTGATATTGAATCCATACAGTCAAAATGTGAATAATTCATGTTTTGTTAGTAATTGATAATGCATTAAATAATCTAAAAGGAAAAGACAATTTAGACAACACACACACCTTGTGTTGACTAAGTAAAAATGGCAGCAGCATGAGCAGTCCGCCATCGTGTACGATCCACCACACGTCAATGGTTCCCCCCTCCAGACGATCCTGGTTACTATTACTAGGGAAATGGTCGATGTTCTTAGCAACCAGCAGAGCCAGATGAGCTTCCGTTGTCTCTCTCACTGTTTCTGCAGAGAAAAAGACAGAGAGTGAGCATTTCAAATGTTTTTTTTTAATGTCAGGGCCATGGTATAAAGCCTCATAAGTTCTTTGTCTCCCTTCTACTGTTCCGTTGCATCTTTCCCTTTTTCTCTTGCAGAGATAATAAAGGTTCCCGCTACTTGTTGCCAGACTGCCAGTGTACAAGAACAACTCCTTTGTGTCTTCAAACTGCTGAAATCTTGTGTTAAATTATAACCCATAATGGTAAACTTGTTAGTAAGTTTAGAGAAAGGTGCCTATTAGAAATATGGGACCTTAACTTATGGAACCAATTATTGAAAAAAGGTATCATACGGAAGCCCTGAGAGGCAAGTTTGGCAGGTGAAAAAAAAATGTTTGTTGGCAAAGGGAGTGTGTTTGTTGTTGTAATACTCATTCTGGCCACAAGAGGCTTAAGTGCACCACTACCCCATGTTCTAAATAGGACTAAAAGCATTCATGTTTTCTACCAGGTGAGGTTTAATTTCTCCACGCACTCTAACAACAGGGTGCATATATTATGTGTTATGCCTAGTTCACACTACACGACTTTAGCCCTGATTTTGCTTTGATTTCATTTCGTCACACACTAACTGTGTAGTTTACCTATGAAGTTCCTCCTCGCGGAGGGGTCCCGGGCTTGTGTCCAGCCTGTTGGCCAGGCCATCAGCACGGCGTTGTGTTTCATTCCTCCCAGTCCTGCTGACTGGATGAGCAGGGAGAAACCGTCTCGCAGGTTGGACGACACCACCACATGGGAGAAACCTTTCATCTTCTCCGCATGCATGGCTGCTTTCAAGTTCTGCAGTGATCAAGTGGAGCAAAGACAGTAGGACAATAAGTTAAAGTTCTTGTTGATAACATTGTTATGTAGACGAATATTTGTTAAAAAGTAATACATCCACAGAGCCTTTAGAAAAGTGCTGAATTTTGGCAATTTGCTGCTTTAACTATGGCCTCATTAATAAACATATTAAATTTAGAAATTGAACTGCTGTACCTGTGACTTCTATACTGGAATACAACCATGCAGAGGACTAAACGGGGACAGCAGATGACTGAACAAATTGACCAACCTGCTCTCCGGTCTTGACATCATTCCCCCGGGTCATGTAGGTTCCCTCCAGGACCGAGCAGACGATGGTCAGTCCCTTTCCTGCCTTGAGCTGCGTAGTGAAGGACAGGAGACGAGGGTGTTTCACCGCCAGGTCCGAGTCCAACTTACACAACACCAACAGCTGAGGCCTGAAGAGAGAGAAAAGATGTAAGTGGTAAAATACAAGCAAAAACAATAATGCATTAAAGGGACTGTGTGTAAGTTTCACACGTATGAACATGATTTAATCATTTTTATTGCCAATGTGAAAACACGATATCTGTACTTCTGCTGCATCAATTTTGATCCTTTTCTTTTTAACTGTCCATCATGAGTCTGACAATGTTACACTGAATTTTTTTTGCTGTATTTTAGATCTATTTTTGCCCTATTTGCCCCAAAGCACACGTTTGTTTGGACTACATTTTGCAAAGATTTTGTAAAAACATTTGTTTTTCATTTTATTTTCAATGAAAAATGCATAGACTTGTAGGGAAAATATGTTCAAAAGCAGTCCAGGTATAACAATAAATAAAGATCCTACAAATAGTACATCAAGTTTTGTGCGTCCCTTCCTCTGGCTTCATTATGATTAAAGCAAATCACAACGTACTGTACACACACTCTCACCTCCAGTTTTTGGTGTGTAGCGGTACTTCCTCCAGCCGGATGAGAGCATAGCGTGCTGCATTTAAGGAAAGACCTCTGATGCCGTCTCCCCATTCCTTCTCTGCCCTGCAAAATCCAAATAGGGAAGTTTCACCTCTTTTCCAGATGTTTAAGAATAGAATTAGACATTCAAATGTTTTATCCAGTCTCAGTGGCTTGAAAGATGTAAAGCTTCCTCTACTGTCTCAACAGATCTCTTGATCTCCTGACCTGAAATCCTCCAGACTCACCCTCTGTACTCAATGTACTTATAGATACAGCCGGCTATCACCATGGCAACCAGGGCGTAGTACCAGGAGGAGATGAACATGAGCGAGAGACACAGACTCATCCCTAAGAAGGACAGGGTCCTACAGGACACACACACACATACATACAGAACATATTAATATCTGTGGTTGTAATCAAAGCTTTGGAAAGCTCACATCTTACATAAAATGTGCAGGATTAATTTTGAGTTTAGTTGGAAGCTGTTTTCTTACCAGTGATAGAACTTGAAGCGAGGTCTCCAGTTGGGCGTACGGAGCAAAGTCTGAACAGCACAGGCCAGGTTAACGAACAGATAGCACATGAGGAAAAACCTGAGCAGACACACAAACAGAAAAGTTCATTAAGGGGAGACACTACAGGTAAATACATTGTTTTTCATGCACTGGTCAATTTAGAGATTTTGGACTATTTTGCTTCCATTACGTGTCTTCTTTCAGACTAGTGGGAGTGTAATTAAATTGGCAGGAAAGTAACCCAGACTGAAAGCAGGTTGGATATAAAGTGGATCACTTGTTTGTATTGTCTAAACCACGTACATGGAGAGGATGGGGGCCACAGCATCCAGAGAGGCGATGAGGATTCCGATCTCACAGATCCCAACTGTCAGCAGCAGAGCCCAGGTGGGTTCACCATTAGCCTTTCCATGACCGAAGACCTGGGACAGACAGACACAAAGAGATGGTCTGATACAGTACTCCATAAAATCACAAACACAAACACATCTTATCATCAAGGTCAGTACAGCTGCCAGATACAACTGTAGATTCTGCGTTTTTTCACATTAAACTCTGGGAAATTAGAGTTGAGTTCGACCAAAGCACACTTGGTGATTGTTGGAAAGAGTAACGACGACGGTTTAGGTGAGTTTTATTTTGTTTCTGTCCAGTTTGAATGAAGTGTTTTTACGTTCAGCTGATCTCAACATAAACAAAAATACACGTGGATGATGGCGCAAGCTGAACGGAGAAGGGGGGCAATCAAACTCGGGCACCTTGGCGGAGGTCTGCGCTCTCCGAGTGCCATTCTAGTTTATTAATAAAAAACTATTTAATGTGGAATGTGTCTATAACTTTCATATTGCTGTACTCGATGACCGTTAGCATCGGGCCGAACAACGTCCCTTAGCTGTGATATAATCACAACATACCAAGGCCCGTCATGAGCTATTGCTTTATTAGTTAATTTCAGTATCATATATAAACTCCAAATTCAATCAGATCAAGGCAGAGCGATTTCAGGTCACATTAGTGTGAAGGAAGAGTATCTGTAGCATTCGTGACTGGTACGGCAGATCTGGACCTCTCCTGATATTCCTTCAGGCAACAGGAACATCAGACAATATAATGGATCGGTGTCTATGGCTTCTAAGAATGCCTCAAGGGAAAAGGTTGCGCTTTGTACGAACAAGTATGTGGTTTAAGATCACATCATGAATCTGACGTAGACTTTTCTTGGGACCTTTCTCAAGGACGACTTTAAGAGAAAACAGGAGGTTATGGGTGAATGAGGCCTACTGTCTTAAGTGCACATCAATCAGCGGCTTAGTTAGAAGTTGGTCTAAATCTATATTTGGGAGTTTATAAACTGCTTTACTGTGCCAGAAGTTCGTCAAATCAACCCTCCAGCACGCAACATAAAGGTAAGCAAAACCTTTGAACATGCCATTACTGTGTAATGTCATTACTACGATGTACAACAGTGTCATGAGGGATGTGAAGAAGCTGAAAAGACCCTTTCAAGACCAAATCAAATACTGCAGTGAACCAAAAGTCATTTTGTGTTTGGGTGACGCTTGATTGTAAAAAGGGCACAGGACAGTAACATACGAAAAGCAAAGATACTTCCAACACTGACCTGTAAGAACGGGACGATGCCATCCCGAGCGATGGCCTGCAACAGCCGGGGGGCGCCAGTGAGGCTCTGAAGCCCCGCCCCGCAACAGGAGAAAAATGAGCCAATCACAATCACCCAGGGCGACGGCCAGGCCAGGATACCAATCACCGGGGTCCTCTTCACTGAGAAACCAAACCTGAAACAACCACAAGCATTCATGCAATATACTCTGTACTGTATACTAGATATACTATGTGAAAGTCAAAAACACATTTCCATTCAACACCAATGATTCTGTCTGTAAAAACAACTATTTGAGCTTTCGATCAATTAATATTACACTTACTTGTCTCTCAGCACCACTCCTTCAATACAGGCTCCAAACAAGACCACACAGGAGATGTCTGAGCATGAAGTTAAGACGGTAATACTCACACTTTGTCTTTACTTTGCGGTAACAAACCTTATCTGTGACATTACAACACAAATAAATACAAATAGAACTGGCAAAATCAGTGTTGTTGCTCTCTGTCATCAACTGTGTATATACTGTATAAGAGTCTAGAGGATACAGAAGAAAGAGGTGGTGAGAATAGCCATTATGGTTCCTATTGGGATGGACCTCGAAGCATCTCTGAGATCACCAGACCTATTAGAACCAGCCATTATACCTGAAATAAAACACACACACACACACACAATGTAAAAGTTTGAGGAAGAAGTATTAAGATCCTTTACTTGTGTAAAAGTATCAATACCACAGAGTGAAAAATGCTCAATTAAAAGAAAAATTCCTGCATTTAAAGTTCTACTTCAGTAAAAGTACATAAGCATTAAAAGCAAAATGTAATTCATGTATCAAAAATACATGATATGCCCTTGCTCATGTTATATGTTGGTCACAGAACGGGGCTAGCCACAACAGCGAGCGTTAAAGGGACTGTTTGTAACTTTTTAAGCGTATAAATGTACCGGGCCGGGACACATGCGCGCTCGCATATGCGCGTTCGCGTGTGTTCCGCTGCCTCTCCTCCTCTGCCTGCTTGCCTTCACTCAGACAGAGCGCGCGTTCTCGCTCAGCTCGCTCCACCTCTAGACGTGAACGTGCACTCACTCCACACTGCAGAAGAGTTAGTTTAGCTCTGAGAATATCTAGTGAATGCACAGTGGACATTTGGGTAGAAATAAATGCTGCAGCTCCTCCAGACCAACAGAGGTTTCCCGTGTCTTGTGAAGTGACGGAGCTCTGCAGAGAGACACACTGTAGTCTCGTTACCGACCGGGTGCCGGTGTCTCCCTGCTCTCTCCGGCTGCGGGCGTAGAGAGCAGGGAGACACGCTGCAGAGCCACATTACCTCAGCCTGCGCTGAGGCAGGAAAAGCCAAGACTAGGATCAGATCTAAATCATGTTCATGGAGAGACCTTCGTCTGGTCAGCTAACATTACTGCCAAGCAGCTGAAATATAGAGTGATATTGTGGTTTTAGCTGACGTGTGTCGCCTCACTGTTTTGAGCGATGCTCGTTCAGGTATATTTAGAGCGAGCAAGCGCGAGCACGATACGATACGATACGATACGATACGACACGATACGATGCGATAAAACTTTATTGTCAGCTCTCACTGAAATTCCTTTTGCATCCATAGGCATCTCAATTTGAGAAAAAGTACACATACAATAGACATACTGTTACCATAAACAAACAGTCAAATAAGACCCATCAGTTGTACATACAAGACAAAGACCAAAATAAATCACAATTAACCATAGAATACATAACAAATTAAAAAATTACCTGTGACCGAGGGGAAGTATATTCCCACCAGCAGAGTGAAGTAGGTGGCGATGTCATTGAAGACGTAGGGCTTAGACGTGTCAGTGGACGGGTCCTGGGCTGGTACTGAAGGCTGACTCTTCTTCTCTATGAACGTATCAGCTGGGCCATAGTCGCCCCACAGGTTGTCTAACGGAAAGACACACAGAGAAAAGTATCATCAGTCGGATGAACATCAGGATTCATCCTCTGGGGCAGTGAATACCTTGGGGTCAAAGTTGATAATTTAGCCTGAAGGTGGCACCAGATGAAATATAATTTTTTCATGTAGGAAAGCTCAGAATATCTTCCTCTCCTCCTCCTCACCTTTGATGACTCCGCTCAGGAGCCCAGGTATGGCCCGCATCTCTGTCAAGTTGTTCAAGGTGAAGTATTCGTCACAGGTCGCGTTGGGATATTCACTGTCACAGAAGAGTTTCCATACCTCGGTGAATACAGTTATGTTTTTCACAATCTCCGTCTTTGCGCATGTTTCAAACTTTTCATTCCTCAGAGATCGGTTCCCCAACAGACAGACGCTGCAGAGGAGAGGGAGAAAAGCGTAGTGTAGTTAGATGGAAGCTGCTGTATCTGTTGTGATAGATGGAGCTCTGGTTCTCTGGGAAACAGATGCCTTTGGACATCTGAGAAGCATAATGATCGCTATTCTGTCTTTCAGAGGTTGTTGCGGGCTGAGTTTTCATGCTAGAGTGAAGGCATAAAGTGAAACTTATTTCTGAACTGACTGAATGAAAGTGATTTTCATAGGGGTCCCTTGACCTCTGACCTCAAGATATGTGAATGAAAATAATTTCCATGGGTACCCACGAGTCTCCCCTTTACAGACATGCCCACTTTATGATAATCACATGCAGTTTAGGGCAAAAAACATGCAGTTTCTTGCATGCAGTATAAATGTGTTATTTTCGCCTATTCTAAAATGGTGTATTTGAATATTTCTGCATACTAAACAGTCTTTGAACTACAAAAATTGTGCATCACTGTAAAGCTGAGACTCTTGTGGATCCAATGAGCCCAATTGTGCATGTTGATAAAATATTTCAGTCAGTGAGAAATGATTATTTAGCTGTTAGTAACTCACTTAAACTCTGGTGGTTCGATGAGCGTCTTGATGACTCCTGCATAAGTGGCCATGATCGAGAGAACCACACAGGCCAGAAACACCAGAGCCAGTTTGTTCACATACCTGCAGAAAGAAAGGGAATACATATGAGTTTGTGTGCTGGTGTGTGTGTGCTGGTGTGTGTGTGTGTGTGTGTGTGTGTGTGCGTGGATACTTACTTCACCCCTACAAACACTACCAGAGCCATCAGGAGCAGGCAGCCTGTGCCATAGACACGCATGTTGTTGAGCTTTGCTGCACTTTCACCTCCTTCAAACACCGTTGCTGTTGGGATGATGTACGTCTGGCAGAGGGGAGACAGCAGAAAGACAATGAATGTGTCGTTAACATGCTACTGTTGTGGCTGACCTCTTATCAGTCGGAGCGGTAACATACCAGCAGAATCTCTATGGTGCCCAGTATGTACATGGATCCAGCGAAGGTGGTTCCGAGGTAGAAACAGAGACCCACCGCTCCTCCGAACTCTGGACCCAGTGATCTGGAGATCATGTAGTACGAGCCACCGGCTTTGGAGACAGTAAATCCCGGTTAGTTAGACTGCTAACAAATGTATTCTTTGGTATCTTAAACTTTATTAAGTTTGGTAAAATAATATTTTACATTTTGACTTCCACTGGGGAAGATGGGAGAAGCTCTGAGTTGTTCAAAATGTTAAATATGCTCATCTGATTCACCCTCGGTCATCACCTTATGCTCATTGACATTTAAAGTAGTAGTTTGAATTTATTGTCAAACATTTTTATTAAAACATCATAACATTAATTATCAAATCAAGTATCATGACTTTATCAAAGGAAATTAATGTAAAGAAATTGTTTGCACTGTACCCCTTCGCTATATGATAAGATAAGGATTATCTTATCTTATATTTAATAAAATAAAAAAATATAAAATAATGATATATTTTTTCAGAAATGACAGGACCATAAAACCAACATTTTTTCCCATTCATGTTCAATTTTCATTCACCACAGAAATGCTGTTGAACAAAGGGTGACATGTATTTATTTATTGTTGCAGTGTCTTTGTTTTGTTATGATGCAATCACCCTAATACATCTACAGAATGTTACATAAAGCCTGTTAATCAGTATCAATGACTTTGCCTTGTCCTTCAAAAATCTGCCAGTGATAAATGAAAACACTCCGCTGTATCTAAGCCAGTGTTTTTGAATATTGCTCGTGGAATAGAAAAAATATAATGAATGCAACATTTCATAATGTACCTGGGACGACTCCGTTGGTTGCTATGGCGCTCATTGATATGGCTGTGAGCAAGGTCTGCGTGGAGAGAAAGAGAACAGATGTTTAGGTATGGATGGAAGTGTGCAGGCTGCATTGTATTATATCTGCAAAAAGAATATAATTTCTAAATGTGTCACGTGATATACTGTCATTAAATACTGTCAGTGTTTTATTCAAGCTTGCACAAAAAGTCTTCACATTTTTGCTCACTTTAAAGTGTAATATTATCACTCATTACTGTATAGGGCTGGGGATCATTTCACATTTTTTTTCCATGCGGACACCTGAGTTACTAAACAATCTTTTTGGAATGTTTTGGATCATTTGTACTTCTTCTACTGTATAATATAATAAAATAATATCTTTTACAAAACCCCTTTTATCGTTTAACAAAAAAGCTAAACTTTCTTTTTATTGTTAAACCATAAACAAGTTAAAAACGAGAGGGAGTGACATAAAAGAAAGACTGCTGCTGGTCATTCAAACATTGCAATAAGTACATGTCCTACAGAGTAACAAATATGTAAATACAGTTAAAAGTTATCAGTCCACAGCAATCTGCTACAATCAGTCATTCCCATGCAAATCAACAAAGTCCTCCTTTTAGAGTCCAAATCGTGTATTCTCCCCAATAGGAAAGAAACGGGGAGAACTGTTGAACTGAAATGGCGTGTCCTTTAAGAACAAGCTCAAGGCCTCCAAATCTTTGTATTATTTTAAAAGTATTATTTCAGTTTTTTTATTAGTGATTGGATATCCAGCTATGTAGATATGAAGGGCTCATTCTAAGCTAATGAAAACACAACAAGTCTTATACCGTTTCCCACAAAAATGTGAACATATGTGTTTTTTTTAAACACGGGAAAACCCGCTAAAAATAGGCGATAGACTCCTTTCCCATTCTTCGTCTGCTGTGTCACGTTCAACGTCACAGGGTCAGTGAACATTGAAAATGTTACGGTGGTTACTGTCTAGATTTAGACAGGAACTATCTGATCAAAGTAATTTAATGAAAGTTTATTTATATAACATTTTTCCAAATCAGGGTTTCATTGTGCTTTACATTTACAAAAAAAAACAATAATAAAAAAACATTTGATTGCATATTTAAATAAAAAAAATAAGCACAAACTGGTGGTTATTTGTTGGTATTTGATACCCAATGCTGTGAACATTTCAGTCATTACATGTACAAGTATAGCGGTTTAATACCCAGCCCTACTAGAGAACTGCCAAACATATCAGTCTCCTAAATAGCACCACCAGCATCACATCTTTATCCTCTGTCATCTCTCTGCTCTAAAGCATCAGAGCCTGACAGGGTGGCTATATATATTGTAGGAGGGTGTTGAGTGCCGACTGCTCACATCACATGAGTGCTGAACATTTTAAGTTCAAACTTTTCAAACAGTCAGCTCTCTGTTTGGCCGCCGAGCTACTGACGTACGAACCGTGGTTGTAAATAAGACACAAATTTTCTGCTGGTTTTTGAGGACCCGCATCTGAGCTCAGGCATGAATGAACACCGCAAACTCAGAGGAGGCTGAATTGACTGGCCTGCAGTTTGTCTGCCATGCCTTGAATCTCTTAGACTAAACCTCAGACGTGTCACTGTTCCGTTCAGGCGTTTATAGAGTTATGGCCGAGAGGGACTCTGTTTGTTTGTCTTTCCTTCATTCACAGTGGAATCAAATTAATTACTATACTCAGTTTGACACCATATTTCTTTCTTCTTCTTGTCAGCAGAAAATCAATATATGTAGTCGTTGGGTTTATAAATAACTCACGCAGATGCAGCACATGGAGACGATGGCAAAGGTTCCCAGGATTCCTGCCGTGCCCACGATCCAGGTGAGACGCAGGAAGAGGATCACGCCCAGGATGTTCTGCATGCAGGGCAGGTAAACTCCAATGAAGGTTCCCATGGGGGGGACCTGGGGTTGGATAAACACACAAACACATCATGCACACAGGTGAGAATCAACAGGGAGGACAGGTGAGAGGACGACACCTAAAACACAGCCTTCAAAAAAGTACGAGACCTTTGGATTCCTTTTAGCTGTAAAGCACAGCGGGTTAAATACATTTTGATTATAATAATAATAATAATAGTTCGGATTGGCAGACCAGGGTGGTGTGCTCCAATTATCGGGGTATCACACTGCTCAGCCTCCCCGGGAAAGTTTATTCTAGGGTGCTGGAAAGGAGACTCCGACCGATTGTCGAACCTCGGATTCAGGAGGAGCAATGCGGATTCAGTCCTGGCCGTGGAACAGTGAACCAGCTCTTTACCCTTGCGGGGCTCTTGGAGGGGTCATGGGGAGTTTGCCCATCTAGTCTACATGTGTTTTGTGGACTTGGAGAAGGTTTCCGACCGATTCCTGTGGGGGGGCGCTGCAGTAATACGGGGTACCGGGGTCGCTGTTAAGAGCAATCCGGTCCTTGTTTAACCAAAGTGAGAGCTGCGTCCGTATACTCGGCACACAGTCAAACACGTTTGGGTGTTGGCCTCCTCCTGACGCCGATCCCGTGATTTTCATGGACATGATCTCAAGGCGCAGCCGGGGGAAGGAGAGTGTCCGGTCCGTGTTATGATTTGAGCATATCTTTTTATGCTAAATGCAGTACCTGTGAGGGTTTCTGGAAAATATTGTCATTGTTTTGTGTTGTTACCTGATTTCCAATAATAAATATATACATACATTAGCATAAAGTATATATATAGCATATTTGCCCACTCTCATGTTGATACGAGCATTAAATACTTGACAAATCTCCCTTTAAAGGTCCCATTCATGCTCATTTTCAGGTTCATACTTGTATTTGTGTTTCTACTATAGAACATGTTTACATGCTGTAATGTTAAAAAAACCCTTTATTTTCCTTATACTGTCTGCCTGAATATACCTGTATTCACCCTCTGTCTGAAACGCTCCGTTTTAGTGCATTTCAACAAAATTGCAACAAAATTGCAACAGAACTGCGTTGCTAGGCAACAGCTTGGGTCCATGTTTACTTCCTGTCAGCTGATGTTATTTACATACACTGCAACAGGAAATAAACTGGGACACATTTAGAATTTTTATGTTTAAAACCCTGTAATGGTCTAAATATTGTATATTTGTGACATCACAAATGGACAGAAATCCTAACGGCTTGTTTCAAACGTACAAAATTTCTGAATACAGGCTGTGTGTATTTCTCCGTTTATTGAGTGTTTTGATAGTTTATCAGTATTTATAAAAAACCTAAACCTGCTTTATAATATAAAATACATGAATATCTCACTTTTTACAATATGGGACCTTTAAGATATATTTTGAATATATAAAAAACGCGATTCAATATTTTTAATTGATTGACAGCCCTCAAATAAAATAAAATATTGTCAATGATCCATACAAAAGCTTTAGGTACAAAGTAACAGTGTTGTTCTTATTGCGCTACAGTCTGACTAACATTATCCAGGTGTTCTATAATATTTACAGCATCACACTGCACAACCATACATATAATACATCTACTACTTCCGTCCCCCAAAAACCAAGTGTACGTACCATTTTCCGAGTTACAAACACTTTGTCCTGTGCTTTCTCTATTGCACTCAGTTGTCTGCTTAAATACTGTGAAGTGCCTGATGTTGATTTCCAGATATCCCACATCTTCTCTCTTGTGTTACTCTGTCTTCCTCTCTGGTCTGTGTTTCTCCCCCTCACTCTCTCTGCATAGTCTGTCCTATTCTTTTTACTCCTTCAGTGCACTCTAAGAAAAAAACTCAGCTATCATTCAGGGGGCGGGTTTCACTAAAACATCATCAACGCTTCTACACAAAGCTACAGTCCAAGGTCCTATACTGTGTTTAAAGACCGCATGAGGAGGCGAGTATTGGGAGTAATGGGAGTATATTCTCAATTATTTCATTATGATTTGACTCATTTAAATCCCTACTGTCTGCACAGTTATGTGGGGGAGTTTACATACAATTGGAATTTTCACATTGTAGGTATTTTACAGCTTGATTCTAGTATTTTTTTAGACTCAATATATTAAAATGTAACTACCTTTGGCTACCTACAAACAAATTTAGGACAAGAATTGTATTCCTAATCATGTGCAGACTTTGAAACAGCATTTAGACTTTCATTTAAGGAAAATAATAATTCTATAGAAAACATAATTACAAATTTTACAGATTCTCTTTTCAGTCAAAATATCAGTATTTAAAAAAATCCTGGCTACGGTTGCTACAGCCTAGCTGACATTGAGAGGAAGAAAATTTGTTCACCAGAATCACTACTTTTGTAAATCTTTGTCGGCTAAATTTGTGAATAAATGGCACATTATAACATGTGAAAAATATTTTAAAGGAGACATTTGCTCATTTCTAGGTTCATACTTGTATTTTGTGTTTCTACTAGAACATGTTTACATGCTTTAATGTTCAAAAAAAACTTTATTTTTCTCATACTGTCTGTCTGAATATACCTGTATTCACCCTCTGTCTGAAACGCTCCGTTTTAGCGCCTGTGTCTTTCAAAAGGCAAGGTTTACTTTGCAAAGGGAGTTCTCAAACTAGGCAGTCCACAAAATAATTGTGGGTTGGTAGGCACTCCAGTAAAGTGACAAACAGCTTAGAATCAAGTCATATTTGCCATATTGTTATAAACTGCTGCTATTTCACTAGGCTTCAATCCTCTACTGTCCTTTATCTGATTTAAACTACTGCAGTCCACGCCCCTGAAAACAAAACAAGCAAAACAGGCTGATGTTTTTTTTCTGGGCTGAGCAGCTTTGACTGTTTTCACGAGTATCGAGTATCTCTTTGTTTTTAAGGCCATGGATAAAGTAGCAAATCCAGGTAGTTTAGTGCTTTTGGGTGCTACAATACACAGAGGTCTTCAGTATGGACACACACTTTTTCTAAAGGAGACAATCCTTAAAGGAATTGTTCAACATTTTGGGAACTATTCACTTTCTTATTGTATCAGAAAATCAATACTACTCTCATATAAGGCCTGTTAAAGTCAAGATGAAATGAAAAATCACCTCCCTGGTCATATTACGCACGGAGTTAACAATAAAGCAAAACATCCAATCATCTTTTCTTCCTGTAAAACAAAATATGACATGTCCTTATGTAAGCTAGTACCAACCAGTTTCAACCAATAATATCATGACATCCATTCATCAATCAATCTGCACGAGATGGTTGAGGTTAGACATTGACCTCGAATGGCTTAGGTTAGGATAAGTCGTCAAGCAGCCAGTCTCGCGAGAGTTTTCGCAACTTGTGAGTTACCTTCCAGACACGACCCACTTTTTAGCGGCCCAATCAAATGCGAAGGATTTGATTTAAATCTCTCTTGTAACTGTGCACCGCTCAAATATTCTGTTACACGGGGGAATACTCACAGAACAGCAGCTAAAGATGCTCAAACCTCCGTTTCACTGGGACGTTAGTTATGAAGCCGGGTACAGCTTAGCGTAGCATAAAGACTGGAAACACCGGGGACAGCAGCATCTTTAAAGCTCACTAATTAATATGTGAAATAGGAAGAAAGTGACCACCAGTAAAACCAATGAATTGATTAAACAAATAAGATATAATGTGTTAATTAATGAGCTTTAAAGATGCAGTTAGGCGGACTATTCCTTAAATTGCTTTCCTTTCTTATCCTTCAAACTAACTTGCTTTTACAGAGCTCTCTGACCCTGATGATACATGGAGACAGTCCATTTATTCCCACACACAGGACATTTTACAGACCAGATGATATTTAAATTATACACAACTCCTTTCATGCATATAAACTCTTGCACATCATCCCAGACTGGAAAAGACTGTCACCAGTGGCCTCAGGTGCATATTAACATGCAGCTCTACCTTTCTGTGTGTCAGTTTTAACATTACATCAGAAGCAGGTGTGCCAGATGGCACAAAAGGAAGGCAACATCTCCACTCTCCGCCTCCAGTTGGCGCTCAAACACAACCTCCCACACCACTGACATACATAGTCCTCCTCTCTATGAGGGCTGACGGGACGTTTACTGGCCAGCTGCTTTTCATTTCAGCCAACCGTAAGCATGTGACTGGCGGAGGACGGGGTATTTGAGCAAGTGTCCTTTCTGGTCACAACCTTAACAGGAATGTTACTAGTTAAGTGTTGGTGATTTCAGTTTTTTTTTTCTCATGCCAAGCAGGCTATTTACATCTCACACCAGGCTAAGTACAAAGGAGGCGTTATTGATCTTGTGACTTTGCTCAAAGGTTGATAACAACTACAGTTATCAAGGTACTATCACTGAGACAATATTTAGGTTGTTTGGAAACCAGTGATCAACACTACTGTTCTATGAGGTGTTATGTGATTAATCAGTTTATGTATGTTTGGTTTAACCAGTAATGTATTCTTTATCTATTGTTTTCTTTAATGTTTTACCCCACATGCACTCAAGGTCCTCAGTGTGTCACATGAACCTCAAGTGATTCAATATGGATGGATTTGAAAGGTCAGAATACCTCATCTTACTATCTGCCTCATAATACCTCTGTACTCGTCCTTGTCTTGGTGTCTCTGACCCACTTGCACTTCTTCTTAGCTCTGTCTTTGTTCTATTTAGCAAACCTTTCACACGCAGCAGCCAACTGATATCATCAAAGAAACTAAAAAAGTCCACTATGTCAGTCAAGTTCAAGGCTGAGCAGCACCCCGACACTAGTCAGGTTTCAATCCAAATGTAGCGCAAATTTTTCTAATTAATTCTTGTTTCAACCCACTACCGATTATTAGGAGTTGGTTCATCGAGAAAAGAACGAGGACGAAGAAGAAGAGGGTGCAACAAGATGATGTAATTAAAAGGGCGTCAGTTGGACCTCAAACGGTGAAAAACTATTTAGAAAACTGGATGTAAATATTACATTTCTGTTTGATTCATATCAATGTGAGGAAGGTTGCATCAGATCTGTGTGGAGCAACGAGGAGACAGTTTTAATGTTTAATGTTTTTCGTCTCTTCAGCGGAGCAGAAGCTGCATGTTGAAATCACATGCATCATGTACGTCATCATTTATTCGCTAAATCTGTTTCAATTGCACTTCGCTTTTTTAGATACGCAACATTTCCACCTCAGCCAAGCGTAAAAAACGTTTGTGTGATATTTCAAGATTTGTCTGAATTGTTGGCGTTTCCACTCAGGTTTTTTAGGGACAAATTGAAAAGGTGCGTAAAAACAGGTGGATGGAAACACACCTAATGGTTATGGTAAGCTACTGGACCTGCAGGACAAATAAGATGTGTCCAGTGTTAAAAGCAGGATGCATACATTGGTAATGCTGCATTTAAATTTTGTAAGTGTCATTGTGTAATCATAATGCAATCTGCTGGCATACAGAAAAAAATATATAACATAGAGGAACAAATCTGAAAAGAAAAAAGTAAATAAAAAATAAATAATTTCAAAATTGTCAAATATAAATACATCCCAAAGATATTATTCATGTTCTCTACTAGTTTGTAAGATTCTCCTTACTGGTATTACCCATGGCATCACATGTAGTGTGTATTTGCCATACAGCAATGACACAGGACCAGTCTCCGAAACCCAAATCTGACCCACAAAGATTACCCAGCTAACACTTTACTGTAAGTCATTTGTACTCTTCAGGCAATACAAAACTTACAAATTAGTTCATAGTAAATCACCCAAGATAAAAAGACTAAAAGAACATTTCACGTCTTTCTCACAATACACTCCTTTCTTTAGAGATGTTCCAGAGCTGCCTTATCTCCTCGTGATATCATCCCAAAGATCAAAGCCTACAGTAGACTGTACTTTAACTGCTTGATAGACTGCAAACTGAATTACTGTTGCTAAAGCTCATTCTACTGCCTCTATCTGAAATCAGGTTAACACTGCCATTTATTATCACGCCTTTTTTTTTCTTAAATGATTCCTGAAACATTAATTAGATAACCAACAGCTAACTATCTCTTTCCCACTGTGGTTTTACTAAATCATTTTACAGAAACATTGAATGGATTTCATAGAGACAGGTGGTAATTGTTCTCTCTAAGATACTGCGATATTGCTATGTTGATGTAAACAAAGACAATGAACCAGAGGTGGAAGATGAACCCTACTTCTCACTTGATTTATTACCTCAGTAAACATTGTAAACATGAGTTTATGGTCTCAATCTCTAGTTTCAAGTCTTCTTTAATACAGCATGATGTTCATTTAGTAAATTATGGTCCCATTTAGAGTCAAATATACCATAAAGCAGGGGATGCTTTAGGGCGGGGCTACCTTGTGATTGACAGGTCGCTACCGCGGCGTTGTCCGGTCTGGGAGTTGTCTGTGTTTTCGTTTTATAGCTTTAACCCTTTCACAGTGTGTTTTCAGTTCATGAAAGTTAACTGTAACATTTTGGTAGCCTAAAAATGTCTTAATCAGCGTTCGTGTGTACTTAACTCCACCCTCTGGTGTCATTTCTGGTTGCAAAAAACTAAGATGGCGACGGCCAAAATGCCGAACTTCAAGGCTTTAAAACCGTAGTCCACAAACCAATGAGTGACGTTGCGGTGACTACATTCACTTCTCATATACAGTCGGATTATTGTATGATAATAACGCAGTGGGCTGCTTTGGTGGGGCAAGTTATGGAGTAAATTGCATTGGCTGCTATTGGTTGCTATACAACAAGTATGTTGGCTGCTTAAAAATCAAAAGAGACAATCCCAACTAAAGATCATGTAGGCTCAAAAACTTGCATCTGTAACTTTCAGCATTCAAATTTCCACTAGCTCAAAAATCAGGTCCCTACCACGACAGTGACCCTTCTGACCCCGTCCTCATTCTCGGCCTCCTCGTGCTCACGAACGCCCTGGGTCAGGTTGGTGTAGTTGGCCAGCTTGTTGAGAAGAGATGACACCATAGGGTGGCTGTCCATTTCCTCCTGCAGAGAGACAGAGAGAGATGCATGAATAAAATAAAGCATGCACATTCTGATCTATCAACACCTTAATAGAGAACCTGTACAGTGTACAATGTTGTGTTGTTAGCACTCTGCAGTTACACTGCTAGCAGGAGCACATAGACAATTACCAGGCTTTTAACCAGAACCAAGATGCTCCTGTTTTAACCTCCTTCCACCAACTCCCAGTATGTTTACAATTGATTGTAAGATCTTATATGCATCAAATGTTTCTGCATTCATAAACAATGTACATTTGGAGAAACATTATTTTGATCTCACCTCAAACAGGGCCATGTTCTTGCCTTCATAATAGTGATCTTTGTCATCGTCTGAGTTGATGAATGGACTGGACTCTCTGTGTGTGTCATCTCCTAGTGGGATACACAGGAAAAACACCCATACTGTAAGATGCACACTATTGATAGAGCAGCAAGAGAACAGAAGCAGTACGAGCATCAGGTACTTTCCTTGTATAGTATCCATAACAGCTGTAACAGCACTAGATATGCTGTATTAGTAGCAGTGATATACTGTAGTAGCAGTCCAAGTAGTGTTGTAGTAGTTACAGTAGTGTGACAGGACATGTAAGGGTGATAACCATATACACATCCCTCTGTGGGTTATTCAACTGTGGATTTTCAGTAGTAGATATATTTTAGAATAAAGTAACACGGTGTGTCTTTCAAACTGCTTTTCTTTTGCCTCTGGTAGTCATGCAGTGGTCTCAGTGGTATGTTATCACACTAGATCACGCTGTTGTCTGCCCATCTTTATTGCCTCGGAGAAGCCTAAAGGCCTAACAGCGGTTCGGAGAGCAGTGAAGATAATGAATAAGAAGAACAGTGTGCTGTGGATGCACATGACGTGGTGAGGATGATTTGTTACAACATCCAGCATGTAATGATGAGCTGGGAAGTCCCTCAGAGGGCTCGGAGCCAGAACCTCGGTCCTTTTAAACAAACTGAAAGGATCTTTATGGATATCTAAAAACCCCAGTGTGCAGAGGTTATGGTCAGGGTTAGATCTGTAATCGGTGTTAGTTTTGCGTCACTCTGCAGCCACTTTGTACCCGATGATGTAAGGGAATACTGAACAAAGGAAATAGGGAAGAAAGACACAGAAGATGCATATTTATCTCAACAGACTATGGCACAGATAGTTTGTGACACAGCATGATGTAAGTACATATAATCTAAAAGAACAACTGTATATGTCTGATCACAGTGTCAGGGACATAGCAGTATGTGATTGTATAAACAATAAAGAAACACCTGGGCAACATTAAGACAGCTGTAATAAACTATGTCACATTGAAGGCCTTTGGATTACCTTTGAATGTTCACCTCAGTGATGGAAAACCACCAGGAGCTAGGATGGTGTGAAAACAACAATAACACCTTATACACAAGCTTGCTAAAATGCTTAAAGCTGCAGTTTATCGGATTATCACAAATTATCTGCCTCGTGCACTACTGTCAGGATATAATGACAGTTTTATAGAAATAACTTTTCATCATATTTGCACAAAGTTACCGACTGCAGCTTTAAGCACTGCGGTGAATCACTAAAGGGCTCTCACACACACACATAAAAACTGTTATAACAATGGACACCTGTCATGCATACTGGCACACACACACATACATGCAGTAGGAAGGTATAGATGTTCCTGTCTATACTGTAAAACTTTTACTTTAAAATTCTAGTAAATTACTGGCAGCAATTTCGGCAGTAAGCTACTGTACAATTTACAGTATCTACTGTATTTTCCAGAGATTCTCAGTAAATTAATGTGAAATGAAACACTTGACCTTTAGGATCATGGGAGCAAGCATTATGACTCCTAGAATGCATTGCAATATAAAGTATAAGCATAATACAGTAGGTAACTCTTTAGAATTTACACTGTAAATGTACATCAAAGTGTTACAGTGACCTTGTATACTGTATTTCTATCAGCAACGCATACAATAAATGTGGAAACATAATTTTAGAGAAACAAACACAGAGTCACATGCAGTCTAACTCACCAGAATACTATCTCTTTCATGGCGTTTTTAGCAATATGCAGAAGTACAGTAAAGTGCATACACAGCTGGGTCCTCAATCAGGGTCCCTTGTTAACACTGTCAGAGTAATGCTGAGCTGTCTGTTGGACTCTGGAGTCAGACTAACTAACTGTATGCATGTGGACCTTCGTTGAACATTCAGTCCCTAATGTTAACTTTGACCTTCAGAACTAACTACTTACTATTACCGTAACAATTCTGAGTCTGATTTAAAGCCACGTCCTAATTTCAGTCTCACCCTAATCCTGTTAAATGCTAATGCAACTGTTGGTGTAATCTTAAAGAGAAGGAAAGAGGGCCGTCAATCGATTAAAATATTTAAATTAATCACACATTTTGTATCTGTTCAAAATGTACCTTAAAGGGAGATTTGTCAAGTATTTAATACTCTTATCAACACAGGAGTGGGAAAATATGCTTGCTTAATGCAAATGTATGTATATATGTATTATATTATACTGTCAGTGTGTCAGTGTGTCAGTGTGCTGACTTGACTATGACTTGCCCCAAACTGCATGTGATTATCATAAAGTGGGCATGTCTGTAAAGGGGAGACTCGTGGGTACCCATAGAACCCATTTACATTCACATATCTTGAGGTCAGAGGTCAAGGGGACCCCTTTGAAAATGGCTTTGTCAGTTTTTCCTCGCCATTGCAACAAGCTAGTATAACATGGTTGGTATCAATTAATTCCTTAGGTTTTTCTAGTTTCATATGATACCAGTATCTTCACTCTAGCTTTAAAACGTATTTATGTTAACGTGTTATTATCGTGTTAACTTTGACAGCCCTATAATTTACATACAAGCACACACCATGCAGCTCAGGTGTGCACAGAAAGCCTCATTGTGATACGCAGAAACAAAGCGACCTTCCTTTATCAATGAATGCAGCAATGAAATGAATTCACAACAGACTGTAAAGGTGTGAGTATCTCTGTCATACTCATACACAGTTCTTTCATTTGCTTCCACCAAATCCAACACGTTGAAAAGCTTCCCATGCAGTAACTGTGTTAACCAGCAGATGTCCATATTTCTTTATATTCAACAGCATGGCGTCCTATAGAGGCTCGGTTCATGAAGTAAATCACAATATGTACAGTTCAGTGAGTGTCAAACCGGCTTGTTGAGGCATTACGCAAGTGACGATTACCAAACAAGTCAGAGGGACCTTGACTAAAAGTAAACTTCCTTTGAATCACTGCACTGTTGGTATTTATCCCACCGCTCCGGGCTAACATGGGAAACAATGCTGCAAATGATTAACATCCTTTTCCGTAGTACAGTTGAAGGAGAAGTGTGTGTGTTCAGTGCCCAGGGTGAAGGACATGACGATCACAGAATGAAACTGGCCTTAACAAACACAACAAGACTTTGTCTCACTGAGCACTCGAAAGGAGTGTGTGTGTGTGTGTGTGCTAACAGAGATAGTTATGGCTGTACTGTTCCATTACAACAGAGGCAGACAATTGATTATTATATATTTACTACTCCATTTCACTCGTCACTCACTATAAATAGGTCTCAGAGGATTTTAAACAGAGTTAACAGAATATTTTCACATTTTGGGAAATGCGATAATTTGCTTTTGGAGTCTGGTGGTGGTTAGATGGGAAGATCAATACTACTCTATGAAGTTACCGCAGGGCAGCCAGTTAGATTGGCACAAAGCCTAGTAACAGGGAGAAACAGACATGGTTATATGTAAAATTCTTAGGCTACGTTCAGTCTGCAGGCAAATCAGATTTGCTTCTCAAATCAGCACTGTTATTTGCAAGTGATCCAGTGACTTGAAGTGCCAGTACTCTCTTATTCACATGTTGGCGTTTATCGCCGGTATCAGCAATCTCTTGCTCCTATTCCGATTGCTATATTATTATACTTGGGCTATGCATCTTCTATAGTAGGCCTATAATACTCCAATAATATTCCAACTGGAACATTATAGGGTTAAAGTGGTGTGTTTGTATATGTACCCGTAGTGTTAATAGTTAAAGTGCTTTCCTGTGTTATCTGTAGCCTATAGTATCACACTATTATTGTAGGATGTCTATAGTCTGGGATCAAAAGCAACAAGCCAAACAGGCAGGTATGCATGCAGGGCTGAGGTGTGTGAGCTATTCATTCAGGTTTTAGGAGCAGTCAAGATGCTCCTACATATTATAGACAGACACATTCTGAAGTTCAACAGTGAATGAAAGATACTAGGAGATATTGGGTTTGGGGGTCCACTCCCAAGAAAATGTTAAGGTTTTTGACTTAAAACTGCAATTTCACATAAGTTTGGACTGTTATTATTAGGCTACTATAGTCTAGATCAGTGGTCACATATGAGTTGTGTGCAGCCTAAGGAATAATGCTACCAGCAGAAAGTGGAACGACACCAAACATGACACTGGTCATACTGGATACTGCTTTGGAAAATGATGGAACTGAGATGTTATTGTTTATACAGATGGCATCTTGTCTAATCAGCACTGTCTGTGTGTGTGACGTGGGTGAGTGACCTTTTGAGCGCTGCACGTTCTGTGACTTCTGCCTTTACAATGAAAGACATAAAGAATAAAAGCACCCACTGTGCTGCCATTAATAAAGGGATTCATGATAGTACAGGACTCCTATTAAAGGGATAGTTTGGTTTTGAGGAATTGGCCCACGGTGGGAAAAAAATGTATCCTCAAAAATGGTCCTCCGTACAGTCTAACAATAGCGTGCTTTTCAGTTGAATTATGGGAAATGTAGGATCCAGTGCTTTTGGAGCGTAACACATAGGGACTAATGTATAATAGGGAATATAATATTAATAAGTATGTTTTCTTTAGTGTATAATTGCCTGATAACAACAATCGTATCTTCGTTACCTTTGAATGAGCCATTTATATCTACATATGGAGCGGGTCCTCTTCACGGAGTCCGCCATGTTTCTACAGTAGCCCAGAATGGATAAATATAACTTTTCCAGCTTGAGTCTGAGTTTTGGGGTGCTTTTCTGTCAAAACTTTTTACATATATATATAATGTCCTAGAAATTACTGATTTTCTACTTTCAATCCAGGCGTTTCCACACAAATCAACTCTCAACTAAATCATCCCAGATATCTAGACATTGAGATCACAACTCTGCAGGAAACGTGTTTGAATAACCCAATAACTCAGTGAACAAGCAACTGATAACAGATAACCACGGGGAGGTTAGGCTATAGCTTCCTGCTTCACAGAAAACTTGTTTGTGCATGTTATTGTGAAAAATAATCATAGCATGGATTTCACCAGCGGCAACCACTTGGCAAGTAAACATGGTACATTCTGTCATATTGTGTCAGACTAGATAACAAAGTGAATCACGGCAAATGCGTTGGCGATCAGCCTATCTAAAGGGAACAGCAAACACGAGCCTCCTATCTGACTTGAAACTTAATGAGTTCCTCATTACGTTTTGATTCCTGTGGTGGAAACGTGGCTTTTAGTTTCTGGTGATTGTACACTGATGAAAACATAGTTATGATTATTATATTCCATTTCTGCCAATAGAGCCTGAAATGCTACACACTGGCCCTTTAAGTAACAACAACACAACCCCCCCCCACTCTTCCTTACACACCAATCAAGTTGCCCTGCAAGTTCCAGCTAGTTGAACGACGTCACACTTCAAAGCTGTGTGTGTGTGCATACAGCATGTTCCTGCCATAACATGTATCTGACTGCTTGTGTCAGTGTGCTTCCGTTTGTACGTGTTCAATTATACAATGACACATACAGTTTATCAAACATACACATTTTAACACCTATCCTTCACCCAGTGCATGCTGGGATAGCTCCCTCACAACCCCGAACAAGGATAAGAGGGTATAGAAAGTGGACGAGTGTATGTGTATTAGCACGTTTACACGTACCTGAGTGAGACTCTTGTAAGCTGTCCTTATCGGCTTCCTCCTCGAAGATTTTGCCCAAACTGACGGGTTTGCTGCTTTCAGCTGCAGCCGCGCTGTTGCTGCCACCCTCTGCATCCTCCACTGGCACTACAGTGAAGTTGATGGGCATCTTGGCTCTTCAATAGTCTGGAAGAACGTATGAAGGGGGTGTCCAGTGACACGACAACCAGAGTGGGACTAGCTGTTGAACTTTCACCCCCACAGGGAAGAGAACAAAAAAATCCAAATCAAGGCCCTGGTGAGGCAGTTGAAGCTTTAGTTTGACCTCAACATGGCACTCTCTCTCTAAATCCTCTAAACTCAGGGTGAAAGTGCCGCCTCCTGCACATGAGGCAGGCCAAAGTCCTGTTAGTATGTCTTCCTCTCTCCTTGTTCCTTTCCCTCCCTTTCCCCTCCCCACCCCCCCCTCCACTGCTCCAAGACTATTGCCCCATGTGACCCTCTATTTACCACATGAACAGAGCTGGAGTCCATACATGGAGAGCCCTGCTGCTCCTCCCACTACTCAGAGCGTCCCACTTCTCTGACTCACACCTTTGTAATGCCAAAAAGGTAGAGAAACAAAAGTATTTAGAAAAGTATCCACAAAATCCACTTTGACTTTAAAACGAAACCGCTGGCTCTCATTTAACGAAGACAATCAAAACACAAACTCATTCCTTTTTCTGTTCTTCAGGCTTTGGTTTTGTTTCCTCCTCTCCACTCCCCTCCCTTCTGTCTTTGGCTTCCTCCAGGTAAAACCAAATGGGTGTTACCTTTCCCACAGTGCATTATGGGTAACAGTGAAGTGCTGTGTTCAGCATATAACAACACCACATGCGCATTGTGCCAGTGAAGGAAACACCTTGAAAACCTTAACTTTCCTCTAGCATAGATTACAATGGACCGTCACAGGGGAACAGGATTGAGCTTTATATAACAATGTGCACAAGTAAACATGAATTGTTTTCAGTTTGTGGGAATGATCATTTCGTTGGCACTCTTACGCAAGGTTTTCTTAAGGAGTTGGGACATTTATCTTGATGCACTTTAAGCTTATTAGAAAACCTCCTTTAGAAGGATACGCAGTAGTGCATGTAAGAGAAAGTAAATACTGTATATTTCTGCATGTTGCAGCTGAGTATCTTCATCAGTCATTACTATCTCTGTAGCATTCTGTTGGACACTCCAATACCGTGGTAAAGTAAATATAACCACACTCCTTTTGACATTTAACTTGTCAGGTTCAACATACAATAGAACAGCCAATAACAATAAACACTGTTGTTCACTAAGGAAGTGCTCTTTTGTCACGACTCTCTTTATATAACTTGCTTTTCTAGTTTTAACTGGTTCTTTAGAATAGCATACATGCTTCCACTATGTAGTCCTGTATGTGTCTTGTCATGAGTTTATTTATGTATTTTTACATCATAATGCTTTTCACTTTACTCTTATCTGTACAATCCTCTCATGTATATAACTTGTGATTCCACTGTATATACATATCTACCCTCCTATATTCATCTTATATATATTCACTTACTCCCATATGCATATAGCTCTATGTACATAATCTCTCTGTGTTTAGATATAACTCCCCCTGTATATATCATCTATTGTTTATAATACTCTTATACAAATTTGTTATACAATATCCCATCAGTATGCAACTTATAGTTAAGCTACTATTCATCAGAATATAACATGATATCGATCACTTGCACTTTAATTACAATCTGTATATATACCATATGTATATGCCTATGTACATACACCAATATATCCTCATATATTGTCTTATCAAGGACTAACAAGCAACTTTGCTGCTAAATTCTTCAGTAAGTGGTTGTCTTTAGCCATATGTTACCTTTCATTCTCTATTTTATATAAATTACTATTCATAATAATGTTATGTATTCCACTACTGCGACATCACTCATTGTGTGTCACCAAATTTTTTCCAAAGACAGCGGTAACATTAACACACAAATCATGATTTTGTTCCTGAAACGTTTTTTCCTTGCTCCCCTGGAGCTCTTCCTGGCTTAACTATCTTTTCTTAGCTTAGTTTAGCTTATTCTGCAATACCTACTGTAGATAGAGACATAATAGTATGTCTTTGAGCTTAGCAAAACCATAGCCTTAGCTTAACTTAGTTTGTGTTATTTTACAATAGTTTAGCTTAGTTTATATTATTCTACGTTAGTTTAGCATAGCTTAGTTTACATTATTGTAGCTTATCTTAGTTTAGAGTAGGCTAGCAAAACCTTCCCCTACTAATACTACAGAATAATTTCATTATTAAAATGTTGTCTTTTTATTGTTTTACTTTGGTGCTAAACTGGTTGATAGCAATTTACCTTGCACAGCAGCTGGATTCTTGTGATGTCACAAGATCACATGGCGGTCCTCGTTTTAACCACAAGGTTGGCGGTTCAATCCCCGGGTCCTAATGTCCACATGTCAAAGTGAGCCAGACATTGAACCCCAAATTGCTCCCTGTGTGCTTCACAGCAGCCCACTGCTCCTAAAGGTGGGTTACAGGCAGAGGTCAAATGTCATGTATGAACCTGTATGTATATGATGAATGTCATAAAGTTTAAGAAAAACTTCTGTGTAACAAACCATCTGGGGGGTCAGGTTAGAGAGCAATACCTCAAATTTAATTATTTGATTATGATAAATATGTGAAAGGAAAAAAATGTATGGGGCATTGCCATGAAATTTTCATTTAATCAATGAAATACATTTAGATCAGGAATATTGAAGGGGCAGAGGGACTTTTTGTCTTCACAGACCTCACAGAGGAATGAGTTTCCTGGTGTTTTTGTCTTCACCCCTATTTGTTTGACAGAGGAATCAAGACACAGTTTAAAGCTGCTGTATCTTATATCCTATATGTTGATTAATTTTCCCAAGATTTTCTCACTAAACTTAATTTAATCAACTGTACAGTGATCTTGAAAACCTGGCATGTAGCAGACCGTCTCCTGCATTTGTAAAAATTCAGGCCCGCCCAGATGTTGGACCAGATGTTTGTCTTTGAAGACTAAGTATTCGTCCCCAGGCCTATTTCAAAAACTGCTGAGCCACGTTAATAGTTAATATGAAATATAGTGTGCCGTGAAATGTAGACCTTAATAAACAGAACTGGATTGGAACAGCAGTGAAAGCAAACATGGCTCATGTTTAACCTGCAGACACCCCTTCGACAGCTGGCCTGATATCAGATAATCTCCCAGCCACAAAAGCCACACTGGATATACCACAAAAGAAAACTGCTATTTGTTCAGCTTTGTTTAGAAAGTGGCAGACAGTGGAGCTGTACATATTGTTTTTCCTTCCTCGGCCTTATAGCTTGGCGGCAAAGAGCTGAGCTTTAGAAAATTTGAAGTCTGCATTTACTTTTCATTCTTGGTGACCTTCTGACCTTCACTTTAACCAGTCATTTTTTTGTGTAAGTGGCTAATGTGGTACTAAGATGACTCTTCTTCTAATCAAGCTCTTTAGGTTTTTTAAAGAAATTATGGATCTTCATCACATACTAACGGAATCAAGTGATAGTGAAAATGACAAGGTCTGCCTGTGTAATGCCAGCAGAGGGTGCTGTAGGCTCATTGTGGGTAAACATCTAAATTGACAATGAATAGTAGAAACTGAGATGTTCGGTCAATAACCAGCTCACAAGGAAGGATATTTACAGTTTGGAATCAAACTTGTCAACCTTTGAGACCTCGAAAATAGGGAGGATTTTAAAACTGAAACTTCAGAGACTTTGTTTCCTGCATTCTTGGGACTTTTAAAGAATGAAAATAACAAAATAATAAGTACACTGCAACAGCATTTTTTGTTAAATAGGCCTGCTTTTATTTTTACTTTTAATTCTCAGCAAAGAAAACTATAATTTGTCCCTCTGGCGCGAACTTGTGTGAATCTCCGGTATAAATGAGGCTAATATTCATCAGTTTTCATTCATTTTTCGCCCCTGCTTGAGCATTTCATTCTGTCAGTACTCTCCATTTCTCTGTACGTCTCTCACTCAATGAAGGCCCTTTTAGACACAACATGACAACAGCACCACTGTGCTCTGAAACACGTTATTTCCAATGGCTTGCACCAAGCCATGATGGCTTTGCTGGGATGCTGTGATGCTGTCGCTGTGTGTCGTGAGAAGCTCTCCTCCGCCGGGAAAAGACTATATTGCCGTCCGGGTGGAAACAGTAGCACTTATACAACACTGTACAGTGTCAGAAACATGTTGAGATAACGAAAAGGGAAAAAAAAAGATGTGAAAAACTGCCATGAATCGGGAGAAATGTGGAAGAATTGTGACACCGGGAGGAAACTGGGAGAGGGCAATGAAAACGGTAAAAATCTGGAGGGTTGGCAAGTAAGTTTGTAAGCAAACCAGTGGGGGAATGACTGCAAATAGGTTTTAGCAAGGGTTCACAGCAGGAGGTAGAAATGAGCAGAAATACATATTGCAGTGAGGACTTGTGACAACAAGTATCAGCACTGTTGAATGCACTCAATCAGTGTTTTGTGCTGACCTGACCTCTGACCTCCCTCTGAAATGCATGCATATTTACAAGTATGCATGCTTGCTTATATATGTGTTTGGCAAGATGCAAAGCCTCCAACCACCGTGCCTAAAAATGCCAAACATTTCTGTGCTGGAATCAGCTTATCGTCTGTGTGATATCACTTGGCCCGTGACTGAACTACCACCAGCTTCTCCTTTCGAGGACAAAACTGCCATTTTATACTCCTCAGTGTGGATGTTGAAAAGAGGGAAAGCGAGAGAGTGAGAGGTGAAATCAAATCCCTTCAGCAAACAGCAAAAAGGTCAGTGCTGACGCAGACCCGGGACCAGGCCGCCCTCCCTCAAGACTATATTCTTAAGTGGCTAGATTCTATTTGTAGCATTTTTACCTGTTTACCGACTCTCCCAGTCCAAAACCAGGTAGCTGTGCAAACATACTGGAGGGTTTTGGACGACCTCTTATGTCATCACACGGGGAATAAATTTCAACTGCCTTCACTGTGCTGTCCCACCGCAAAACGCAATACCAGGGCGAAAAGGGCTCATGTTTGTCAGGGCTCGGGTGCACTTTTTATTCACTCTGTGGATGGGCTTCAGTATCCTAATACCTGCGATTATCTGATATGAGAATACAACTTTGAATTATTAATATTGGTAGTAAATTAATTGCAATTTCCTTCTAGATAAAGCTACACTGCAGTGTTTGGTTCAGCAATGCATATAACTAACAAACTATGAAAACAAGTGGCTCTATAGGCTGCTAAACCTGTTTAGTTGGTTATGGTTCTTTAAAAGCATTCTAGGTCATAAGTCTTTTTAAAGTTTCAATTTGATTAAATACTCATAATCACGTTGATAACACCAACGGTGTCCAGTGGCACTCCTCTCTCCACTCTCACTCACGTTTCCAACATTGTCTCTTCCGGCAACACGTCACATGACACAATGACAAACAATAAGCGAAAGTTAAGAAAAACGTTTTATTTCTCTGTAGGGTCATTTCCATCATGTTGTCAGACACTTAAGGCTAAGCTAAACTAAAATATTTTTCAAATCTTAACAGATTTTGAAAATGTGAGAGACCCCACACATAACGACATGTTATTTTAAATTTAACAGTTTTGTTCCTGTAGTGTGGTGAGCAACGATTTGGCCAAATCAGCACATCACACACCATAAACACACCCATTGTTGCCAAGAATCAACAAGTTGATCCTCCATTTCTGAGCTCCATCTTACTACTACTTTATGCTTCAAGTTTTGCATTAGCTCACGCATTAGCCGTGGCCGCCATGATGGCAGTGGTTGTCCTCCTTTCTTCAGTCAGTTTGGTTCTCAATTGGTTATCATTTGTTCCCACGTGACGTGTCGTCGGCTGTCCTCGGGGTTCCCCACACATAACAGTATATCCAATCGTAAATATTCAACATGTTGAATATTTACGATTTGAGATCAGTGCGGCTAGGATGGACTTCCGAGCCGTTCGGGAGATGTAAAAAACACTTTTAACATACCTCACACCACAAGAATATCTGGAAAGATAATCTTTAGAACTATTAAAAAATCGTGGCTTTGCTGACGATTGTTGGGAGGGGGGAATCGGGCCCAAAATCTGCTTGATTCTCGTGTGTGTACCCTGCATTAGAATAACAATCTGAGCCTGTCAGCGGCAAAAACAAGCACTTTTAGTGGACGTAAACGGACGGTGCCAGGTTCCCCCAAATTATAAATTATTGTTTAGCGGCTGGCGGTTACAGCGTTCTCCCTAAATACTGGACCGATTTCAGAAATTGTTGTCCCCATTAGTCACTTTCTGTCTCGTGCTGCTGGTATGGAATGCTCGCCTTAGTTGCAGCTTTCACTACACAGTAGCAGGAGTTGGTTGGGCTTGACGTGCCGAGACAGCTTGTACACGACCCAAAGCCTGTCTGGCCTCACGTGGTATGAGACTGTAATCCACTACCTGGAAGACAATAAGTTAGGGGAGAGGACTAACAAACCAACTCCAAAACTTACCCGAAGCCAGAAATGGTGGAAGGTTAGGCTTGGGGTTAGCAACCCCAACTTGTAAAAAACCTATACGCTACAGAAACGTTGACAACAGAAAGACAGAATCAAAACCTGGTAGAGGAGGGTTCCTCATCAAGAGGAAATATGACACTGTGTGATGAAAGCCACAAAGTCAAGGAAGTCACAGAGCCGAAACCCCTTCTGTCAACCAGAGACATCCGGATTGGAACGTGGAACGTTAGGACCATGTATGAGACCGGAAAGACCATGCAAGCAGCAGCAGAAATGAATAGATACAACCTAGACCTGTTGGGAATCAGTGAGACAAGATGGATTCAATCGGGACAACAAAGACTGATGACAGGAGAGCTGCTACTCTACTCGGGCCATGAAGAAGACAAAGCCCCGCACACAGAGGGAGTCGGTCTTCTTCTATCAAGAACAGCACAGAGAGCCCTGATTGGATGGGAAGCACATGGTCCAAGAATCATAACAGCTTCTTTTAGAACTAAGAAGCAGAAGATCAAGATGAATGTGATACAGTGTTACGCACCAACAAACGACAGCAACGATGAAAATAAGGATGACTTTTATAACAGACTGCAGAGCATCCTGGAACAGATAAAGGGAAAAGACATCAGTATTCTCATGGGGGACTTCAATGCAAAGATCGGAAGAGACAACACAGGCTACGAAGAAGTAATGGGCAAGCAGGGTTTGGGAGAGATGAGTAAGAATGGAGAGAGATTTGCAGACACCTGTGCCCTGAACAACCTAGTCATAGGTGGAAGCGTCTTTCAACACAAGAGGATTCATAAAGCGACCTGGATATCACCGGATGGCGTGACAGAGAACCAGATCGACCACTTCTGTATAACCAGGAAGTTCAGGAGATCACTTCAGGACCTACGGGTGAGGAGATGAGCAGACATAGCATCAGATCACCACCTGCTAGTTGCCACTCTGAAGCTGAAACTGAAGAAGCACTGGATGGAAACAACAACAAAGAGACAGAAGTTCAACGTCCACCTTTTGGAAGAGACACAGAAAAGGGAGGAGTACACGCTGACTCTGAAGAACAGATTCCAGGTATTGCAAGATCTGGGCATGGAAGAAGACATGCAAGACCAATGGGAAAAGATAAGAGAGGCCGTCACAACAACATGTCAGGAAGTAATCGGAATAAAGAAGTGCCAGCAGAAAGAGTGGATATCAGCAGAAACTCTACACAAGATAGAAGAGAGAAGACAGAAGAAGGCAGAGATTAACAACTGTCGTACAAGAACAACCAAGGCAAAAGCCCAACAAGAATACACAGAGGTCAACAGAAAGGTAAAGAAAAGTGCGAAGAAGGACAAGAGAAATTACATCGACAGCCTGGCTAAAGAAGCAGAAGAGGCGGCAGCAAAGGGAAACATGAAAGAGCTGTACGACACCACCAAGAAGCTGTCCAGCAAGACCAGACAGACAGATCGACCAGTGAAAGACAAGGAAGGGAAGACGATCACAGAACTAGAACAACAACAGGAGAGATGGGCAGAACACTTTGAAGAACTTCTGAACAGACCTACACCACCTAACCCTCCAGACATTCAACCTGCGGAGACGGATTTGCCCATCAACTGCGGAAAACCCACCAAGCTGGAAATTAAAAAGGCCATCACACAATTGAGGAACAACAAGGCAGCAGGACCAGACAACATTCCGGCAGAGGCGCTGAAGGCAGACATGGACACCTCCGTAGAGATGCTGCACCCACTGTTTCAGAAGATCTGGGAGAAGGAGGAAGTACCAACAGACTGGCAAGAGGGCTATCTGGTCAAGCTCCGCAAGAAAGGAGACCTGAGCAAATGCTCTAACTACAGAGGAATCATGCTTCTCTCAGTGCCAGGAAAGATATTCAACAGAATTCTCCTGGAACGAATAAAGAAAGCTGTGGACCCACTGCTAAGAGACCAGCAAGCAGGCTTTCGGCAGAATAGATCATGCGTGGACCAGATCGCAACTCTCCGCATCATAGTTGAACAGTCATTGGAATGGAATTCTCCACTATACATCAACTTCATAGACTATGAGAAGGCATTTGACAGCATTGACAGAAGCATCCTCTGGAAACTACTTCGATACCATGGCATTCCAGAAAAAATGGTCAACATAATCAGGAACTCTTACGCAGGGATGACCTGCAGAGTTATCCATGGAGGACAGCTCACCAGAAGCTTCCAAGTGAAGACCGGCGTCAGGCAAGGCTGTCTACTGTCCCCTTTCCTCTTCCTCACGGTTATCGATTGGATAATGAAGACCACAACAGCACAGAGGAGAAACGGGATCCAGTGGACACTCACAACACAGCTAGACGACTTAGACTTTGCTGATGACCTGGCTTTGCTGTCTCACAGCCGACAACAGATGCAAGAAAAGACAACAATACTGGCAGACACATCATCACAAATAGGCCTCAACATCCATAAAGGAAAAAGTAAAGTCCTCAAGGTCAACACAACCAGTGAAGACTCAGTGACCTTGGAGGGAACAGCACTGGAAGAAGTAGAAGCCTTTACATACCTCGGTAGTGTCATCAATAAACAGGGCGGAACGGATGCAGATGTCAGAGCCAGAATCGGCAAGGCAAGGGCTTCATTCATACAACTAAAGAACATCTGGAGCTCCAAAGAAATCAGCCGGCGGACAAAGCTCAGACTCTTCAACTCCAACATTAAACCAATACTCCTCTATGGTTCAGAGACGTGGAGGACAACAAAGACCACAACAACAAAAGTACAAACATTCATAAACAACTGCCTGAGGCGCATCTTAAACATCCACTGGCCGGATACCATCAGTAACAATGATCTTTGGCAAAGAACAGGTCAAAAACCTGTTGAAGAAGAGATCAGGAGAAGGAGATGGGGATGGATTGGCCATACACTCCGGAAACCCGGTACCAGCATCACCAGGCAGGCCCTTAGATGGAACCCACAAGGCAAAAGAAGGAGAGGCCGGCCCAAGAACACCTGGCGCAAGGACCTTGACACGGACATCACACAGAGCGGGCTGACATGGAAACAACTGGAGAGGAAAGCCCAGGACAAAAGACTCTGGCGGACTGTGGTCAACGGCCTATGCTCCACAAAGGAGCGAAAGGCTTTGAATGAAATTAGTCACTTTGACAAAAAAAAACATGGGCAAATAGGGTTGAAAAATACCAAAGTTATGCTTTAAATGTAACATGCTCAACAATTTTAACAATTAATAGTTGTTTTTCATGCAAAAATGACAAACATTCATGTGTTTCAGCTTCACCAATGTGACGACATATTTCACAGAGAAAATTATGGTATATTTGTAATTGTATTGTTTTCTTGTGAATGTTTGAGAAATGAAGTTTGTAATGAAATGCAATGCTTGAATTTGAAAAGAAATAAGTGGTTAGATAGCAGTTTAGCTTGTTGGCAACCTAACAGTTAATAGGCCTACAATGCTCTGTTTTCTCTGCAAATCTAATATTGAACATTTTTGTGGCAAAAGATTATTTGATTTTGGGACCAGAACCCAGAGGGTGTCTTATTGAACCTTTTTATGAGCTGGAGCATTTTTAAGAGTGCAGTATTTTTGAACAGTGCTGTAAAGACACCACTGTGGGCATATAGGCTACTCTGTAAACCATATTATTCTAAAATTTTAGCTTTTCATTTAATAATAAATTTGGTATTTTGGCCAAGTAGCATGCTGTATAGTGGCATTGAAGATCATATACAGTGCCCACCTTGTCCTCGCCCTTCATCTTTTTTTAGGGACATGCCCACTCTACATACAGCGATGCCCAGAACACCCAGTAGTATTTTCATTCATTTCATCTCCCTCTTTCTCAAACTCTCAATCCTTTTCACACACACATGGTCTCACAAAAAAATGTTCTTCGTCATAGTGAAAAAAAGAAATACAACAAATTAATGAATTTCATAACTATTAAGATGAAAATAGTCTGGTCGTCGGTGTGTGTACTCAGGCTGCCGTAGGCGACAGGAGGGCACCAGGCGAGCGTGGCCAGGAGTCAGACAACTATTTTTGGTACAAGTGGAAAGTTTCTACGGGGATTCGATGGCGGTGGGGACCAACAGCAGAGGATCAGGGGGTAAGAAGAAAGTCTGTGAATCCTGTGGGACTGTGGGAAACGGTGACCCTCTGCCACACTCTGCTGGCACTGGAGGTCTGCGTGTGGGTTACCAGCAAAACGGGAGGAGAGGGAGAGCTGCCAAGCCCATAATTTGAGTTTGGGATCAGTATGTGTGAGTGTGTTTGGCGGGTGGTAGGTGTGGAGCTCTGGTGAAGCCAAAATTCACCTCAAAATGCTTTCAAGCTGCAAAAAATAAGTCTTAAAATTTTGTTTTTGGTGAACTAAGTAGTACAATCTGCAAAGGTTGAAATCATGTCGATGATCTTCTTCATGTCAGCTTCTTGAAATAAAACAGATAGACCACTCCTCTTGTATTAAACAGTGATCCTCGAAAAGTGTCAGCCCAGTCACACAGCAGTTTGTGAATTCAGTCACGAAATTTAATGGATTGATTTATGTACATAGACATGAATTCCACATTTTGGATGGGTGGGTCAAAAAACATAACCGGTGTTCCTGCAAAGAGGGTGGAAAGAGGAGATGTCACACGTCATCAATGCATCATATCTTTGGGGTACAACTCATGCGCAGTAAAATCTGATCTGCACTCGCCGAAATTGAGCCAATTGCAACGCACGACTGCAGCTCCAGTTACTAAGTAACTAATAAGTTTGTTGCCTAAACCTAACCAAGTCGATCTTTTCCTAAAGCTACCCAAGTGTTTTTTGTCATGTAAGTTCTGTACTTAAGTTACGGCACTTATGGTGTTATTTGAACCCAAACTGGGATCTTTTCCTAAACCTAACTTAGTAGTTTTATTGTGAAAAGAGTGGAGCTGGACATTTGTAGGAAAAAGCACAAAAATTACGTTGTTGAAAGTTGTGCTGAGCGTCACGAAAACAAAGGGAAATTCGTTTCTATGTACACGAATCAAATAAATTTAGATTAAATTTCGTGACTATTTCACAAACTGCCGTGAGACTGTGTTGGAAGTGTAGAAGGGATGGATAGAGGAGAAAAGACGGGCTGCTGGCAAACAGAATGAAGGATGGAGGGAGAGGAAGTCTGTAGGTGGAAAATGAGGAATGAGGAGAGTACAGTATAAGGAGTATGAATAAAAAGGTGGGTGAACTTGTACCTCCAGTTTTTCCTAGACAAACAAGCACCAGTATGTCTACAAATAACAGAATAGCACACATTTTGGGAGCTGGAGTATAAAACTTTTCACACTTCAATCTGTTAAAGACTTATTCCATCCATAATTAGTCAGCTCAGACTTTTTAGATGTCCACTAAGTGTCATAGGTGAAGCACTTTTGTGCAGGAGGGCAGAAGGACAGTTGTAGTTTTAAGCAAAACAGGCAGAACAGGCAGATTGTGCCAAGCAGTAGACTTTAAGATGTACTGATTACCTGCATTGAACTGGGACCGGTTACTGTATGCAGTCCAATAGTAATGTTTGTTGAGGGAGTTTAGAAACCGTACGACTGAGTTGGATAACTGTCTCCAATATATTTCTGTCACCTGTCATCACCCACTCACTAGCAGAGTGGGCAGAGCATTGGCAGCAACCTTGTTTCCTGCTGGTAGCCTTCGACCTGTAGGCGCGAAAATGAAAACACTCATGTTGTTTTGGTTACTGATTTAACTAAAGTAAGTAGGTGTCTCAACACGCCTATGCAAATAAAATGAAAATAGCAAATGTAAAACCATACATTTAACAACCATACCGTACAACAAATGGGTGCTTCTCTGACGGAGTGCAGTTTATTCCACAGAAGCAGAACATGGTATGCTCTCCCATCGAATTGTGGGAAAATTAGATCCTGCATCTTGCATTCTGCATCTTGTGTCCTGAGGAGGTGCTAATCTATCAAAAGTTTAGGAAGTAATGAGCGGAAATATGTTTTTTTTTGTGTTCAGTGTTTAAAGAATTTGGGCGGCAATTTGGAAGACCTGAGAACAGGAAATTACAAAAGTCAGGAATTAAAATTTCTGCATCTGACTGTGTTGGTAACGGATGACCTTGGGTAATGTCACAGGGATGAAAGGAAGCTAATTTAGCAAAATCAATGTGAAAAAGTGAAAAATCTTAGACTTAGGGTATGGAAGTTCAGAGTTTTTTAGCATTATATTGTTACACTGATGTTTGATTTGTTATAAGTTTTCAAAATTTGAAAAAAAAATAATGCGACATGGAAAGGTAGCAGAACATATAAAAATGTATCACGTTAAAGATATTCTATATCGTAACCTTTAATATGGCAGCAAACAACAATTTGCTATGTAAGCATATAGAGGAGTAATGTCCACCTGAGCAGAGAATTAAGTCACTTTCCCTCTGTGTGTGTTGTAATCAGAGCTTCTCCTTGCTATGTTGATATAACGTGTGCCTTTTAGTGCATGTTTGTGCACGTGAGCGTGCCCCACTGGCTAGCTCACGGCTGCTGCTCTGCACTCATAAGGAAGCGTAGCACACACTTTGACCTTTGTTGCCACTGACCTTTCAAAGCGCAACCAATGAGATAACAACTGTATGTGGCCACTTTTTGATGATGTATCAGGTAAACATCACTTTGCCTCATGTCTGCACTATGCTCTTCTCAAGTTGAAATGATCTTTTATGGTTATTTATAAATGACAATAGGAGGAAAATTTGAACTATCTATATTTTTATATACTTTCTCTATTCTGCACTAACATATACCTAATGAGTTTTAATCTGGTTTGCAAATTGCAGGCTTAAACAGAGTGTCTTTGATTGTCCATATTGTCTTTATATTAGAGAAAACTAAGTGAATAAACTCAAAATCTTCTTATAGATGTAAAAAAGAATAAGAATAAGTCCTATCAAATTATTCTATCAGTGCAAATGAACTGCCATAAAGACTAACCGAATATGATTTGAGAAGCTTCCAGATCTGTGATGTGTCATGAGAAAGTGGAGTGAAACAGTCCACGGTTATAAATACACCTCAAACCGACAGAAAAGCCAGCAATGGGGAGATGATTACCACGTTTCGCCACCAAAACACAGCTGCTAACTACGTTAAAATAATAACAACGTCTAAATCTATGAGTGGTGGAGGGCTGAGAGGAGGAAGTCCAACCGCACACTCAAACACCAGCGCTCACACACTGCATTGCTTCTCAACCTGTCCGCAGTGATTGTTCGCCCACATGCACGGTGTGTGTCCGCCCAGGAGTTAACCGCCTGAGAAGAGCCGGCTGTATAGCATGAGAGCGATTGCATATTTAGAAAGTGCCTCACTTCCACACATGTATGTCGGGCACATGCAGAACTACACATTCATCCACGGAGGTGTATTCACACATAAACACACACACACATGCACACACTGGAGTGTTTCAGGCACGGCCAGCTGTGTCCAAATTTCAAACATATCTCAAAAAACCCTCATAATTGCTACGTCCATTTGACGTTTCTGTATTTTACTGACCAACACACACAATCAAAAAGGTTTTATTGCTAAAACTGGCAACACAGGAGTGTGTTGTTAGACTTACACAAATACCAGCCATGACTATTTATTCATTCGCTATGAAAAGACTTTCCCTTACAACTAAATGTTAAGTGCCTGTAAAGCCTGTAACTAGCATTATTTAAAGAGTCCCGAGATGACAGTTATGACTATAAGTGCAAAATATAGAACCAAAGTAGGGTGACTCCGTTTTAGTTTGGTCGGAGAGTGAACATTTTGAAGGCTTTGGCCCTGACTCAGATTTACTGAAGCATTCAATGTATGCAGTGGCTTGCTGAGCAGTGTGGCTTACGGAGGGGAGAGTACATCCTCGAACTCAGTGGGGGCCCTCTCAAAGATGCCAGGTTATACTCTGCTAAGTTCAACACATCAGGGTCAAGGGGCTGTGTTTCCTTTCTTGTCAGGGGGCTCAGAATTCCTAGTACTGCACCTGGGCCCCATCGAATACTGCAGACTCTGCAGCCATGTTTCACAGAAACATCTTGGAAGTGTTATGCATTGTTTCACAATGTGTTGTATGAGCTGTTAACACAGTACTATTGATCATGCGCTTTATTATCATTCATTGCAAATTTATTATTAGTGAGACACGATATTCCTGTAAGCCGTAAACGTTTGCAGGTTAAACGTCATGAGTTAAGAAAAACGGATTTTAAAGGAATAGTTCAACAATTTTTGAATGCTTATTCGCTTTCTTACCGTGAGTTAGATGCATAGACGTGAGTTAGATGCATAGACGTGAGTTAGATGCATAGACTGTATAAAACAAGAGGACGTAGTCACTGGGTCGTCACCCATTGGTTTGTAGATTACGGTCTAGGAGTATAGAAGCAAAGAGGCAAAACTCAATGGGCGCTAGATGGCGCTGCGTTACCGCTGCCGCACATTTTGAAATGAAAACGCCAAAAAGTCCATAGTAATGAATGTATAAAAAGACGTCTGTAAATCAGACGCCGGGAGCTGGCGTTGCAATGGAACGTATCATTGACTTTCACTTATAACTTAGCAATATATGTTTATTGCTACAGTTTTGAAACCTCGAGTTCTGCATTTTGGCCATCGCCATCTTGGTTTTTGTCCGTCGCCATCTTGGTTTCTGTCCATCGCCATCTCGGTTTTTGTCAATCGCCATCTTGGTTCTTTGTAACCAGAGGTGGCATGAGACGGTGGAGCTAAGCACAACTGAATGCTGAATAAGACATTTTTAGGCAACCAAAATGTTACAATTAACTTTGATGAACTGAAAGCACACTGTGAAAGGGTTAAAGTTGTAAGACGAAAACACAGGCGACTCCAAGACCGGACAACGCCGTGGTAGCGACCTGTCAATCACAAGGTAGCCACGCCCTAAAGCATCCCCTGCTTTATGGTCTATTTGACTCTAAATGGGAACATCATTTACTAAATGAACATCATGCTGTATTGAAGAAGACTTGAAACTAGTGATTGAGACCATAAACTCATGTTTACAATGTTTACTGAGGTAATAAATCAAGTGAGAAGTAGGCTCATTTTCTCATAGACTTCTATATAATCAGACTTCTTTTTGCAACCAGAGGAGTCGCCCCCCCTTGACTAATAGAAAGAATGCAGGTTTAAGGCACTTCTGCATTGGCCTCACTTTTCAGACTCGGAGGTTACCGTCTGGTTAGATGAAAAGATAAAAATAAAAAAAAACAGTATCCTGAAAACCACTGTAAGGCCTTTGCCCGAATGGCAATCTGGTTTACTGACTGAAAAGCCTTTACTCCTGTAATGGACTGCTTGGCTGGCTATTTGTCTTTGACTGTTATGATGACGTCCAAACTGAAGTTGACGCTGATGAAGTGTCTGCTCTAAATGCTTGGAAAAGCCTCTAATTGACTGGCAGGATGGCAGACTGACTGACTGTTTTCTGACTGACAGGCTGGCTAACTGACCGGAGCAGTTCACAGCGGTCCCGTGCCAATGGCCGCCTCTGCAACAAGGTCCTGTGAATTTTGACAGCACTGCGATGCTTGCCTTTTTTCTCCAGGAGACCTGGCCCAAACCCAGTTAGCATATTTAATCTGGGCTCATAGTTTCTTTATGTGATATACATTCAGGGAAAAGGGTTATGTCCATTTCAGGGGCATATCACTTGTCTCATGTGATGGTTAGACTGACCACTTTAGGGCATATACCATATTAAAAGCCAATTCTTGGTAAAAATGTTCACAATTGTGTATCTTATAGTCGGGAAAATGATCAACGATTTTGAATATTAGCACAAAACAGGTAAAATATCAATAGCTACAAAAGGGAATTGTTTATTTTGGTATGATCTCCTTTTCATAATCTTTGCAAAATAACAGTGAGCGTGTTTTTGTGGACTCCTCTATGAGTGTGTGTGGCTCTTCATCTGTGTTAAGGGGTGACTGACGGGACTTCCTAGCTGGAGCCTGACCACATCTGTGTGCCCGTCCAGATGAGGGAACGGAAATGCATCCTGAGAGGTTGAGATCAGTAAAACACAAAGCTGGTCTTTGTGTGTGCACGGCCACTGGCACAGCCAGTGGTCCTGAACACCAGTTAACTCTCTTCACTGGGAACATACACAAATGCTCTAATGCCTTGAAAAATCATGTTGGTTGATACAAAAGTAGAAGGAGAAAAACCTTTGGCTGGTGGTGTTAAAATTGCTTATTTTCATGATTGGACTTTGGAACGATGACGTTGCGAACACATTGAACTTTAACCTAAACATCAGGAAAACCTAAACATCAGGAGAAAACCATATATGATCACATTTTTTATATTGTCTATTCCAGAGCAGTGTATCTTTCCTGCCAAGAACTGTCGCACTGCAGGAGTACAGCCTCTTTGTTTTGCAGCTCGATGATGGTCTCACTGAGGTTCTGGTAGAGGTTCTCGTTCTCGTTGTTGGCGTATTCGAAAAGCCTCTGCTCCCACTGCTCTTGCTCTTCGAGCTTTTGAGCGAGATGCTCCTTCCCTTTGGTGAGATCCCTCATTTGAGCGTTCTGCTGCAGGATCTGCTGCTTCATCAGGACGTGCGTCCTCAGTTGCTGGGCGGCTGGCATTTTCTCGATACAGTCTGTAGCAGACTTGAGATGTGCATAGAAGACTGTAGAGTCTCTGCATCAGACTGAAAAAAAAACCAGATAATGAATGAATAACATTATTATATGATAGAATAAAATATATAATGAAATAGGTAAATGAAATAAAATAATATATATATTATTTTATTTCATTTACCTATTTCATTATCTATTTTATTTTATAGGTCCGCAACCTGTAACTCATGTACCAGAGAGGCATAACAAAGAAAAGAAAGTTTATATGCAAACAATTGAAAAAAACTGTGAAAATGGCTTCAGAGTTTGATAGATCTTTTTTTGAATAATTAAAGTTAAAGGATATTGGCATAATTCAGCCAATAATTCAGTCATTTCTTGGTACCCATGCAGAATTCTACATGGAACTGGATTTTTGTCCCATTTTGCCCGATCATTTTTTTATCATGTTACATTTGTTTGCAATTGCTTGCACACTAAAAGTGAATGCATAAAATACTTACACAGATGGCTCTGTAGTTGTAGTTTTGTAGATCTGAGTAGATCTTCTCTGTGGTGGATACCGTGGTATCTGTGGTGGATACTGTAGTATCTGTGGTAGATACTGTGGTATCTGTGGTAGATACTGTGGTATCTGTGGTGAAAGTTGCGCTGATAAGAGTTCAACTGTGTCTCACTCTCTCGGTGTCCGGTACTGAATGAATATATCCAGCAAAGTATTTGGTAATAAAACCTGAAATTCTGTGAGTTTCAGAGCATATCAAATCAAATTTAGTGATGTCATCACATTCTAATGACAAGACAATGAGAATGTGATGACATCACCCAAAGCGAAGGAACGAGACCGAGGTGTACAGAGCGGAACATGGTTTTAGCCGTGTTACCATGGCGACAGCGAGCTAGAATTTTGATTTAAATACCTGTTTTGGTTTTGATTACCTTCTGATCTGTTCTGAGAAGACTTAATACACTGAATTTAAGTTGGAAAACAACATTTTACTGCAGGTATATTACAACTTGCTTTGCAACTTGGAGGCCAAGGGCCAGTTAAACAAACATTGATAATATTTATAGATAAAATGAATAAATATTAAAAAGGCCCATAACACATCTTTCTTTGAAATTCTTTATTTTCAAATTAACTGGCTTATCTACTATGAACTTGGCACAATCATTTAAACTACACCTATATGACAATGCTGTTGAGTTTTTCAACAGGGTTTCTTGGCGCTTTGAGCACCACACGCCGAGTGCCATCTAGTTCCATTATATTAAAGAGAAAGCAGACATATCTACGGTCGGCATCTCCAACACTCGGCAACTCATACCCAAACAATATTGATTTTGGGGTGAACTGTCCTTTTAAGTTGGATTGAGGACGTAAACTGTAATGAAATGTCTACTGTTTTGACTGAACCGCCACCTTTTTTGCCCTTTACTTGAAACATGTGAAGCCAAGCTGTAGATAAGATCTCCTCCCTGGACCTGAAACAAGCAGCTTTCTCTTCCTCTGTGCTCCCCACAGTTCCTAGAAACACCCACAGCTTCCTAGAAAGAAATTTCACTTGAAAGTTTGTGATCAGCATCTAAATTTGAGACGTTGTTGAAACGTTAATGCCCAGATTCCTCAGATTATCTAGACGCTGTAGGGACTGATATTAAAATACTGTGGCCACTCAACCATATGTCTGTAACCATATGTCCGCAAAAAGTGAAAACAAGTGTAATATAATACAATGTAAACTGAACAGCAGAGTCCAAACTGTAACTTTGGGTTTTTGCAGAATTTTCTGAGACATCCTGAGCAGGAGACTATTTTATTGATTTAATAACACTGACTCTTTAAAACAATAATAAATGACACAAAAAAACATTTGAATTTAATCTCCAAGTATTTTAATTGTGATTTTGCCATGCACATTCCTGGCCAGCCAGGGTCCATTTATATAAATCTATAAACACAAAAAGCTGGGAAATGCAGCATAAAATATAACAATATGTTACATACACAATATTTACACACACATATGAATATATAACAGAGTTATTGTTTGTCCATTATGAAAAATAAAAGCTTTAGTGACAAATATATGATATGCAAGCAGAATCTGTTTCAGCATCTAACTGCTTATTGCTTGTATTGCTCTTTGTATGGCTGGCAATTAGAAATGTTAGTGAGAAAGGCAACATTAGCAAGCATTTCATAGCAAAGTGTTCAACATTATTTACAACATTATTATGTACAAAAATATACAATCTGTATTTCACTGCCTGCATTTTTGCTATACTATATTACCACTGTGACGAAAAGTGATGTATGGAGGCCCAAACCTGACCTTACATAAATCAAATACATTTGAAAAATTCTTTCCTTTCTTACCATTTAAGGTATCTTATATTTAATAGTTAAACAAAAGTATGATTAATTCAACCGTCAATATGTAAAGTTTCAAATAAAGCCACATTGGTTATTTATTGTGGTGATTACGTACAATTTTACTTAAAGGTCCCATATTGTAAAAAGTGAGATTTTCATGTCTTTTATATCATAAAGCAGTTTTAAGTGCTATATAAATACAGTTAAACTATCAAAACGCACAATATACGGAGAAATACACCCAGCCCGTATTCAGAAATTGTGCATTTGAAACAAGCCGTTTGGATTTCTGTCCATTTGTGATGTCACAAATATACAATTATATAGATCATTACACGGTTTTAAACGTCAAATTCTAAATGTGTCCCAGTTTATTTCCTGTTGCAGTGTATGTAAATAACATCAGCTTACAGGAAGTAAATATGGACCCAAACTGTTGCCTAGCAACGCAATTCCGTTGAAATGCACTAAAACGGAGCGTTTCAGACAGAAGGTAAATACAGGTATATTCAGGCAGACAGTACGAGGAAAATAAAGTGTTTTTTGAACATTACAGCATGTAAACATGTTCTATAGTAGAACACAAAATACAAGTATGAACCTGAAAATGAGCACAATATGGGACCTTTAATAATTTGCCTGGTTTGGTCCTCCATAGCATATACAAGATAGTGTTTTGGTGTGTGTGTGTGTGTGGGCATCAAATACTCAGCGTGTTAATCTCAGCACGGATATTCTGAATAACCAGTCTTCTAATTTTGTTCCCATGAAATGTCTGAACAGATTTTATGACTCGGTATCTGACTGCCCCGTTATTTAGCTGGTGTGTGTCTACAGAGAGCTGAGGCATACTGCATCTAAAATTACTTTGGTAAAAACCTCTGTGGGAGGCATTTGGAGTGGTGCTAAATCTGGTGGTGTATGTTCAACCTTAGGTGATAAAAAGCATGAAGTCATGATATCATGGCCCAATGTGACTATTACAGTCAGCACTAGAAATTTAGTATCCATGATCATCATTCACCAAACTGCCTTTGCTAAGCTATTATTGGACACTGGGTCACTCATGACCAAACTTAAGAGGGGAAGCCTTGAGTGAAGCCATGTTAACACTTTTAGTACATATTTACTGTAGGAATGAATGTAATTGCAGGTTGTAAAATGATAATGAGTGGGTTTGCTGGATGTGAAGTGGCCATGTTTGATGGTACTCTGTCCTTTGAGAGTGGTTTTTCAGATGACTGCAAACACTCTGAAGGCTTTTCCACCTGTTGGGCTCATCAGGCTGTGAGAAGAAGAAGAGCAGGGAGAGAACAGCGATGTGATAAATGGACGTGTTGTTTCTCACAGCAATGACAGGTTATAATGTAAAGATGTATTCTAATTAGGTTGTAAGGAGGTTGTAACTTTAAAGCTAGAGAGAAGATACTGGTTGTTGTCTGTTGGGCTGCAGTTTGCCATGTTATGATTTGAGGCATATTTTTTACGCTAAATGCAGTACCTGTGAGGGTTTCTGGACAATATTTGTCATTGTTTGTGTTGTTAATTGATTCCCAATAATAAATATATACACATATTTGCATAAAGCAAGCATATTTGTCCACTCCCATGTTGATAAGAGTATTAAATACTTGACAAATCTCCCTTTAAGGTACATTTTGAACAGATCAAAAAAAAAAAGTGAGATTAATTTGCGATTAATCACGATTAAATATTTTAATCGATTGACAGCCCTAATTCTAATATTGGCTAGTCATTGGAATTTGCTCATCACACTGACCGATAACATAATTTGAACTCAAAACAAGGTCCAACTACTAGGCCTTACTATAACATAAATTAAAAACCTGCATATTTTTTGCCGGTTCTCAATTCTGAAATTCATTAAATTAACCTATAGTGTACATATTTTTTTTTACATGCACATTTCTTCCTCTGTATATACACTGTACACATGTACTTCTTTTTTTTTTTTTTAACCATACCTCTCTGAGGTGATGCCATTCTGGTAACTGCCACTGTACTGCTTCCTTTTGTCCACAGGCATCACGTCGAGGTACCCTCCCGACTCATTCTGGATCACTCCAGCGTGAACGGCTGCTCGGCAGATACTGGATTTCTGGGGGGGAAAAAACAGGTCGTTACATCAAATCATTCATATAAGAATAAAAAGAACTTGCCCTGTTCTCTAGAGGATAAATGCAGTCTGGTTGGTGACTGCTGCCAATATTTATCATCATCATAAAATCATAAAAATTCAAATGGCCCCTCTACGGTATGTGTGGTAACATAATAAACAGAGAAGATGACGCCTTTTTTGAGAATGGGTTGTTATATGTGTTTAAGTCTGATGGTGAAATTACGGGTTGAATCCCAAAACAACATTTAGCTCCTTGGAGCATTAAGAAGACCAGTTTCACGAGAGACATTTTAAAATGTTGTAGCTGAAAAGGCACAGGTGTAAATAATAATCTTAATAAAGGCTGCATTCCAGATTTCAGGGTCCTGGTATTACGTATAGTGGCTCATTGGTATGGAACGGAGCCATAGTTATTAATGTTATTAGTTACACCTGTGCTTTGACACATCAAAATGTTTGCTGTGAAAAATGTGTGTGTGGGCAAATAAGTGTCAGTGCAAAACAGGAAAATAAGGCAACGTACAGACTGCAGGCCAATCCGATTTATCTCTCAAATATGGGAACATGTAGTCCTCGGCATGCAAAAATCACATTTCATGTGGTTTTCTGCTGTCCAGACTTTCTAAAATCAATCTGGATGTGCCACAAAAACAGATTTGGGCTGGCAGTCTGAACAAGGCCTCAGTGCAACTAATAATTAATTAAGACTGGATTTCATTTACTCTTTAAAGTCTCTGATATTGTGCATGCTGATTTGGTTTGTGCCACTGATGGTATGGCTTACTTGTTAATTACACCCGTGCTTTACTGGCTAGGCTAAGTCCAAATGGCTGCTGTGAATGGCGTCTATTGTTCCCAATAAAACCAATGAAAGACTTTAATGGTGAATTTGTGACAATGATGCAAGAACTTACATCTGAGTAGTATTTTGTCCCAATGACTCGGGCTTGACTGTCACGCAGACAGTTCCTGGGACAATACAACCTGAAGAAAAAAGCCAGAGCTCACTTTAGGTCAATACATACAATTAATGGAATTACTGTATGTTCTTACTGGACAGTAGGATCTGAAGGATCTGGAGGCCTAAATAATCTCACTGGTTGAATTAACAATATTTAGGCACAGTTAAAGAACTACAGGTTGTTGGATTGTAAATAAAAGTAAATTATAAATGGCAAAGCAGGTTACCTTTGTCAAGATATAATATAAAAATACCGTGAATACTGGAAGTAGACAAGTTACTGCGGTGGCGTCTCCCTACAATATGCGCACAATTTTGTCCTTCTACTTTTACCTTCTATATAGCGTTACTTTTGACAACGATGCTAGGAGTTCGATAAGAACCTGAACAGTAACTTAACGTAACAGGTAACGTTAGCTAAGTAAAAAAACATATATCGCTAAGAAGTGAAAGTCAATTGTTCGTTCCAATGCAACGTCAGCACCCAGCAGCAGAGCTACGCCTACGATCGGACGCCAGTAAAACATCTGTTATAATTTTAATGTCTCTACCGAAAGGGCCTGTTGTTGAACAATGAAAAATTATAAATATGAATACTATTATGAATATTTACTTACTTACTTATTTATGTATTAAACTTTTTTGCCCGGCCGCTTCCCAGAAGAGCATAAAGTGAACAATGGACATAAATGGAAGTTAGAATAATCCAGCACACTTTTTCATGTCAAGGACCTCCAAAATAGATGTCTAATAGACCACAGACCATGGTTGTATAAGAGGATGTGTCCCGTGCTTTTGCCCCTAAAATGACTAGATGTGACTCATTGGCTCTGCCGGTCGTGGTTTAATCCAAACAGTGAGATGTTTTCAGTCTCCTAAGTGAATAAATGTAAAGTTACCTGGGACAGTGTCGTACAGGCTTCTTGAAAGGGCAGAAAAGTGCAACGGTGGTGTCGCATGTTACTGCCTTGACTGGGAGAAGAAAAAGGCATAGCAAAATGACAGAGTTTCTGCATACTGACAACATGTTACTGTATCTGTGTCCTCAAAGTGATACATATTTGTACATGTATGCTCCTTACCAGGCACCGACTCTACTTTGAAGGAATTTGCACTTCTGTTTTTCCTGTGAATTTAAAGAAAACTGCATGAAGTTATAGTCTGTGCTGCATAGCCACGCATCATTAGTTCCCATAAAGTCTGTATTAAACTAAACACTTTTTACTAAATACTAGAAGAGATAAAGACTAAATACAGAGACTGATTCATACCCAATTGATTGAATACCATTCTTGTATGACTTGGTGAATTGTTGTTTTCTGCCCAGTCTGGTCACATCCAGCCATCCTCCATCATTGTCAATAACACCAGAGTGTAAACCAGCTCCACAAACACTGGATTGCTGCAGTAAAAGACAAAGACGGGAATGTTAATGTGCAGCGAGATATAGCTTAAATTTCCCATCAAAGAGCTTGTGCTATTTACGTGTTTCCTGTAAAATCAGTATGCTAGGGAGGAAGCTATTGATTGGTGTTTACAGTAGCCAATATGCTCCCCTGCGCCAAATTTCAGATTGACATTAGCTACGAGCTCAACAAGGAGACTTCTTGCGACCACTATCGCCTACGCCAGCGGATTTCACCAATGATTTGCTGGTGAATGAGAGACGCATGCTCATCCCTGCGATCACACACAGAATTAGTATATGCCCCCGAGTGCAGGATGAGTCATCAATATTTTTTATTGTTTCCCAGGAAATGACAAACTCTAAAATACCATTAAGAATAACTACTAAACAACGTTTTTTGTCATTGTTGGGCCAGATGCTGGCGTTTAGGTCAGCCAATCAATCAATCAATCAAATTTTATTTATATAGCACCTTTCGAACAGATCAAATGCACTTCAAACTGCTTGACAAGCGATTGACAAAACTTAGGATGTTAAAAGTATTAAAATGTAAATGCCAGTTTTAGAAAATGCACTGAAAATTGAAGTTGTCTCTGGTGATCCTTTACCATGTCATAATATCCAGTCCCGACCGCTTTTCCAGGCGTGTCGAGGCAGCCAGGTGGACACTCGTATCTGTGGACAGGAACAACAGTAAAGTGAACACATCTTATCACTGGTGCTTTATTTTTAATTTAAGCACATAATATTGATTCTATCTCAACTGTCCTGATAATTCCCATCACAAAATGTTTCCCAGAATTTGCATAGACAGCATTATTTGTCACCATATTCCGGAGCATTTACCTGTTACAGGTCGTCCCCTTGCACTGATCTCTGAGCTTGGTCTCACAGTCGACCTGTTGACCTAAATTAACAAACAAGCAACAGCTTTTCACAACCTCATTTTAATAATAGTAATATTGTACACTCCCAAAACTGCACTATTCACAGAGATGAAGTATTGTGGGAGCAATCCTTACACATCTGCTCTGTGCTGACAACCTGGTTCCTCTCTAGGTTGTCATTGGGCGAGGGGTCTGGTGTCTGGGCCCTGGGTTGGGGATCCCGGTCCCTTACTGGTTCTGGTTCAGGTTCAATGTAGTTGGTCTCCTCAATCTCAGGAGCTGGTCGCCTGTCAACGCCCCCGTCTGAAAGTACGGATTGTCATTGATTTGTTACGATGATTTGATCATTTTCTTTGTCTTACATTGATACAACTTGTATTTATGTCTCAAAATTTATATTTTTTGATGTGGAAATACTTGACAAATGTTGTGAATTATTAAAAACTACCCATTTTCTTTCAGTAAAACTATTAATAACAATTTTGGGTAGGTACAGAGGTATGTAAGGAGATAAAACATGGCAGAAAACCCACCTTTGTAGCAGAGGTTGTCCCTGCAGCCTCCACCATAGCTAGCTGGACAGGCAGAACAGGGAGTTCCATATTTGTATGGAGCATGACCCCACCAGTTCCCCCTGAGAAAAAAAATAATAATAATAATGAAAGGAATTTTATCAGTTAAAAAAAAGACAAAAAATGGTGTTCTAAAATAAACAATGTTCAAGGATTTTGGCAATCTGATTTATTTTAATGTTTTTATAAGCAAAAGGAGGTGTATTGAAGTTAATACATTTAAACTACTGGAAATTATTTTAGCTGCTAGAATAATATTTCATTATGTTTGTGAAACTGCATTCATTCACGTAATTTAGCATTGCTCCTTGAGACTTCTGTCTCAAACTTGAAAAAAGGAAGTGCAGACCAAATCCACTCCCTCCGTTCTTACCTTTCACAATAAAAGCCCTATACATATAATTCAATTCAATTCAATTCATCTTTATTGACAGACTCGAAGTCCATACAACACAAACAACAATACATATAGTACTCGCTAGCGAGTATTTCGCATTTTCGTGTCGTTTATTCGTCACGCCCCCAGTGTGAAAAGGCCTTTCGTCACAAAAGGTGTTATACAACTTTTCCCACATATACATGTAAAAACACTGATACTGTTCATATTTTGCATCTTGTTTGTATTTCTTGTTTGGAGTTATTACCACTACATTTATGATTTTAGTTTGCATCTCTGTTATTTTAAGGATGTTGCATCACATGGTATTGAAAGAAGCAAAAACGTACGGTGGAGAGTAGTTGCAGACCAGATAGACCGCTTTAGTCCAGATCATTCCCCACACGTTCATGTTGTAACACACGTTGATGGCACAGCCAATACGATTGCTAGTCGCCCACACCAACTGAAAATTGAAACACACACAAAAACAAAGTAAAGTGTTCAGCGGTCCTCTCACATTTGTAGCTGATTTTTTAAAAGGCAGCGGCCATCAGGTGTTAGTATCGCACGATCTGCAGTACAGCATGATTTTACATGATTTCAAGCGGCTCTCACAGTAACATAAAAAATAATGATACACTTTTATAACCTGGAAGAATTTAATCAAACAGATCTGATAAAGAAAATGACTTCTTAAAGCCACTAAACATCCTCCACACAGGTGTTTTTACTCATTTTAACGGAGTGGATCTCTTCTTTGAGGTCTAATCAGCCTGAGTCATTAAAACACCTGTGTAGGTATGCAGGGCCGTTCCATAATAGAGTTTTTTCAAACATTTGAAATGTTCTTTTTTTCTTTTTAAGTAAAAGCCTAAAATGGTCCCAAGGCATTATTAACCCTTTAAGACAAGATCAGACAAGACAGAAATAAAAAAGCTCTTACCTGAGTGTAGTGAGTACAAACAGGTCCTGAACACCTGAGTGGGCAGTGTGGGTTACACTCCTGGGAGTAGGGATAGGTGTAGTGCCTCACCTCATCATACCAGGCCTGGACATGGTAGGTAGGGGGGCGGTCCCTAAAGTCACACAAAAGGTGTTTATACTGTATCCTTTCATTATATCACCATTTATATATACCAGTCCATTTTGGAATCATACATTAAGTTCTTAATGAAATATAAGATATATTTACTATTTTTAGCCACTTGGGGGCAGCATTACAAGCTGAAAAAACATATTAACACTGACATATTTTGAACTTCTAAAGGCAAACATGTTAGCAAACAGTTGCGTATTTACACACCTAGCAGACCTGGAGCAACATTAACATACATTAGGAGTTGTGTTTCTGACTACCTGATAGATTTAAGTCCAATATTCACTCTTGTTTTAGCTCTGTTTTGGTCTCTACCAACTCATGAGGGAAATATCTGACTATTTAGCTACTAAATGCTTCACTATGCTCCCCAGCTAGTTGCTAACTGTGTCTGTCCAACGAGAACTCACCCTACTCATCAAATTTTGCCACTTGGGCAGAAGCCCCCAGCGTCATTGCCTTTTTGTGGTTAACATTGTGAAACGATCGTGGTTAGGTTTAGGCAACAAAACTGCCTAATTATGGTTAGAAGAAAGATCAGGGTTTGGGTTAAAATAAGCATGTCTGTTACGTAAAACGTGACTTTTGCGTTCTTAATAATGACTCTAAAGGGGGCTTTATGTGTCGGTATCAAGAAGCCAAGGTTTACCACTGCCCAAGAGTAGGGATGTCACAAGAACTGATACTTCTGTTTTTATTTATTGTTTTTTACTGTGGTATCAAATTGGGTATCAAGAATCTTGGAATTTCACTAGTATTTGTATTGTCTACTAGATCGTGATATCCCCACCCAAGAGTCGGTATTTGACTACTGCTGTTTGGTTTTGGACAGGTAGCGTAGAGTGGGATTTTTTTTGCTGAAAGCTACAGACGTAGGCAAAATTGTTGGTACCCTTCCGTTAAAGAAAGAAAAACCAACAATGGTCACTGAAATAACTTGAAACTGACAAAAGTAATAGTAAATAAAAATTCACTGAAAATGAACTAATGAAAATCAGCTATTGTTTTTGAATTATGGTTCAGCAGAATCATTTAAAAAAACAAATTAATGAAACTGGCCGAGACAAAAATTATGGTACCCTTAACTTAATATTTTGTTGCACAACCTTTTGAGGCAATCACTGCAATCAAGTGATTTCTGTAACTCTCAATGAGACTTCTGCACCTGTCGACAGGTATTTTGGCCAACTCCTCGTGAGCAAACTGCCCCAGCTGTCTCAGGTTTGAAGGGTGCCTTCTCCAGACTGCATGTTTCAGCTCCTTCCACAGATGTTCAATAGGATTTAGATCCGGGCTCATAGAAGGCCACTTCAGAATAGTCCAATGTTTTGTTCTTAGCCATTCTTGGGTGTTTTTAGCTGTGTGTTTTGGGTCATTATCCTGTTTGAGGACCCATGACCTGCGACTGAGACGAAGCTTTCTGACACTGGGCAGCACATTTCGCTCCAGAATGCCTTGATAGTCTTGAGATTTCATTGCACCCTACACAGATTCAAGACACCCTGTGCCAGATGCAACAAAGCAGCCCCATAACATAACCGAGCCTCCTCCATGTTTCACATTAGGTACAGTGTTCTTTTCTTTGGATGCTTCATTTTTGCGTCTGTGAACATAGAGCTGATGTGACTTGCCAAAAAGCTCCAGTTTTGTCTCATCTGTCCAAAGGACATTCTCCCAGAAGCTTTGTGGCTTGTCAATATGCATTTTGGAAAATTCCAATCTCGCTTTTTTATGATTTGGTGTCCTCCTCGGTCGTCTTCCATTAAGTCCACTTTGGCTCAAACAGTGACGGATGGTGCGATCTGACACTGATGTACCTTGACCTTGGAGTTCATCTCTAATCTCTTTGGAAGTTGTTCTGGGCTCTTTGGTTACCATTCGTATTATCCGTCTCTTCAATATGTCATCAATTTTCCTCTTGCGGCCACGTCCAGGGAGGTTGGCTACAGTCCCGTGGACCTTAAACTTCTGAATAATATGTGCAGCTGTAGTCACAGGAACATCAGGCTGCTTGGAGATGGTCTTATAGCCTTTACCTTTAACATGAAGGTCTATAATTTTCTTTCTAACCTCCCGAGACAACTCTCTCCTTAGCTTTCTGTGGTCCATGTTCAGTGTGGTACACACCATGATACCAAACAGCACAGTGACTACTTTTCACCCTTTAAATAGGCAGACTGACTGATTACAAGTTTGAAGATACCTATGATGCTATTTACAGGACACACCTTAGTTTAACATGTCCCTATGGTCAAACTATTTTACATCTTTTCTAGGGGTACCATCATTTTTGTCCAGGCCAGTTTCATTAGTTTGTTTTTTAAAATGATTCTGTTGAACCACAATTCAAAAACAATGTCTGATTTTCAATAGTTAATTTTCAGTAAATTTTGATTTATTATTACTTTTGTCAGTTTCAAGTTATTTCAGTGACTATTGTGGGTTTTTCTCTCTTTAACGGAAGGGTACCAACAATTTTGCCTACGTCTGTATATGTCTGCTGTTGCTAGAAATTAATCTGATCAGAGAGTGAACCAAACAAAGAAATTGCTGCCTGGAAAACCAAAAAACTATAGGCTTTGCTAAAAGACGCTGGTGAACTTTAGATACGGGTGATAATTTCCTATGGGTTTTCACTACAAGCCTTTTTCACACTACACAGTCATCAGTTTATCATAAAAACATACTACATTTAAACGAAATTAATTTGGTATTACAACGATGTGGAAAAAAAGATAGTGCCTATTGTAATAAAACACTATTGTTCTTATCATATTACTGTTGTATAAAACATAATAACACAGTTCCCTCCACTTCTTTGAACATACACACCTGCCCCAGTGCGCTCCAAGATTTTGGCCTATTTGTGTCAACATGTGGCTCGGTCCATGTTCCCATCGGCAGGTATGTGCCCAGTGCTCTGCGCTCCTCTCTAACTCATAATCCCATACCTGGAGAGCACACACACAGAACAACACACAGGTTCTTGGTTAAAGAGTTATTTGCCTTAGGAAAGATGGACTTAGGTCAACTCTGAAGGTCAGTTCATAGACAGTATATAAGAAGTGGACGAAGTCACCGTGACTTCACCCATTGGTTTGTGGACTGCCGTTTTGAAGTCTCGAGTTCGGTGTTTTGGCTGTTGCCATCTTGATGTTTTGCAACCAGAAGTGATACAAGAGGGTGAAGCTAAGTACAACTGTACGCTGAATAAGACATTTTTAGGTGACCAAAATGTTACAATTAACTTTCATGAACTGAAAACACACTGTTGTAAAGACGAAAAAATGGACAACTCCCAGTTGACCTGTCAATCACAAGGTAGCCACGCCCTAAAGCATACCCTGCTTTATTTTCTATTTGACTCTAAATGGGACCATAATTTACTAAATGAACATCATGCTGTATTGAAGAAGACTTGAAACTAGCAATTTAAACTCATGTTTGTAATGTTTACTGAGGTAATAAATCAAGTGAGAAGTAGGGTCATTTTCTCATCGACTTCTATACAATCACACTTCTTTTTGCAACCAGGGGAGTCGTCCCCTGCTGACTATTAGAAAGAATGCAAGTTTAAAGCACTTGGCTCCACTTTTCAGACCCGGAGGTAGTCCGCTGGGTCAGCTATGCTAAAGCATTAGGTTTGGTAATATTAGTTTTCTTTTGGGCTCCAGGTTAAACTCAATGAGTCCAGAGCAGCTTTGCCTCCAGATGTTTGCAGACCTGAAACTTCACTCTGGATTACCCTCATGATTTAAGTGGCCACTTACTGTAGTTGTGGCTTTGATTGCAACTCATTACATTTTTCAGCTATCTCATCATCCTCTCTGAGTAAACTAAGCTACCATAAATTCCAATGAAACTAATCAGAAAGCAACCATCCATACTTGAGGCAAAGTGAACCTGCTCTTTCCTTCGAGGCACAGTGGCTGTACGCAAGCCTCTCGCAAATTTAACACAGTATAGTCAAAAGGAGGCCTCTCACATTCACTCTCTTACACACAGACACGTACATGAGAGAGAAGGGAAACAGAGAGGTATCACCACCACCACATCAACTTGCAGCTCGGTGCTACTATTCAATGTGGTTGTTTCATAGCTTGTTTCCAGTAAGTTTTGGTCTCGTAAAACAAGCTGAGAGAGAAAAAAAAGCTGACAAATAAAAGCTACCAAAACAGAGAGTCTCTGTTTGGAGGCTTGATGCCATCTCTACTGTAAAACAAAATGAGAAAATTAAACTCAATTGTAGTCAAAATACCTGAAAACTGTTTTGAACAAAGCAGGAAAGCAGACCATGGGTATAAGATTGAGCAATTCACATATTGCGGCAGAAGTTAATGTACTGTTGACTTTGTTGGGGAGGGAGAAGAATAGGTGCAGTGTGCTCTGCTGCCGGCATACTGTTTGGTTGCATTACGGCTATCACGCGTCAAAACTAATAGGATAATGCTTAAGTGTGGAGTTGTAACTGCTCTGATTGACTACCATAATGCGTTCCATATGGTTGGTGAGGCTAACACACTGTGCACACTGTTGCCCCTTCACTGTGCTGCTGCTTACTGTTCAGGCCTGATTGGAGAAGAGATATTTTGACTCTTTACTTCACCAGTACTGAAGTGATTTTCTGCTCCAACCTCCTGCAAGTTTGCCATGTGATACTATATTTTTCCATGATCTTTGCATTATATTGTAATCGTTGGGTAGAATTCTTATCATTCCAGTTTTGATGACCGAACTTTAATTTAACTTAAGGTTTTTCGACCGATTCAGCATGTTGACTCGCCGGCGGAGCCCGTCGGTTAGAGAAATAACTCTGATTGGATGTTCAGCTTAAGTGAATCTGTGCTCAAGAAGAGAAACGGAAGTGAGGAAAACTTCAAATGAGTAAAGTCAGAGGACGCACACAAAAGGCTCTTCTCATCTTTCATCTTAATCTCGTCTGATCATTCCAATACACAGATATTTTCACGACATGGGCGTCTGGAATGAAGCTAAGTGGTGATTGAGAGTGGTGTGAAAATGGTCGGCAAACGTCGCTTTGTTCCATGTACGTATCATAACAACGGCTTGTACATTCGTCACGTTCACGATGAAAATGACTGAGCCATTCAGATTTCAACAAAAACAAGGATCAGTCCAGATTGGAAGGAGCCAGTCTGACAGGCGGCTCAGCCTGAAATGGATCGGACGTTCGGGAGTCTTCCCGAACTTCCCAATGGCCAGTCCGCCCCTGATAAAAAGACTTCCGCCTTTAGACATTTTCAGACAACACTTTGTAGAACCCATAATGAGCCCTTAAGACTTCTTATAAGGCAATACTGCCCACCTGCACAAGCCATATGTCACTACTCTTGCAGGTTATAATGAAATTCGAGTTCAACTCAAAGCTTTCACTTCAAACAATCTTCAGCGGATACTAATGTCCTCTGCCAGCTCATTATTCTCTCTGTGTTCTTGTTATTCTTCACCCTCAATTATCCAGCAGAGAGGAAGATGGACTGCCCGCCAGCCTTTGGAGAAAGGTCACAGTAACAACTACCAATCTCCTTTTGCATTCCAAAGGGCATTAAGTTCCCAAAAATACAGAGCTGTTTCCAGCCATCTGCCAGGACCACCTCTGCTACAGAACTACGTGCAAGATGTGCAGTCTTACAGCAGTAGGTTTAGGGCAAATTCAAAAAAGCAATATTGAGGAATAAAACGAGAAGCCATGCTTTGCTTTGGGAATTCAAAGTACGCAAAATGCATCACGTACATGCTTGTAATTCAACTTTTAAAGCGGTCTCGTGAAAATCTGCTGGGCAAGAGATGACATGCTTTAGATTAACTAACGCAACAGTGCTTTAAAGGCATTTGCTGAATGGCTTTTGTATGAAATTAAGAAGTCAGAGCTGCAATGAAAGTGCAGCCCTTTTGGCCTCCAAATCCTACAATCTGAAAACCAAATACTTGGCCCTCATCAGTCCCCAGGCCTTACCACATCATTATCATCAGTAATAGTATCCCTTGCTAAAGAAACACTGGATTAGTTTACATGACATACATTTACACTATCGTGCCCGGCACTTCAAACGGCGAGGGCTCGTCATGTTTGAAATAGATTCACCGCCGCGGCACCCAAAATGAGATGCATGGAGGATCAAACAAAAGATAACACCGGCCTCGGCCAGGGTTTGAGTGAGCTGGGCGAAGAAAAGCCTGAGGGGAAGCCTGTGAGGCTGAAGATCAGGAAGGCAAAAAGAGCGAGGAAGGGAGAAAGAGAGTCAGCAGGAGGAGAAATGGAGTGATAGAGTAAGGAGACGCAGGGCAGGAAGGGAAGGAGGGAGGGCAGGATGGTTGAGGTAGAGGGCAGGACAACACTGCGGGGGAGAAAGCTGGATATGGGCCAGGGTCAGCGAGGGCGGACAAGCAGGAGGCCGGAGCTACAGCTAGCCAGATGGCGGCTTTGGATTTCAGATTTCGATCATTCTCTCCGCCTTTCTTTCCCCTACTCCGTTGTCTTTAGCTGACAGAGCTGGCAGAGTCAGGAAAGTGCTTTCCTCTGAGATAGACTCATGACTTTAGTGTCAAACCTCCCTCATTTGGACAGTTTTACTAGATGTCGACCCTCAGAGAGTAGTGTGTGCAATCTTTTATTGTATGATACATACTGTATATACTCATGCAGTCACAGGGCACAGACACAAACAAACTTATCCAGATTATTCATCCTGATTTATGTTTTTTTATGTTTGCCTCATGGATGATAAACACATACAAGTTACTGTTGCTGCCATAGACTGTATCTAAGAAGTTGACGTAGTCACCTTGACGTCACCCATTGGTTTGTGATCTGACGTTTTGAAGTCTTGAGTTTGGCATTTTTGCCGTCGTCATCTTGTATTTTTGCAACCAGAAGTGACAAGAGAGGGTGGAGCTAAGTACAACCGAATGCTGAATAAGACATTTTCAGGTGACCAAGATGTTACCCCTGCTGGCTGTTAGAAAGAATGCAGGTTTAAGGCACTTAAACACATGGACTTCACTTCTCAGACCCGGAGGTAGCCCTCTGCTTACACACGGTGAGGAAATACAACACAGTGGATGGGCTAGTCATGAACGTGGCTTTTTCTGGCTCTTTAAAGGAGCATTTCTATTGCCTCCATTGCCTCCACACAGCTCTCAACATGGTAGCTAACAGTGCTAACAGCACCAACAGTACATGACCGACAGCTGTGTCCTTACCATGTACTCCATGTTGGCGGCAGGAGGGTGGACCTGACCCCGCAGCTGGTTGTGCAAGTCCAGGATGAGGTGCATGTCCCCCTCGCTGATGGCCCTCTTCCCTCTCGACCTGGCTCTCCACCACTCCTCATCCTTGACCCTGTACTTGTCCAGGATGGACTCGAGTTGCGTGGAGTTGGTGAGGACCACGGCCAGGACGGTCCGGGTCAAACACAGGAGCAAGCTCGCCGCTCTAACCCAGCCGGGCAGGGGAAGAGACCTCTTCATGACGGGGGAAAAACAGCTACCGCTGCTGAATGAAGAGTATACTTACTGATGTCTGCAAAACAGAGAGAGTGAGCTTTAGTTTGAATTTCAGCTTTATTCTTTCAGACTGTTCACTTGCTGCATATGAACATTTCCATGCAGCTGTTTGCTGCACTGCTCGCTATTAGCTCATTATTTGGTGCTTTTTGAAAATAGAAGAACTTGGACTTCTGGGTAACTGTACATCGGCACACTTTAAAGTGGCAGTAAGCAGAATGTTTTTGGCATCATTGGGCAAAAATTCCATAATAACCTTTCAGCATATTGTAATTCAAGTGTTCTGAGAGAAAACTACACTTCTGCACCTCCTCATGACTCTGTTTTCAGGCTTTAAAAAATCTAGACTTTGACCAATCACAGGTCATTTCAGAGAGAGAGAGCGTTCCTATTGGCTGCTCATTCAACGGAGGCAGCTGTCAATCACTTGCAAACTCTGATTAAATGGTCAAACTAGGCAGCGCTGATCAAATATGAATCAATATTCTGTTACTGTAATGCCTATTTCTCTCCTCAAATGTTTCCAGAAACATCTTGTAGTGTACTGTTTAGCTGGAAAATGAGAAACTTTGTGACCTGGCAGCTATATTGAGATCAGTTGAGGAAATACCAAGCACCGCCCACCATCCGGAGCAAACTTTCTCATTTTGCAGCTAAAATGCTACAAGATGTGATGAAAACATTTGAGGCGAGAAATAGGCTTTATAGTAACAGAATATTGATTCATATTTGATCAGCGCTGCCTAGTTTGACCATTTGATCGGAGTTTGCGAGTGATTGACAGCTGCTCAGAGACGGCAAGGCTCCAGCTCGGCTCTGATTGGTTGTTTACCTTCGGTTGGTGAAATCTTGCAGGTGCCATTAGGAGCACCGGAGGACACAGAGGCACATGATGTTTTTCAGATTACCTGACTCATGTACTACTGTCAGGACATAGTGACCGTTTTATAAAAAAATACTTTTTGTTAATCTTATTTGCCCCACTGCTGCTTTAATTTCCTCCCTTCTTAGCAAGCTTACCTACACCACAGCATCTTCATAAAAGACAACCTTGAATCTGTCCTCTGTCTCTGTTTAAATAATGCTGTAATTATAGGGGGGGACTTCACTTCAAACAGTAAAGGCAAATATATCCTTCAGCAGTCTGAGTGCATCCGCAGGTCACTGCATCACTACACACACAGAAGGACCAGTGTAAACCCAGTGTTCACACGTTATGCTACAGAGCATATGGGACTTAGTGCGCATGCCTGAGTCATGCACTGGAGGGAGGCTATTTTTTTATATTAAAAAAAACAACAGATTAAATTATAATTATTATCTTTTCTTTCAATGACCCCTTCAAGAAATAAAAAAATATCCCAGTGATATTTTTATACAAAAAGTAGTTCAATAATAAGTTTAATTATGTAATACACTCAATGTTTACATTTTATTTATTACATCTACCCTACCTATTTTACAAGTGCAATTACCTCTGTTTACATTACATCTATTTTTATACTTTATACTTCTAGTGTAACACTTCTGTTTATTTATTACATCTACTTCACCTGTTTTATTTGTCTTATTATAACTGTGTGTGTGTGTTTTACCTGTTATATGTTTTATCTGCCTCGTTTAGTCTTGTCAAGTATTTGTTTTAAAGCACTGACCAGAAGTGGCAACTGTGAATCTCTGAAGTTGTATTTAATACAATGACAATAAAGCTTTCTATTCTATTCTATTATAGAACATATTGTAAAATAATAAAAAAAAACACAAAACACAAAACGTGGTTCGCTATAAGCTCACTTGTGATGAACAAACACATGTCCTGAATAATAACAGTCATTTTATAGTAAACTAGTAAATTGCAGGTTTACCTTTAAATTCCACCAAACTGATCTCCCAGGTGCAATATTCCAGATGCCAGAACTTCTTGAGGTTATTGCAGAGTGACTGTTTTCCAAACCATGGAGCCTTTAATTCCATCCATCACACAGAATGAGTGCATGCAGTCTCTACACATCCACACTGGAAGAGACAGAGAGAGAGAGATGTCTATATAGGTAGACCTGTTGAATTCCTCTGCTGGCTCAGTGCTCTCTACTGGCTGCTCATTTTGCGTTTATATGCCAAATTTGCGCTTAGCAACGCGCAAAGCAGAGGACCACGCCTCCACACACACACACACACACACACACACACACACACACACATCTGTTGAAACTCCAGCGTTGATCTATTTGAGGAGGCACCTGATCCTGATCGCACTAGAAGTGACGTGAAGGTAAACTTGTGGATGTTATGAGAGCAGCCCACTCCTGTTACAAATACTTGCCTTTTCCAGGTTTTTTGTTTGACAGGAAGACACGGTCAAAACTAGCTATTGGCAGCAGAGAAAATAGGCTACAGTCTTATATATAATACAGTCATATAATATAAAGCCCCCTGATGAAAAACCACAATGCCTATAATATAAAGATTCCTAAGGATTAAAGCAGCAGTGGGGAGAAATGGAGCAAATATGATTAAAAAAAAAAGTTATTTTTTATAAAACAGTCACTATATCCTGACAGTAGTGCATGAGACAGGTAATCTGAAAAAAATCATGTGCCTCTGTGTCCTCCGGTGCTCCTAATTGCATCTGCAAGATTTCACAGACTGGAGGAAAACAACCAATCAGAGCCGAGCTGGAGTCTTGCCGTCTCTGAGCAGCTGTCAATCACTCGCGACCTCCAATCAAACGGTCAAACTAGGCAGCGCTGATCAAATATGAATCAATATTCTGTTATTGTAAAGCCTATTTCTCTCCTCAAATGTTTTCAGAAACATATTGTAGTGTACTGTTTAGCTTTAAAATTAGAAAGTTTGTGACCCGTCAGCCATGTTGAGATCTGTTGAGGAAATACCAAGCACCGCCCACCAGCTAGAAACAAGCAAACTTTCTCATTTTACAGCTAAACAGTCCACTACAAGATGTGATGAAACATTTTTACACGAGAAATAGGCATTACAGTAACAGAATATTGATTAATATTTGATCAGCGCTGCCTAGTTTGACCGTTTGACTAGAGTTTGTGAGTGATTGACAGCTGCCTCCGTTGAATGAGCAGCCAATAGGAACGCTCTCTCTCTGAAATGACCTGTAATGTTTCACTACAATTTTTTACTTTTATTAACAAGTAATTGCTGCCGGGCAGATGAAAATTTGTAAGAAAGAGAGTTACAGGGGTGAAAAGTGTATTTATTTATTTATTTGTTAATTTGTTACCTCACTGTAGAAAATGAGGAAGGACGCCCACCAGCATTACAAAATATATATATTATTTATTTATTAATTTTTCCAGAAGGTGGCGCCCTAGGCGACCGCCTATATGGTCTGTGCCTTAAGCCGGCCCATGTCATGTCTGTACAGTGTCCTTGCAAAAATAGTAGAAAATAGTTATTATATAGTAATAATACTGTGCACAAATGCATCAAACATCCCATTCATGAGCGTCTGTGAGTGTTCCTTTCCTTGAGGGCAGGCTGAACTTGTCTGAGATCACATCAGGTCTTTTTCTGTGTGAGAATGGCAGCAGCAGCCAGCAGGGTGGCCAGTATTCCCCCTACGACACAACCACAAAGCACTGATTCATCTGCCTTTACATACACTAGAGCAGTTGTGAAAGTTTGTGGGCTGTATGTGTGTGTGTGTGTGTGTGTGTGTGTGTTCTCTCTCTCTCTCTGCTTCCTCTACTCCAACATGCTCTGTTCCTTCTCTCTGTCAGCACAAAGAAGACGTTTAAATTGTCACTGAGGTGCAAAGGCAAGACAAAATGAAGAGAAATATGTATAACAATGCAAATAACGTCTAACTAATATCTTGGGTGCACAAACAGCATCAGCAGTGTTTCTGGTTCAGCCTGATGACAGGCAGCCTACAGGGGTAACTGTATCTTATACAGTATATTTGTCATTCTGCAAAATTTGTATTAATAATAATTATAGTCCGGACAACCTTAAATGCAGACAGTCACCACACTTTCATCCTTATTCCACTTAAAATGTCTAGTTTTAAATGATTAATAGTGATTACTGTGTGCCAGATAACACTGATATTTGCTTTAGTGATTATATAGTATGATTCAAGGATAATTTCAACATTACTGATAAAGTCACCACAATATTAGTTTGATCTCTTTACAAGCATCTGCTGCCCTCTCTTGGACAAAGAAGAGACTCTCAGTCTTCAGCCTTCATCAAGCCATCCATTCATCAGTGATGTTTGAGCTGAGCCAGTAGTGTCCATCACCTTGTGATCTTAAAAAGACAAGAAAGATTGTTTTTTTGAAGACAACTTTTTTTTACATGAAGTGATTCATGGAGTACTTGAACTGTAAAGCTGTTGCTCTGCCATGACAATAGGACCATGGACTCCTCATGTGGCTGCTGTAGGCTACTGCAGCTCAGATATTAACAAACTCTTTCTGTCATTTGCCCTCGAGTCACCCTAAAAGTAAACTATCTGTTTACTTTTAGGGTGACTCGATGGCAATGTTTGTTTTGGCCCGATCTGAAGACCAGGTCACTGCTGGGTAAGCGGTATTGACAACAACAACTATAGGTTGTGCATACAGTTGCTGCACCTTTGCTCTTTCCTAGAAGACATCAGCCGGATGGTGAAGTTGTGCACTTCGCCAGATGACTGCACATCACTTATACTGTGATTATAAATAGTCAAACACCTCACAGGGCTGATGTCTAAATCGACTGCCACATATGTAAGTAATAAGTGACATACAAATAAATAAATAACATGATTCAATATAATAAATGTAACGTAATGTATTTATGTAAGGCTACATTTTTTGATTTTTAGTTTAAGCACACATTTTTGAACATGTTTGAATAAAACCTTTACTATCAGCGCACTCTTTTAAGTGTCTGCTGGATGTTTTTCTTTTCTTTTCTTTGCAACTTTCAGCCAGTCATCCAGTCTGTAAATATGCATGTGGGTGTGCTTTGGCAAGATGAGGAACAGATCAAACATCAGTGTAAGAGACAGGCAAATAAAGTCCCATATTGGAGGAAGCAGCCAATTAATATTTAATTTCAGATTTGACGTCATGATCCCACTCTGACTTTATTTCCAGGGACAGTCTGTCAGGTAAACACACAGGTACTGTTGTCTATTTGAATCGTTTTCACAGAGATTGCTCTCAGTTAAATCTCCGTCAACTGACAAATTGACATCAAGATGGGGAACGTGTGCCCTGGTGAGGATGCAGCCCTCCTGGCCTCTGTTGCTCGAGACATCTGCCCTTTCCCAAACTACAACCCCAGTCCTCTTTTCGGCAAAATGCTGTCCTTCAACTCTTCACTTCAGCTGAGGGACCACTACAGGACAGTGCAGTCCTCCCTGACCCCCAAGCAGCTGGAGGACTTCACCAAGGGCCTGAGGACCACTTTTGGCAGGGAGGGCAAGGTCACTCTTGGTGGGGTGGGGTTAGTGGCCCTCTCCCTGGCTGTGCTGTTTGACACTCTTGCCAGAAAGGCCAGGGGAGAGATGGTGTCAGACTCGGGGCCCATTCCAGGTTTATTTCTCAAAGGCCCGAGAGGGTACTACCCACCGCATGTCTACACTGCCAGTGAGTACCTGAGGCTGGTACCCCACATCGCAAACAACCCCACCAGGATGAGAGAGGAGTCAGAGAGGTAGGTACTGCAATGTGTATTTGTGTGCATGTGCCCTCAGTTTCCCACTATTGAATGTGTGTACTTTAAGTCAGCTTGTGTGATTTTATTGTCTGTTTATCTCACCAAGGTACCTCAAGCAGTTAAAAATCGATGACCTCTCTTTGGACAAGGTGGTAAAAAACGACAGGATACCGATAAGGGAAGAGATCACAGCAGTCAATATGATGCTGGGATTCTTTTTTGCAACCAGTTTGCAATATCACATCCACCGCATCAACTCTACGCTTGATGTGCATGGCTTCCGTAGTAGAACAGAAGAGCCAGATGAAATGGTATTTAATCTCAACTGTGACCCAGAAGCTGTTCACAACGAATTTTTGGCTGAAGTGCAAAAATCTGACCGTCGCATCCAAGACGCCTTTGAAAACTGCAAGACTGTGCAAGGTCGGGATTTACCAAAGACATGGCTGCACCGTGTTGCCTGGTTTGAATGGCTACACATCATGCACATCCCATTGTTTACAGCTGGAATTGCTAGTGTTTTTTCAATGGTTGGTCAAGGAGGTGAGTTTGATCTGAAGGCCAATGCACTCGGAAAATGGGTAGAGTAGTTTGAAACTTTTGTTCCTTTCTGTCCAATATCATGAACTTATATTTTGGGAGTAAAGGTGTTGCAACTCCAGCTAATACTAACTATGTGGGTGTCATTTGAAATCGATAGGAGCTGCAATCAGTTTTCGGCAGGTGAAAACTGTACGTTATGGGTTGTAATGATCCTTTAAAGGAATTTCAGCAGGTTAAAAAGACTGGGCTATAATCTGTCAGATATAATCCTCATGAATGAAATCAAACCATTCTGAGACCTAAAAAACCTTCCAGTCAAACGATAGGAGCTGCAATCAGTTTTTGGCAGGTGAAAACTGTATTTTATGGGTTGTTATGGTCCTTTAAAGGTTTTTCAGCATGTCCTTCTGAAATTTCATTACAACCCATAAAATACAGTTTTCACCTGCCAAAAACTGATTGCAGCTCCTACCTGGTCCAATATCATGAACTTATATTTTGGGAGTAAAGGTGTTGCAACTCCAGCTAATACTAACTATGTGGGTGTCATTTGAAATCATCAGTGGTTGTAAAATTGGGGAAATGACTACTGTAGTTGCTGTATGTGATATATGTAAGTACAGTAAACATTGTATGCCCAGCAGGATTTTAAATGTGTCAATAAACATTTGAAGTCATGACCCTCTATTCTGTATTCAGAAAGTGAATTCAAACGAACATAACTTGTTTAACTTCATTTGAATGCAACCCATGTAGCTTAAAACAACCATCTTATTTAGTGTGTTAGCATTGCTAACATTTGCTAATTAGCACTAAACACAAAGTAAAGCTGAGGCTGATGAGAATGACCAGTTGTGTGTATTAAATCATAAACCAAAGAATTGTACAATTCATCCCAACTGACAAATTGACATCAAGATGGGGAACGTGTGCCCTGCTGAGGACGCAGCCCTCCTGGCCTCTGTTGCTCGAGACATCTGCCCTTTCCCAAACTACAACCCCAATCCTCTTTTCGTCAACATGTTGTCCGTCAACTCTTCACTTCACTTGAGGGACCACTACAGGACAGTGCAGTCCTCCCTGACCCCCAAGCAGCTGGAGGACTTCACCCAGGGCCTGAGGACCACTTTTGGGAGGGAGGGCAAGGTCACTCTTGGTGGGGTGGGGGTAGTGGCCCTGTCCCTGGCTGTGCTGTTTGACACTCTTGCCAGAAAGGCCAGGGGAGAGTGGGCGTCAGACTCAGGGCCCATTACAGGTTTATTTCTCAAAGACCTGAGAGGGTACTATCCACCGCATGCCTAAACAGCCAGCGAGTACCTGAGGCTGGTACCCCACATTGCAAACAACCCCACCAGGATGAGAGAGGAGTCAGAGAGGTAGGTACTGTGATCCACACAATCACTGTGTGTAAAACAGAATAGAATTCAAGCCTTTGGGTCGCAGCTAAGCACATGAAACACGTGCAGTTACGTGGCCTGTGTAGACAGGTGAATTGATTATAAATGAGAGGAACAACTGAAAAATGCAACTGAAATGCTTCCTGTGTAGACAAGAAGTGACATGCAATATTGTGAGGTTCTGCAATAGAGTGCTACAGGAATGAGTCCTAAAACCAGGAAAAGGCGATTGCTAACAAGTGGCAAAATGAGACTACTAAACGTCATCGCGCGGACTCGTCCGCCTTTACAGCCTCATTGTGTATACTCACACTCATGTGACTGTGGTGTAGTTTGTTTATAGCCTAACGTTAGCATTTTACTTCTGGTGATTGCATTCACACTTAAAAAATCATAAAAGTGGTGTTCATTTGTGAAGATTATCTTGCTGAACAAAATGTGTATCATAAATTTACGTTTGCAACAGAGCTTATTTTCTGAAATAATCCAAAACTTTTTTAAATTCCTTTATTTTTTTCTGTGTTTTTTTCTTACCAAGGTACTTCAGGCAGCACATGATGCAAACTGGGAAAGAAAACCAGGGCCAGAGCGATGATGACATCACTTGGGTCAACGTCAAGTTTGTGAATTTATTTCAAAAAAGTTTGTGCATTCACCTACTCCGTATTGCCAACTCCACAGTTGTAGAGAAGATAGTTAAGTCTGTTACGGCGCAAAGGAAAAGCAAAGGAAAACCAGTCCCTACAGAAAGCACCACTGAAACTGGAGTTGATGCAGCTCATGTCTGCAAAACCAGAAAGAGACGCATTCTTACCCCTGAAATCTCTGTTATCTTTAATCTCAACTGTGATCCAGATGCAGCCAGCAATGAATATGTGGCTGAATTGCACAAATCAAGAGACATGAAGAAAACTTTTAGACGATGTTGGCCACAGCAAAGGATCAAGACATGGTTGCATTTCACTGCCAAGCTAGTCTGGCTAGATGTCATCAACGCTCAAATCTTTGATTTTGGATACAAACACAAAGTATTGGAAGCTCAAAGAGTTAATTTTGACCTGAAGGCCAACGCACTCAGAAAATGGGCAGAGTAGTTCACTGGTCAATTGTCCAAATGCATATGAAAAAAATATTACTTTTAAAATAAAAAAAATAATAAAAGTTTGAGTTCATTAGCCTACACTGTAATTGCTGTCATGCTATTATTAACCAAAAAGAGACTATTTGAAATAATCTTAAAAAGTGGTCACAGTTATGACAAAAGAAACAAAGATGAACCAAAGTAAAAGAGGAATTAAGCAAAATCAAGATAACCAAAGTGGAATACGGTTGAAATAAAGCCATATTGGTTATTAATTAAAGGTCACATTGTTTGTTATTAGATGATTGCCCGATCTACTGTACATTTTGGTAACTTTTTAATCTGCTTCATTGTGAGACCCTTTGTTTCGATTTTTTGTTGCTTACTGTCCAATTTTGTAAAATTATAGATTGGGGGTAACAGTGTTGCAACACTAAATATTAAGGTAGCATTTGGAATAATCAGTGGTTTTAAAATTTGGGGAATGACTAGTGTAACCCAAGTATGTGATATGTGTAAGTGAGCACTGTGTGCCCAGTGGGTTATTCAACGTGTCAATAAATATACATTTTAAGTCCATCTATTCTGTCTTCAAAAGACAGATATTATGAGTAACAACTGAAAGAAGTCTATATTTTGATTCCAATCTCTTAACTATGCCAAGTTTGTAAAACCATAGTTATTCAAGTGAGTGCATTTAAACGTATAATCCTATTTGTGTGTATTTGTGTCTTTTCTTCAGCATACAATCGTTATAAAGACTGATAAGATATGAATGATTGCATTGACTCATTAAGCATTTTTCCCCATTCCATCTCATTCTTTTTCACTACTGCGGTGTAATTGTTTTTAAAAAGATAAATGCACATCATCTGCATACGTTCGTATTAATAGTTTTAGGTGGAGTTAAATGGAGGTTCTGCCCTTCATTTATTCATTGCCATGGTGAAGCGTATTACTGCAGCTACATTGATGATGATATTTCCACTTACTCAGTCCCACTCTCTGATAGAGTTCTCTAAAAAATAATCAATGTACGGGCCAATGTCCTTCGGCAAGATGACCACCAGATCAAACAGGGACACAGTCACATGGGGTGAATCAAGTGAATCATTAATTACAGATTCTACATCAGGATCCCACTGTGGCTTTATTTGTGATGTCCAGGGACAGCCTGTTAGACGCACACAGAGAAAGCACTGAATTTTTTTGCAGAGATTGTTCTTAGTCAAATCGCTGACAGACAAATTCACCTCAAGATGGGGAACATGCAGTGCCCTGTTGAGGACGCAGCCCTCCTGGCCTCTGTTGCTCGAGACATCTGCCCTTTTCCAAACTACAACCCCAATCCTCTTTTCGCCAACATGCTGTCTGTCAACTCTTCACTTCACCTGGAGGACCACTACAAGACAGTGCAGTCCTCCCTGACCCCCGAGCAGCTGGAGGACTTCACCCAGGGCCTGAGGACCACTTTTGGCAGGGAGGGCAAAGTCACTCTTGGTGGGGTGGGAGTAGTGGCCCTGTCCCTGGCTGTGCTGTTTGACACTCTTGCTAGAAAGGCCAGGGGAGAGTGGTTGTCAGACTCAGGGCCCATTCCAGGTTTATTTCTCAAAGACCTGAGAGGGTACTACCCACCGCATGCCTACACTGCCAGCGAGTACCTGAGGATGGTACCCCACATCGCAAACAACCCCACCAGGATGAGAGAGGAGTCAGAGAGGTAGGTACTGCAATCCACACAATCACTGTATTTTGTACATGTGTAAAACAGAAGAGAATAGACTTCAAGCCTTTGGGTCGCAGCTAAGCACATGAAACACGTGCAGTTGCGAGTCCTGTGTAGACAGGTGAATTGATTATAAATGAGAGGAACAACTGAAAAATGCAACTGAAATGCTTCCCGTGTAGACAAGCAGCGACATGCAATATTGTGAGGCACTGTATTGTCCATCCACTTTGAGAGAGGGGTTGCCTTTGGAGTTCAAGGCTCAGTCGGTTGCGCTTATACAGCTGATTTCAGATAAAATATTGAATTGTCCCACATAGTTGAATTTCAAAATAAAAAGTTACAATCCTGGTGTGTTGTGTACATGTTAATGTGTGAGCACATGTGAAAAATCTAATTAGTTTTTGCCAGTATTGAATGCATGTACAATATTCTGTCAGTTTGTGCATTTTTAAATTCCTTTATTTTTAATGTGTGAATGTTTTTTTCTTACCAAGGTACTTCAGGCAGCACAGGATTGGCATGCAAACTGGGGAAGAAAACCAGGGCCTGAGCAATGATGACATCACTGGGGTCAACGCCATGTTTGGGAATTTATTTCAAAACAGTTTGCGCATTCACCTACTCCGTATTGCCAACTCCACAGTTGTAGAGAAGATAGTTAAGTCTGTTACGGCGCAGAGGAAAAGCAAAGGAAATCCAGTCCCTACAGAAAGCACCACTGAAACTGGAGTTGATGCAGCTCATGTCAGCAAAACCAGAAAGAGACGCATTCCTGCCCCTGAAATCTCTGTTATCTTCAATCTCAACTGCGATCCAGATGCAGCTAGCAAAGAATTTTTGGCTGAAGTGCACAAATCAAACGACACGCAAGAAGCTTTCAAAAAATGTCAGCCATTCAATAATCACATACCAGTGACATGGTTGCATTTCATTGCCAGGCTAGTCTGGCTAGATGTCATCAATGCCCCAATCTTTGATTTTCAAAAAGAGCACGAATTATTGATAGCTCAAAGAGAAGATTTTGACCTGAAGGCCAATGCACTCAGTAAATGGGCAGAGTAGATCACTGGTCAACTGTCCAAATACATATGAAAGAAAATATTACTTAAAAAAAATAAAAGTTTGAATTAATTTCACTGTAATTGCAGTCATGCTATTTTTAGCCAAACAGAGACAGTCTTAAATAGTGCTTGTTGTGACAAAAGAAACAAAGATGAAACTGAAACAGGAATTCAGCAAAATGAAGATAAAGGATAACTCAAGTGCAATAGGGTTTAAATAAAGCCATATTGGTAATTAATTAAAGGTCCCATGCTTTTGAAGTTGTTAGATGATTGTCCGATCTACTGAACATTTTGGTAACTTTTTAATCTGCTTCTTTGTGAGACCCTTTGAGAAACTTTTTGTTTTGATTTTTTGTTGCTTACTGTCCAATTTTGTAAAATAATGGATTGGGGGTAACAGTGTTGCAACACTAAATATCAAGGTAGCATTTGGAATAATCAGGGGTTATAAAATTTGAGAAATGACAATTGTAGTCCAAGTATGTGATATGTGTAAGTGAGCACTGTATGCCCAGTGGGTTATTCAACGTGTCAATAAATATACATTTTAAGTCCCTCTATTCTGTCTTTTAAAGACAGATATCATGAGTAACAACTGAAAGAAGTCTATATTTTGGTTCTAATCTCTTAACTCTACCAAATTTGTAAAACCATGGTCATTCAGGTGTGTGCATTTAAACGTATAATCCTGTTTGTGTGTATTTGTGTCCTTTCTACAGCATACAATCGTTATAAAGACTGATAAGATATGAATGATTGCATTGACTCATTAAGCATTTTTCCCCATTCCATCTTCTGCTTTTTCACTACTGCGGTGTAATTGTTTTTAAAAAGATAAATGCACATCGTCTGCATATGCTCGTATTAATAGTTTTAGGTGGAGTTAAATGGAGGTTCTGCCCTTCATTTATTCATTGCCATGGTGAAGCGTATTACTGCAGCTACATTGATGATGATATTTCCACCTACTCAGTCTCACTTTCTGATAGAGTTCTCTAAAAAATAATCAATGTGCGGGCCAATGTCCTTCGGCAAGATGACCACCAGATCAAACAGGGACACAGTCACATGGGGTGAATCAAGTGAATCAATAATTACAGATTCTACATCAGGATCCCACTGTGGTTTTATTTGTGATGTCCAGGGACAGCCTGTTAGACGCACACAGAGAAGGCACGGAACTTTTTTGCAGAGATTGTTCTTAGTGAAATCGCTGACTGACTAATTGACATCAAGATGGGGAACATGCAGTGCCCTGCTGAGGACGCAGCCCACCTGGCCTCTGTTGCTCGAGACATCTGCCCTTTCCCAAACTACAACCCCAATCCTCTTTTCGTCAACATGTTGTCTGTCAACTATTCACTTCACCTGAGGGACCATTACAGGACAGTGCAGTCCTCCCTGACCCCCAAGCAGCTGGAGGACTTCACCCAGGGCCTGAGGACCACTTTTGGCAGGGAGGGCAAAGTCACTCTTGGTGGGGTGGGGGTAGTGGCCCTGTCCCTGGCTGTGCTGTTTGACACTCTTGCCAGACAGGCCAGGGGAGTGTGGTTGTCAGACTCAGGGCCCATTACAGGTTTATTTCTCAAAGACCTGAGAGGGTACTACCCACCGCATGCCTACACAGCCAGCGAGTACCTGAGGCTGGTACCCCACATTGCAAACAACCCCACCAGGATGAGAGAGGAGTCAGAGAGGTAGGTACTACAATGTGTATTTATGTGCCCGATAATATCTCTGCCAGCTTGTGTGATTTTACTGTCTGTTTATCTCAGGTATCTCAAGCAGTTCATAATTGATGACCAATCTTGGGACAAATTGGGAGAAAACAACACGATACCGATGGACGACATCACAGTAGTCAATAGGATGCTGGGACACTTCTTTGCAGTCGGTTTGAAGCTTCATCTCCTCCGCATCAAAAACGCTACGGCTGATAAATTAATCTCTGATAGAAGACAACCATTTGATATGACCTTTAATCTCAACTGTGATCCAGAAGCTGCTGACAAAGAGTTTTTGACTGAAGTGCAAAAATCTGTCATTCGCACCCAAGAGGCTTTTAGAAGATGCAAGCCAATCAGTAAGCAGGGACCAAAGACATGGCTGCTCTATGTTGCAAAGCTAGAATGGATAGATGTACACTTCCTCCCCTTCCATGCAGCTGGATATAGGAGTATTGATTCAATGATTGCTCAAAGAGAAGATTTTGATCTGAAGGCTGATGCACTCGGAAAATGGGTAGAGTAGTTCACCGGCCAGTTTCCAAATAGAGGTGAAAAGAAAAGTACTAAGTTTATGTGCAAAAGAAAACAAAAATAATAGCCAGATTAGGTATTGATAATGTGTCATGCAGGGACAACCAGGCAACGTGTCAGAATGTGATCAGTCTAGTTTTGCCGTTACAGTGTTCCTTTTTTTCTTACTTGCTTAATCAGCTTTTTTGTTCGACCCATAGACCATTTTGTATTTGCACTTTTGTTCCTCGCTGTATAAATTAATGAATTTAAATTTGTGTTGCAACTCTTACTATCTGGGTGTCATTTGGAATTAGCAGTGGTTGTACAATTGGGGAAATGACAAGTAGTAAAATAAAAGGGGAAGCTCAAATCAACACACCTCCACCTAACAAAATTTTGAATCGCGATTCATCGTATGATTGTCCATGATTATTATTATTATATATATATATATATATATATATGTTGTTGTTGTTGTTTTTTTAAATGCCGGTGGGCTTCCTTCCTCATTTTCTGCATTGAGGTAACAAATGAACAAATAAAGAAAGAAAGAAAGAAATACACTTTTCACCCCTGTGACTCTCTTTCGCACACTTTTTCATCCGTCCGGCTGCACTTATTTGTTGATAAAAGAGTAAATTGTAGTGAAACTGACTAAACACTTTTAAGCCAAGCAATGTCAGGAACTAATTGTTTAATTATATTATATTTATGAAAACAGAAATCTTCATTTTTGTCTTTAAACCATTGTAATGTCGTTTTAGGGCTTGAGGGTTAGGGTTCTGGGGGGGTTGAACCCATAAGAGCGGCAGTGGCTAGAGCCGGCCCTGCTCCACTGGACTAAAATGCATTCTTGATTTAGTCCTACTTAAAACTTAAACAATAATAATAAAAAAAAGAAAAGAAAAAAAAATGTAAATGAATAAATTAAACCGCATTTCTAAAATAGCCTATTAGATTTTATTGAATTGCAGCTTTGATTATGCTGCTGATTGTGTTACCCCCTGGAGGATGAACTTGGGCAATAACTGAATGATCACACACACACACACACACGCACTCTAAACGGGCGCAGCTTTGTCAATGACCGTATATCTACTGAGAGGATTAATGCAGCCTAAAGGTGGAGCAAAAATTGTGAAGGTTTGTGGCGGACGGCAGAGTAATCCTTTGAGCTCCCAGGGAGACACACAGACAGAGAGAGAGAGAGAGGGATGGAAATGTCGAACTCTTTGCTCTCGGATTTGGCGCATTTTTTGTGAGGAACTGATGTGCTGAAGGACATTTTCCCCCCAATAAAGAAAGGGACGTTTGATCAAGACTATTTAATGGCAATATTTGAGACAGAGCTGCTCATCCTCAGGGAACAGAAATGGTGCACCAACTTCTGCTGCCCATCGGTAAGTTTACAACTGTAAACATGTTTCATAATGTTTGTAGATGCATCACATTTCGTGCATTATGGTGTGTTTATGATATGCTTCTTATTGCTGGTATAAGTAGCTAATGTTCTTTGTTGCATTTTTGCTGTATTATCACTGGTCTGTGGTTTTAAGACTTTACATTTATTTATATAAACTGAAGCAGATTTCTGATGAATTGAAAGAAACAAACAAACTTTAATCTCTTCCCTTCTCTCAGCTTTAGCAGCAAGCCTCATCTCACCTGACCTGCCAGGATCCTCAGCTACCAAAACAAAAATTCAAGGTATCATATCAGAGCCTAGTTCAGATTGCTAACCAGAGAATACTAGTCGATTGTGCCCCTTTCAACTGCACTTTGACACTTTTAAAAAAGGAGAAATAATAAATACAAACAGCGGTCCAACTGGGGATTGCTGAACACTTTCTTCTACCTTTACACTGTTATTTTGTGTTCCAGTGAAGAACAACTCGGGTGTGACACCAGCTGGGCAGTGTGGGACCTGGGTAAAGGAGCCCGAGGGAGGGTATTTCACCTCACCCAATTACCCTGAGAAATACCCGCCTGAGAGGGAATGTGTCTACATTATAGAAGGTGAGGCTTTCGTCCTTGTCTTTTTAGCTTCTTAGTCACTTTCCACCCCCTCCTGCTTTTATCTCACCTGTTCTCAACGTCTCTTCCTGGGGCAGCCGCTCCCCGACAGTGCATCGACTTGTTCTTCGATGACAAGTATTCCATCGAGCCATCCTGGGAGTGCAAGTTCGACCACATCGAGGTCCGCGATGGGCCCTTTGGTTTCTCTCCCATCATCGGTCGCTTCTGTGGGCAGGAAAGCCCAGATTATGTCCGCTCCAGTGGGAGGTACCTGTACATCAAGTTTGTGGCGGATGGTGAACTGGAGGCCCTCGGTTTCTCTGCCCGGTATAACTTCACACAAGGTGAGTGATGGACGAGAGTGTAAACAGTAGAATAGGCCGCTCATGCTACAAAGGAATTTGATTGGTGTTGCCATGTGATGTTGCATGGCATTACGGCAAACGTTATGCCAGGTTTATCTTTTTTTCAGCCTATTAGACTATTAGGCGTTATTAGTCGCTGTAAGCCCCATAGATGTGGGTCAATAGAGGCCTACTAAACCTACTAATAGGTTTTATCATCTATTCACATGGTAGATCACCGAAAGAATTATGACAGGAGCAGAAGAAACCAATAATGTGTAGTTGTCTTTGTGTTTGTAGTTAATTTAACCGAAAACACAATTTTTTTCCCTAAACTTAACTGTCTTTAACCTAAAGTTAAATAAGTTGTAGTTTTGTTGCCTAAACCTAAAGAAGCCTTTTTGTTTGTGTTCAAAACATGATGTTTCAGTTTCATAACATGTTAGAAAGTGTTGCTTTTAAATTTCACTTTCACTTTTACAACGTAGCAGGCCCCTAATGACCCACATCTATGGTGGTTATAGCGACTGATAACGTCTATTTAATGGCCTGATAACAGTTGAATTGAGTGCTTTTTTGCTGGACGAATGTGCTCATTTTTTTTTTTGTTGGAGAGAGTTTTAGCGGCTTTCCGCTCATTGTTTTGGTTTAATGGCTTGCAACTTTACAGTTTGGTTTTACCTATTGTTGTTTTCAACAGAAAAGCTCTGATAAACCCACAGTGCACTACCTGCCCAGCACTAAACATCAGAGAGGCAAAGTTAGGGACTAGCTGGTGAAGATAGTAGCGCATTTAAAGAGCCAGATATTTCGTTTTGTAGTTGGTGGAGACCAAAACTGAGCTGAAGGGAGAGTGAATACTGGACTTACATTCATCAGGTGGACACAAAAACAGCTAGAAATGAAGGCTTGTGTTGCTCGATATTTAAAAAGGCAACTGGATGTGAAGATGTTTGCAAAAAAAAAAAAAAAAAAAAGCAATGTGCTGCTTTAACTTTTAACTCTGACATCTGTGTTTAGAAACAGTAGGTCCTGTTTGTGCATGTGGGTATTTGGGCCTGTGAACAAATTTAATTTCCCCTTGCAAGATTAATAAAGTAAGCCTATACCTTCTTCATCTTATAACCAATCTACTTCTACTTGTTTAACCAAGAACCAAAGGTTTATCATAACCTTAACCTTAACATTAGCCAAAGTGGTTGTAATTCAAGTAAGAGAAAGAGAAATAGTGAATCCAATTTGTTCTATTGTCACATAATCCAATTTATGGAGGAACGTAATGTTCAATCTGAACAGTTTATAAAACAGCATCCAAAAGGACAATAATGTTGAATCAGCACCTCTTCATTATTATAACCATCATGGAGGCATTAGACTGCATTCATTTAGCTAGGTGCACCTGGGTACATGGACTCAGTTAAACTCCTTTTATGATGCACATACCGTGCTTTAGACCTTGGTCCAGCAAGTCCAAATTAAGTATGACGTTTGTCTATGCCCTCTACAAGGACGCCCTCATCAGCAGGATGACATCATTTGTCTGTGCCCTCCAAAACCACCACAAAACCAAAGTCACTGTTGAAAAATAAATCTGATTTATGACGTGTCATCGCTATGGATGATGTATAGTTAGGTTTAGGCACAAACACATCTTCGTTAAGTTCAGGGAAAACATCACGGTTTGGGTTAAAATTACTTTGTTAAAGTTAGGGGAGCCTCGTTGTCATGGTTACAATCGTAAACACTTGGTTAAGGTTAGAGAAACATGGTGGTCATGCTTTAGGGACAGTGTGTAACATTTAAGGGGATCTATTGGAAAAAATGCAATATATTATTTATGTTTTCTTTAGTGTATAATCACCTGAAAATAAGAATTGTTGTGTTTTTGTTAGCTTAGAATGAGCTGTTTATATCTTAATACTTGATAAATCTCCCTTTAAGTTACATTTTGGACAGATAAAAAATGTGCGATTAATTCGAGATTGATCGCGATTAACTACGGACAATCATGCGAATAATTGTGATTAAATATTTTAATCGATTGACAGCCCTGGTAATTTTGCATTTCTGCTATTATTGCTGTTTTTATATCATACCAGCTGGCGCTCTGTCTGGCTGGCGGGGTTGATATTTAGAAGTATTACTATGGCTCTAAGCCTTCGACTCCTTTTCTTGGCACTCTCTCCCAATCCACCACCATGCAGCGGGTTTGACATTGTTGGCTGCCACCTCTTTCACACACTTCCTCCCTTTCTGTCTTCACCCCATTCGGCCAATTAAAACACACGTTAACACACATTTGTATGCGCATGCATTAATTGTGCATGTGCATGCCTAAAACTTACAGTTTTGCAACTTTAATATTGGTCTGCCGGCATGCTGCTGGGAATGTACTCTCATTTCCATTTGTAGTGCAGGCACACCAGCTGCAGCTGACGAAGGAAGAGGAGGGGAGCATTTATTCAAACACACACACACACACACACACACACACACACACACACACACTCACGAGTTAATGAAAGCTTGTCTTCAGGGGAATACAGCTTGTCAGTGCTGAGCCGCAGTAGCAGCTTAAGGGAGTCCAAGGCAGAGGCTTCATTAACAGCAGATTTTATAGGCCACCTACACCGAGGGGGGGCAAAGATTAATCTGCATCCATCCAGCCATCCTACTATTGCTTTCTTTCTTTCTTTCTTTCTTTCTTTCTTTCTTTCTTTCTTTCTTTCTTTCTTATTAACATGATTATCTTTTTATTCCACAAGGGATGCTCAAATTTTAAATACAGTCCTGTGAATCCGTCCCACGCACTCTGGTATTTAAGTTGCTGGTGGGCTGATGTTGTTTGCCTGAGCTCAGTGCTTTTTTTCTGCAAATATCAGACACAATTTCTTTATTATTTCACAAAATTGTACAGGCCATCTTACCTTGCAGTGTTAACAACTTACTAAGCATACTTGAAACACTTGAGGAAGCACTTTTCCCTTAGAAACCCCCCCCCCCTTAAAACATGAACTATCCCTTTAAGAAGATACTTTTCATTATTGGCAGATCAGGAGGTCTGTTTACATCAAATGTAATGAGTGTCCCGTACCAAATGCTAATCTCCTGTCTAATTCTGCTCATCACTGGTGGCAGGAGAGAATTAAGTCTCCCACATGCACACATGCTTACATACATTTAAAAAAACTGCAGTATTTTGAAAGGTTTTTTTTGTACAGTTGTGAGCACACTCACTAAAAAGACTCACCAACACAAATTGTTATGTTGATATAAAAGATTTTTTTATTAGAGCTGTGAGGGCTATTAGTCAATCAATTAAAATTTTTAATTGCAAATTAATCACACATTTTTTCATGTGTTCAAAATGTACATTAAAGGAAGATTCGTCAAGTATTTAATACTCTTATCAACATGGGAGTGGGCAAATATTCTGCTTTTTGCAAATGTATGTATATATTTATTATTGGAAATCAATTAACAACACAAAACAATGACAAATATTGTCCAGAAACCCTCACAGGTACTGCATTTAGCATAAAAAATATGCTCAAATCATAACATGGCAAACTGCAGCCCAACAGACAACAACAGCTGTCAGTGTGTCAGTGTGCTGACTTGACTATGACTTGCCCCAAACTGCATGTGATTATCGTAAAGTGGGCATGTATGTAAAGGGGAGACTCGTGGGTACCCATAGAACCCATTTACATTCACATATCTTGAGGTCAGAGGTCAAGGGACCCCTTTGAAAATGGCCATGACAGCTTTTCTGCACCAAAATTTTGCGTAAGTTTAAAGTAAAGTACACTTTAGCAGAGACTCATATTGTTATTGCACGTTTCCTCTAGTTTATGCTGACTTGTGTGAGTGTGCAAGTAATTTAGCAGAACTTAAAGGTGTCCTGTGGAGTTGTTATTAAAAACAAGTTAAGTTATGTTTACAATCGCTGCTTGTGCATGAGGCACAAAAAAAAATCCACAGGGTACCTTTAATGTGTGTTTTTCATGCATGCCGCCTCAACAGTTAACAGTGTTTGGTTTGTCCGTTCTGGGATCTGCTCTGCATACAGCTCATTCTAAGCTAACGAAAACACAACAATTCTTATTTTCAGGTGATTATACACTAAAAAAACATACTTATTGATATTATATTCCATATCTGCTAATAGATCCTCCCCTAAATGTTACACACTGTTCCTTTAAGAGAGGATTTACATAAACCATCCTATATCTTGCCTTCATCTTATTTTACAGGGTATCAAGCCTCTGGGAATTCATTGTTGCAACACACACACACACACACACACACACACACACACACACACACACACACACATAAGAATGAATGTGAATAATCTGGACAAGCCTGAAGCAGAGGCAGGGGTAAGAAATATGAGAGGATTAAGAACAGTCATTGTTGATTTGAGCCTCAGTTGAGTCATCTATCACCTGCTCACCTTACATCATAGCTACTAACAACCAAGGTGTGGGAAATTATGGTTTAAACTCAATCTCCTCTCAACGCTGTGGCCTTTAAAACCAGTTTTCCAGTATTGATTTGGTGCCAATAGTATATCTTGTATTGGTATTTTATTGAGTTTTTTTTAGTTTCCCCTTACACGATATCCAAACTGGGTGCTTCCAGGAGAATTTAAAAAAGAAGTGATTGATTTTTGTCAACAGGTTGTCACTGCTGGTGAGGCCTAATCTGTCCCGAACTAAGCCGGTATATCAGGATTTATAATCCACCTAGCAAGTAAATTCATCAGCACAAAGGTTTAGAACACAATTTCTCTTCCCTGTCTTATGCTAAGTGTGTGTTTTTTCTTTTTCGATGAAGGGCATCAGGGTTTTAGGGGACTTTAAATGAGGACAGCGGGAATGTGCTGGTACATAGATTATATAAGCCGTGGCCAGCTGTGTTTATATTCCATTTTGCAATATGTCTTTAATATCATCATTTTTTATTATGTGGTATTTTCTTTCTCTATTCCTAGACTAAATTGTTGCAGTGAATATTGCATGCACACATTTCAAGTACTTCAGATAAGGTTTAGATATGTTTAAAATCTGTGTAAAAGTGTGTAACATGGGCACAGCTTACTGGCAGCAAATGGACTGGATGGATTGTATCGTATCTACGTACATGGGTGATTCTGGATTTGATAGAAAAATATGTCCAGATATGTGCAGAGCGATTTTACCACTGATCATGTGCGGGCGGCTTAAATGTTCCAAAGATTCATGTGTTTCTAACAATATATTGCTCTGCTTTTTAGATCCAGAGTTCAAAGGACAGGGGGACCTGCCAGCTCTGCCATGTGAGTATTCAAATTATGTTAAGTCACAACATCATATCAGACCTGCTGCAGGTCAGCAGCTTTGATTAAATGTAGATACTGCTCAATGTGAATAGCAGTAACAGTAATATGTGTTCATACAGATAATACCCTATATTCATTTGATGTGACTGAATCCTCATTTTTGCTGAAGGGATCATAATGCCCAAACTCTTTCTACAATTTCACTGTTAAGATTTCAAAACTAGCTTTGCTTTAACACAAAAATATTGTTATCCACAGTTTGTGAGTTTGAGCTGAGCGGTCCGGAAGGCTTTGTAGAATCCGCCCAGATAGCCGGGGAGGGCCGGGCGCTGCAGACGGAGGCCGTAGACTGCAGGTGGTTCATCAAGGCTCCACCAAGAGCTAGGGTCTGTATATGTCAAACTGCTGTTGGTCTTGTTGTGTGGTAGTGGTGGTGTTACATGTACCATTTGTCAATTGTGGTTTACACTTATTTGTGTATAAAATTAATTTGACTTTCAGGTGGTTGGACAGGGACCAAAACTTATATCCAAGCACTTCCAACACATCCATTTTCAACTCAGACATATGATTAAATGCCAACACCACTTAACTAAAACAGCCTAACTTCTTTTCCATATATATATTTCTATAAATGCTAAAATAATAATAATTAGTAAGCAGTAAATGCCATCAAAACCTTTTACCCACAGATCTACATGCGCTTTCTGGAGTACGAGATGCACAACTCGAATGAGTGCAAGCGTAACTTCGTTGCCATCTACGACGGCAGCAGTTCGGTCGAGCACCTGAAGAATAAGTTCTGCTCCACGGTGGCCAACGACGTCATGCTGGTGTCCTCTGTGGGCGTGGTGAGACTGTGGGCGGACGAGGGAAGCAGGAAGAGCAAATTCAGGATCCTCTTTACGACTTTCCACGAGCGTGAGTGAATCTCCATCAAGCTCTCTTTTACAGGCTCACCATAACAACTTTATAAGGTGATGATATGTCAATGTTGTGTTTCCAGCTTGTTGCCCTGCCTCCAAGTGGTTAAAAACTATGATTAGAAAATATCTTACCTCAGAGCCATCTGGTGGTAATGCCAACTAACAACTAACTAAAACTGACTATAATTCACTGTGTACAATAGCGTGGCTCTTGCCTTTTGTTTTTCAGCTCCGTGTGAAGCAGAAACTTTCTTTTGCCACAGCAACATGTGCATCAACCACACCCTGGTCTGCAACGGTATCCAGAACTGTGTTTACCCATGGGACGAGAATCACTGCAAAGGTACCTTGAGTGACACAAAGGCTGAGAAATGTTTTGCTCGGCTATGGCCGAACATCAAGTCATTCTTCTCCATGTTATCTCTCTAACTAGAGAAGAGGAAAGCCAGTATCCTGGACTCGCTGGACAACACTAACCTCACTATCATTGGAGTAACCTGTGGCCTGGTCGTCATCCTGCTCGTCATCTCTGTCATCATCCAGGTCAAACAGCCTCGCAAGAAATACATCATCCGCAGGTGAAATTTCACTCTGACAGCTTTAAAAAAATTCTATATTTTTGGCAAGCTACTTTTTGGAAGAAAATTGGGGGTGTTACATGCTGCACTAAATAATATTTTATAGAAACAATAGCCAATGACCAGAGGTGGAAAGTAACTACGTACATTTACCGAATGAACAAACCAAACACTGGCTCTGGAGAGAGCCTTTTCACGTTTTTATGTTACCTGAAGGCCACCGTAGTTTTCCGACACGCTTGTGAAACTGTGGCAACGTGAGCCGCAGAATGCTAGTGTTTTCAGCATCAACAAAATAAAGCTCTGATAAACCCACTGCACACTACCTGGCAGCATACAAGTGTCTGGAAGATTTTGCAGCTGAATTGCCAGATATTAACCTCTCACTGTTACCAGTTCATATTTGGATAAATGCAACATGGTGCTATGCAATTAAAGAGCCGATTCATTTAGTTGATATTGTGTAAATTATGTATTAGAAATTATATCATTATTTAACAGATGTTTTAATCAGAAAAATGTTTTTTGGACGATTTGAAAGCCAATTTCAACAAGCAGATTTAAAGCTGGATTCCATAAAATGCAGTTGAACTTAAACTCAGTAAAAATGGTTTGTCGAATTAGAAACTTGGAATTTTTAGAGGACAGAAAGAAATTCCAATTTGGAAAGTGCACAAGAGCAAAAATCACCCGATTCGACTATTATCAGGCCATTAAATAGGCATTATCAGTCGCAATAAGTACCATGTGGGTCAATAAGGGCCTATACTATGTCTACGATATGCTGTAAAAGTGAAAGTGAAACTTAAAAATAACACATAAAACTGAATGAAACGTTATGTTTTGAATACAAAGACAACAAAACTACAATTTCTTTAGGTTTAGGGGAAAAAAACAGTTGAGTTCAGGGAAACACAAAGATGTGATAGGCCTTGTTGGTTACTTCCGCTTCTGCTCCTGTCATAATCACTACGGTAGCTAGAGGTCGCTGTCGTGTTCTTTTATACCTTCTTTCGGTGATCTACTATGTGAATGGATGATAGAACCTAATAGTAGGTGTAGTAGGCCCCTATTAACCCACATCTATCTATCTATTTAATAGCCTGACAACAGTCTAATCGGCTGACGATCACAGGCCTGTAGGCTCAAACTGCACATTGACAACAAGGCACAATGAATACTTTATGTGAATGTTTTGTTGTTTTTGTAACTCATGTGCTGTTTATTCATATACATGAGGATATGTACACATTTCTTGTCAGCGTCTCGGACACCTACAATCAAAATTGGTTGGGGCTTGAGAAATGCTATCAGCTTTTTGTTGTGCTTTCCTGAACATTTACTGTTTATGTGCTTCATATGTGTTGGTGTGTGTGTCTTCCTCTCCTCGTCCACAGAGATGACTTTGACCCTGCCCTCCTCCACCCCGGGTTTGAGCCTCCTCACTACGAGCTCTGCACTCTGCGCCGCGCCACCTCCGGCGACCTGAATGATGCCGCCATGGCCGAGGACTTTGACAAGTTCCGCTCCCCCTCCTCCAAATGCATCCGCGACCACCACTGCGGCTCTTACCATGGCAGCATGCATGGCAGTGTCCACGGTAGCCGCAGCAACCTGAGCATGAGGGACGCCACCATCTCGGCCGACGGGGGGGCTCTCGTGCCGCAGCTGCCACCGGTGATGGTGAGCCAGCAGTCGCCGCGCCTCTCCCACCACACGGCACCAGCAAGTCGAAGGAGCATCCTGGTGATGAAGCATAGCTATTCACAGGACGGGCCGGAGGGGTACGGGGCGGAGGAGGAGGAGGATGATTTGATGGTGGAGGATTGTCCCACCACCAGCCAGCACTACATGCACCACCATCAGATCCACCATGGCATGCCAGGGCTGGACCACACTGTCCACCGCACACTATCTAATGACTTCTGATGTTAGGAGACATGTAAATAAAGAAAATGGTAAAAAGAGATCATCACCTTTAAGGGAACAGTGTGTAACAATTAGGGGCATCTATTGGCAGAAATAGAATATAATACTAATATGTTTTCTTTAGTGTATAATCACCTGAAAATAAGAATTGTGTTTTGTTTACCTTAATGAGCCGTTTATATCTACATAGGGAGCGGGTCCTCTTCGCGGAGCCGGTCGCCGTGTTTCTACAGTAGCCCAGAACGGACAAACAACTGTGTTAACTTTTCCTGCTTGGGCTGCGTTCTCACGTCGGCCACGTCTGCAACGTCACCGCTAGATGCCGCCAGATGTTACACACTGCACCTTTAATTTTTTAATCTGGTGGTGTTAAAACCCTGACTTTATATTTTTTAAATTAGATTTCAGTTTAATTTATAGGAATAAAGCTGATCTTTACAGCTCTTGGTAGTGTTTCTTGGTCTCGTACTCAAATTAAATGGAGGGTTTCCATGGTGGAATAGAGTGGACCGGAGCTAGGGAAACACACACCAGTAATTATGATTAAAATACCCCTCTGCCAAAGAGTTTAGGAGCGACTGTTGTACAACTTGAAGAGTTGATTGCTGTGGTAACATGACTGAAAGAAGGATTTATATCCACACATATGGCTACTGAGATAATTGAATTCCCACCCATTCTAATGCATCACAGTTCATTTTTTGTCCTTTTTTGTTCCTTGTTTCAACTATGGGGTAGAATATGTGAATGACTGCATCATATTTGAGATTATTTTTTGAATGAATGATGCATCGTAGTGCTTCCTATATGTTGGACGTTATTGCACCACCAAAGCAAGAAAAATGTCACAGCTGTTAGGCTTTTCCTTTTCCTCCAACAAACATGTTACTGTGTTGAGTACAGGTCCAGAATCAAATAGAAAAAGGACAGATATTATCAAGGACAGCATATAATTAAAACATTATTAGTCAAACCAGTAAAGTCATCACACAACATCTTTCATATAAAATACTATTTTGCAAATATAGCTTTCTGTTGCTGTGTAAATGTTTGTATTATTTAATTTGTTTTTGTTTGTTTGTGAGTATTTATTGTTGTTTATTTCTTTATTTATAATTTTTTTAATTTATATTTGTGTCAATTTGGTTTGTCACGTATTTTTTTCCTGTGTGAATTCTGTCGATTCTTTGGCTGTATATTTATTTATTTCATTAAACATCTTCTTTATCCTTTATTATTATTGGCACCATGACCTTTTTGCTTCTTTTTATTTGTATTATTTGTATTATTATTATTATTATTATTATTATTATTATTATTATTATTATTATTATTATTATTATTATTATTATTATTATTTGTATTATTTGTATTATTTGTATTATTATTATTTATTTATTTACTTACGGTACTAACCAGGGAACCTAGTGCAGACAGGAACCTTTGTTCGCATATCTTTGTCATCCCGTCGGGCGTGTAGGAGCGCTGCACAGGTCATCTAGTTTAGAAGGCATGGATGGTAAACATAACAGGACCGTCTCTCTCAGTAGCTCATTCTTTACTTTATAATAATGTGTTTTACGCTTTTTATTACGCATAATGAGCAGGTGAGGTTTGAATAATATAGATTATCTTCATGATATCTACATCAACATGTCTCAAGAGGGTCTTTCTCTGGACTCTGCAGCGGTAGGACAGAGAGATGTCCCGGAGAGACAGAGCAGAGGTCGCCGGCTCGGTGTGGTGGTCACCGGGCTGCTGGGAGGCTCTCTGGTCGCTCTCTACGCGGTGGCTGCTCCGTTCATCGCTCCGGCTCTCAGGAAAGTCTGTCTCCCGTTTGTCCCCGCCACCACGGCTCAGGTGGACAATGTCCTCACGGTGCTGAGAGCCAGATCAGGGACCCTGGTGGACATTGGGAGTGGAGATGGAAGGATAGTAAGTGATGTGTTGTCTTAACCCTGTGGAGGTATAGAGAAGGAGGGTCAGCAACCTGCGGCTCTTTAGCTCCTCTCCTGTAGATCCCTGTATGTGGATTTATAAAAAACAATTAGTGGAAATTAATAACTGTTTTTTTGTTTACATTTTAATTATCATTACTGTAGGTCTAATGTATGACGGTACGACGGAGTATTAGGGCCACATTGAGGGGAAAAAATAAATCTGAGATTTCGAGAATAAAGTCAAAGATTTAAGAGAAAAAAATCATAATATTATGAGAATAAAGTCATAATATTATGAGAATAAAGTCATGATATAACGAGGATAAAATCATAATATTATGAGAATAAAGTCGTAATATTATGAGAATAAAGTCATGATATAACGAGGATAAAATCATAATATTATGAGATAAAGTCATAATATTATGAGAATAAAGTCATGATATAACGAGGATAAAGTCATAATATTATGAGAATAAAGTCATGATATAACGAGGATAAAATCATAATATTATGAGATAAAGTCATAATATTATGAGAATAAAGTCATGATATAACGAGGATAAAGTCATAATATTATGAGAATAAAGTCGTAATATTATGAGAATAAAGTCATGATATTATGAGAATAAAGTCATGATATAACGAGGATAAAGTCATAATATTATGAGAATAAAGTCATAATATTATGAGAATAAAGTCATGATATAACGAGGATAAAGTCATAATATTATGAGAATAAAGTCATGATATAACGAGGATAAAATCATAATATGAGAATAAAGTCGTAATATTATGAGAATAAAGTCATGATATAACGAGGATAAAGTCATAATATTATGAGAATAAAGTCGTAATATTATGAGAATAAAGTCATGATATAACGAGGATAAAATCATAATATTATGAGAATAAAGTCGTAATATTATGAGAATAAAGTCATGATATAACGAGGATAAAGTCATAATATTATGAGAATAAAGTCGTAATATTATGAGAATAAAGTCATGATATAACGAGGATAAAATCATATGAGAATAAAGTCGTAATATGAGAATAAAGTCATGATATAACGAGGATAAAGTCATAATATTATGAGAATAAAGTCATAATATTATGAGAATAAAGTCATGATATAACGAGGATAAAGTCATAATATTATGAGATAAAGTCATAATATTATGAGGATAAAGTCATAATGTTACGGGAATAAAGTCATAGGTTAATTAGAATAAAGTCATAGTATTATGAGAATAAAGTCATATTATAAAGTAGTAACTATATGTGTTATTTTCTTTTTTTCTTGTAAAGTTATGACTTTATTCTCGTAATATTACGACTTTTTTCTCTATATTCAAATGTTATCAATATACCGTATTCTTTAATATTGTAGAAGTATTTCTTTACATTATACAATACTGATACTGCAGGTTCTTGTTGCTTTATGTAAACCTTGAACAAATGAACCTGTCTTTGAAATGTCTACATCTTCTTCATCTCACCTCTAATTCTTACCAAGCATACATTTTCTGTTTTGTGTTTTGTTGTTTTCACATTAACAATCCATAGCATCTGTATATATATATATATAAAAAAACACCACTTACACAGATTCAAACTTCAGCAACATAAAACCTAAGAGAGGGAAAACATTTCAGTACAGACCGACATTTTATCTACGAGATGTGCTGCAGAAACATCACAGAGAAACAATCTCAGAAGTAATACCAGACTGTTGCTACAGTTGCTGTACATTGTTGATACTTGGTTTGTTGCTGATACATTGAATTTCCCGTTGTCCTCCCTCTTCTTGCAGGTGATAGCAGCAGCCAAGCGTGGGTTTCAAGCATCGGGCTTTGAGCTGAACCCCTGGCTGGTGTGGTATTCTCGATACAAGGCCTTGAGAGAGGGAGTCCACCGCTCCACCTCCTTCCACATCTCTGACTTGTGGAAGGTCAGTGATAACCTGATTAGATTAGAATAGTATGAAGTGACTCGTGACCACATTTTGGGGGAATGTGTTTATTTTACCATTGCAGTTAGTGTCACTTAGTGTAAGAAAATGAAAACATACAGTGTGTCTTTTCACTATGTCAGACTCATTCTCAATATTTCTGATTCCTTTTGCTAGGTCAGTTTTGCTCAGTACTCCAATGTTGTCATATTTGGAGTTCCTCAAATGGTGAGTTATTCTTTTTGTCCTACAGTGATGTTATCTATATTGTAATTGTTGTATTTTCTTAGCATATTATTTATGCAATGTGTGCTAATGTAAGTCGCTAAAACAATAACGTTAGATTAAATAAAGTATTGACTGACTTAATGTGTGCATGATAACTATTTATTAAAAATTGTTAGTGTTTTTGAGGATAGATACAGTATCACAAAACATATTGCGATATTCTATATTTTAGATATTTTCTTACATCTCTGCCTGAAAGCTCTACATTTGATCTTGCCAAGGAAGTTTTCAGAAACCCAAAGTATCCCTCTTGCTATTCTGATCGTTGCTGTCTGTGTCTGCAGATGGACGAGCTGGAGCTGAAGCTGGCAAGCGAGTTACCGAGCACAGCCAAGGTGGTGGCCTGCCGCTTTCCCTTCCCTACTTGGGTCCCCGAACACACCGCCGGGGAGGGCATAGACACTGTGTGGGTGTACGAAGCCAAGACATTTAAATCACACCTGCGACATGGAACGAGAAGGGACACAACACCAGAACACGAGGACACAAACTCACACACATAAATCTCAAACACTCAGATCTTGTTGTTATGTTGTCTTTTTTTCTTAATCTGTGCAATTTCCACTTTGGAAAGACTGATTTTCTTTTTAAAAAAATGTGCTACAACGTGTTAAGTCCAAGTGTGACAAAGTAGGAAAGAAAGTAGGAAGAAACTGTGACACTGGCCTGGGTGAGTGGTTACACTCATGTTAAAGTCAAATGGCCAAGGCCTGTTGAAAGAGGCTGGGTCACGCTTCATCAACGCGCTATATCTTTGGGGTACAACACATTCAAATCTGATCTTCACTCGCCAAAATTGAGCCAACGCACGACCGCAGCTTCAGTTACACTGCACATGTCTTATACCCCATACCCCAAGACCCGTGTCCGCCCGTGTCCCAGCCTCCTTCAATAGGCCTTACACATGGCTCCAGTCATCACAGGATTATCAGCCTCCAAAGTTGGTGAATGATCAATCAGGCATTTTTTGTTCGATACATGTATGACGCTCAAAACCAGACCAGGGATTAAAGGACCCATATTGTAAAAAGTGAGATTTTCATGTCTTTTATATTATAAAGCAGGTTTTAAGTGCTTTATAAATACTGTTAAACTATCAAAACGCTCAATATATGGAAAAATACACACAGCCCGTATTCAGAAATGTACTAAAACGGAGCGTTTTCAGACAGAGGGTAAATACAGGTATATTCAGGCAGACAGTATGAGGAAAATAAAGTTTTTTTGAACATTACAGCATGTAAACATGTTCTAGTAGAAACACAAAATACAAGTATGAACCTGAAAATGAGCACGATATGGGATCTTTAAAGATGATGTAAATTTTAATGACTTGAATTAAATTAATTTTTTATATAGCATCAAATCAGAACAGAAGTTATCTCAAGATGCTTTTGAGAAAGTAGGAAGAAGTGGTACTTTCCATGAATGATTGTGATTATTTATAGAAAGTTGAATTGTTTATCCTTGACAGAAGATTGTCCACCACACTATGTTGTATGGTATCTACAAAAAAAAATAAAAAATCCTGCACTGCTATATGCTATTTATAGCCTTGTGGATTTATAAATATAATCATGTCCAGCTGGCTGATTGTGCTCTTGGCTGATCGTTCTTGGCTGATTGTGCTCTTGGCTGATCGTTCTTGGCTGATTGTGCTCTTGGCTGATCGTTCTTGGCTGATCGTTCTTGGCTGATTGTGCTCTTGGCTGCTGCCACCTGGTGGTGAAGACACCACACAACAGACACGTTGTGTCTCTGAGCATGTCCTGAACTAGCTGGTGTACTATGAAGTGAAAAGGCTTTTTAATTCATTTCAAAAACGTCAAAGATAAAAGGAGCTTGAAGTAAACACTAACTTAAGATGTGTACATGTTGCTAGATTAACTCTAGATGGCTGACAGTCATCATCTGTTAGACTGAGTGAGGAGCTTCTGCCTTTAGCAGCCAGTGAAGATGGACACCGCTGAGGAAGGTAGCTAATATTACAACTTCATTAACTTGTTTACTTTTACACAACAGCTAAAACCTATACTAACAATGTCTTTATCACAATCTAACTCATTCTTAACTCCTGCCAGTGACTAATCCTACAGTTTCTTATCCACACTTTGACAAAGAGTAGCTAAAGGAACTAAGCTAAGCTAATTAGCATTAGCTAACTAGCTAATGCTAACTTGCTATCAGCTGTTGTAGCTAAATAAAAATCAACTTTAGGTTTATATTTGCTTTTATAAACACGACATTTACCTACCATAAGTACCGTTAAGATGTGTTGGTTGACATCATAGAAAGACGACACATTAAAGTCACTTAGGTGGCTAATTATCGAGCTAGTTAGCATGCTAACGGCTAATAAGTTTAATGCAACCGTTATAATGTTACACAAGTTAATTAATAGTTTGATAACTAACTTAGTTAATGTTACAGTGACACACAGGGGGGTTCTGACAATTGACAAGCTGATAAAGCTGTTTTTTACAACGTTACACTGATTTATACCAACAATAAACCATCTTTAACATCCTCCACAGACTCTGAAAGAAGAGTCATTGTCAGTATTCTTGGACAACAGCAGTCATTCACCTTGTTGTTCAGGTGTTCATATTGTGTTTTGCATACAGCTAAGTGTTTGTATATGAAGTCAGTCATAGTGCACTCTGGGTGTTGTGCTCTTGCAGCCTGGGGCTAATTATAGTTATTATATTTCAGTCATCCAGTGACACAGGTAATCCAAGGATTACAGTTTGCCCTACGGTCAGTGTATGACCTGTCCTGCCCTGTTCACGAAAGGCATATATGCTATCACAAAAGTGTGTTTTAGTTTCATAATGTGAAACTACTGAGTGAGTGTTGATGTTCTGCAGAAAACTTGCATGCATTTTTTTGTTTCATCAAACATTTTGGCATCATATCAAAGGTGTGTCATGAGTTTTGGATCAAGGTGAATGACTGATGATGAAATGAATAGAAATGCAATGTGCCAAGGTAATAAAATGCCATTTTCAGATCTAATTGTAGGCTTAAGTTATGTTATTGTGTGCCTTATTCATTCAGTTTTTATGCACCAAATATCTGGAACAAGCTCCCAGAAACCTGCAGGACCGCTCCAACTCTCACTACTTTTAAAACAAAGCTTAAAACGTTCCTGTTTGCGGGTGCCTTTTATTAAACCAGATAATGATCTGACACTGCACTATAACTTTTACTCTTTTGAGTTTTATGCAATTTTAGCTTCTATCTTAGCTTTTATTTTTAGCTTGTTTTTATTTTCTAATCTTTAATGTTTTAATGTTATGTTTTTATAACTGTTTTAATTATGTCTTAATGTTCTTGAATGTTTCTGTAAAGCACTTTGAATTGCCCTGTTGTTGAAATGTGCTATACAAATAAAGCTGCCTTGCCTTGCCTTGCCTTATTGTACAGCGGACATCTGTCGGGTATGTCGGTCGGAGGGCAGCCAGGACAAGCCGCTCTACCACCCCTGTGTCTGCACTGGCAGCATCAAGTTTATCCATCAGGAATGGTACGTTCCATTATTTTCTCTTGCCAGTTTCCTTTCCTTAAATTGCATCGTTGCTATCTGTCTACATTTTCAATCTGTCAATCTGTTTGCTTTTACGGATGTTGTTGAAGTGTATTCCAACATGGGGAAATAATTCTCTGGGGAAGTTTAGAAGTGATTACACATCTGGAAAACAAAATTAACAACGAGACACAAAAGGAAAATATTTTAGAGCTAGGGAGCGTTTACGTTTTAGCTGTGAAGAATCATGGAAAAGTGGAAGAAGAGTCTTGCACATATTGTTTCCACAGGATAAAAAGAGTAAACTCACTAGGTGTCCTTTTGTTTTCACAGCTTACTGCAGTGGTTGAAACACAGTAGAAAAGAATACTGTGAATTATGCAAGCACCGGTTTGCATTTACGCCAAGTAAGTAGTTTGTCAGTAAATTGGATCAGTGCACTAAAAAATGCATTCATTTGTTGTTAGCTCCTCTAATTCTGACTACCTATTTCCCTCCATTCCACTATCTCACTCTTGCCTCCCTCTTCCTCTCTTTTCTCCAGTCTACTCTCCAGACATGCCATCTCGCTTGCCTGTCCAGGACATCTTTGCAGGGCTGGTCACCAGTGTTGGAACAGCCATCAGATACTGGTTCCACTACACACTGGTGGCCTTTGCCTGGTTAGGCGTGGTGCCTCTCACAGCATGTAAGTCACACCGTTCCATAAGTATGCACCTGGAAATGAGCACAATGTGTCCCCTTTAAACAACAAATGAGCTGTGCTGTAAATGAAGTATTTTATTCAGAATGAAGTAAAATACAATTCAAATAAGAATTTGGAGTATAGTTTTTAGTTTGTTTCACACCAGTTGTTGCTTTTAAGAAATTATTCTCTGATTGTATTTTTTTTTGTTTGCTTTTCTAACAGGTCGTATCTACAAGTGTTTATTTACCGGCTCTGTGAGCTCTCTCCTTACCCTGCCATTAGATATGCTTTCAACGTAAGTTTGAATTACTCTCTGGTCTTGGTCCTTTTCTCTCACACTGTATCCTGCATGTTGTAGGTCTATGTGTTCTCCATATTTTGTCCACTGGAGTCTCATGAAGATGGTTAAGATCAGGGCTGTCCTCCACAAAAGAAATTCTTAGTCAACTAACACTTTTGTCAACTAACGATTAGTTTATTTTACCGACGGATCTGTAAAACTGAGTTTCTCCACAAAGAATCACTCAAAAGCACCACTTTAAATATTGTGTTTACCAGAGATGTGCTCATAAGTTTCTTGGAAATAAGTCATTCAGCATAAAAAATGACTAATCGACCAAAGAAATCTTAGTTCATTGAGACCAAAATTAGCGATTAGTTGTCTAAGAGGTGGCAGCCCTAGTTAAGATCTTATTGGTGATCAAAGTGTGGTTATACACAATAGCTCCTTCCATCAATCACACCATCTTTTCTGTCCCTTTGTCCAGCTCTTTGTAGCGAAGTAATGTGTGAAATTGTTCCGATATACCTGATAAAACCATAATGTTACTTTCAACTCTTCCTCCACAGACAAAACCTGCTTGCAGACTGCCTCCAGGGCTGTTTTGTGGTCACGTGCACCTTGTGCGCCTTCATCAGCCTGGTTTGGCTTAGAGAGCAGATTGTCCATGGCGGCGCCCCTCTGTGGTTAGAGCAGAATCAACCCCCTCTAGTTCCTAACCAGCCTAACGGTCCGGCACCGGCTAATGAGGTGAGATCAGTTGATAACGTTTCCAACTAACCATCTGTTTTCTACCTGCAGTACACACAGAGCTGAACAGATAGTGGTGTATTGGCTTCCCCATATATTCTACCACTAATGCACTCTGACATAGTTGGCACAATGACCGGTTCATTTCTGTAAATGATAAGCAAGTGGAGTTTGTGATTACACATTACTTTGATTTGGTTTATTTTTTTTGTTACATGAAGTTAGATTAAAACACACCTTTGGGATTTAGTGAAAAAAGTAATAAGTTTAACTTTCTCCCACACTTTGCCAGTTTTCTGTGTTGAGTCACCAGCCGGCATGGTCTGGCCAAAGCTTCCCCTCAGAGGAACGGTCGGGACAGTTATCTCTTCTGATAGAGAATGTTCTTGCCAAAGAAGTCCTGACTTTTGTCCTACCAAATGAGTAAAACAGTTGCTTGCCAGATTATATCAATCCTCTGCTGTTGTTTTTGGTAATGAGAAGTACAGTTGAGGACGGAAATACCTTAGTTACAAGTAACAATGTTTTTTCTAAGGGTGCTCTGATCAGAATTTTTGGGGCCGACCGCTGGAACCAGTATCGACCGATACCGATCACAGGGTCTATTTCAAGCCTTCTATTTATCATGGGGCATTATTTATTTATGCAATTATTCTTAACAAAAGAAAGGAAGTGTCATGAATTGACAACTATTTATTGGCAGCTAAGAGGTGCAACATGTTCCACTCTTCTCTTCGAGACACTCTTTCTCATAAGCCCCTTTTACACAGAGTTATCGCTGTAAAGAAGACCCTCATTATGGCATAATTACGGCATAATGCTGTTCCAGTTGTTATTTTAGATAGAGCACCCATAGTTTTTGCCCCCCCCCCACCACCATGTTATAAGTTTGAGGAATGCAGCTTCACACATTGTCAAGCTGTCCTTTGTATTATCTCCTTTAAGCATGTGCGGGCTATGCTGTAGGTAAGTATAATGTAAAATGTCTTTTTGTTATTTCATGATTCTACAGGTTCCAGGTGGTAACATTGGCATCAACGCCCAGGCAGCTGCAGACGCCCAGAACCCCGCAGACCCTGCCGCAGACGGGCTGGCACCTGCCGACCCACATGAAGCCGGCAACCGCAGAAATGAAGTTGAGCTGGACGATGAAGACGAAGATGACGATGGGGAGGAAGACGAAGAGGAGGACGACGACGATGAAGGCAGGGAAGAGGACGCTGCTGATGCCAATAATGGAGGACAAGGTCAGTGTGAATTAAAAAACATAGAAGTTTGATACACTTCAAAGTGGTGGATTTCAGCCTCCGCAACTCTACTGTGCAGTGGAATTGACAAAATTCTCTCTCGGTAGATAAAGTTATGAAATGATGATATGAAAGTTGAGAAATGGTATGTGGTTATGCGGTCAGTTTACTTAAACAAGAAGGACATAAATGCTTAAGAGAATAGTTTTAAGATAAAGTGCATGTATAGCTTTGTGTGAACTGGTGTTTTCATTCCTCTATAAAGGAATAAATAGGCCTAAACCATGGCAAGAAAAAGCAACCTACATGGTAATGCAGCCACAGAAGAAGCATATTTTCACTGCATGTTGTAGGTGTTCCTTACTGTTTCAGTTGTTTCTTATTGTTCTTTGCAGAAGATTTGAACTGGAACGCCCTGGAGTGGGACCGTGCAGCTGAGGAGCTGACCTGGGAAAGGGTGGGAATCTATTTTTGTGTACCTCTTTCTCCTGCCCCATAAAGTGGTGTGATGTAGCAAAGTGTGTAAACAGGATAGCAGTTAGTTGGCAGATGCATTTGGGCTAAAAGCTGCTGTGGCAGGAAATATCCATCATGGTGTGGCGTGTTTACGCAGCACTCTGCCACCTTCAGAGATGCTGTTTGTAGCTGGCCGGTCAATAAATGTCTTCTTCGTCGTATTAGTAGAAGTTGCAGATGCATTAACAATAGCAGCACTGCAGTTAGTAAAACTAATAGTATTACCATGTTAATTTATGTATTATACAAGGATCATTATGACATTGCTTTCTGTTTGTGTCCCAGATGCTGGGGCTGGATGGCTCTCTAGTTTTCTTGGTAAGTGCACACCCTCACATTCTCTTTCTACTCTTGTGCACAGTTTCAAGTGTGCCTTAAAGGGAGATTTTGGTATTTTTCAACTTAGCATATTTTCCATAAATGTGGCCACCAAAACTCCCTTGTTTTGGTGGCCACATTTATGGAAAATATGCTAAGATTTCCACGAATTTAGCTCCACGTCTGTGTACTCCAGTTCCAATAAATACGTTTGAACATAAGATTGAAATGATCCTTAGAAGACAGTATGACTGCAGTGAAAGTCAGCCTCACACATGTAAACATAAGATAAGAGTATTAAATACTAGACAGATCTCCCTTTTGAGGTACATTTTGAACAGATAAAAATGTGCGATTAAATATTTTAATCGATTGACAGCCATATTATTGATATGTTGCATACACAGGCTCCATTTCTTTATAAATAGAAATAGTTGACAGAGACCCTTTGTTGTGTGTCTTCTCTAGGAGCATGTGTTCTGGGTGGTGTCTCTCAACACACTCTTCATCCTGGTCTTCGGTGAGTTAAACCTGCAATGTAGTGATTGAATCAGTCGAGCCTTTGGTGTATCATTACAGAGGAATATCCCTTTATTTAAACAGGTTGTCATCATAATTCAGTGATATAAGACTGTCCTGTGTACCTTCTTATACTCTCCACCAAACTACATATTCTAACCCAGCCTGTGTATTTGCCTCTAGCTTTTTGCCCGTATCACATCGGCCATTTCTCAGTGGTTGGACTGGGCTTTGAAGACTATGTAAGTGCATGTACAGTTTAAATTCTTTACTAGTATTTAGGTTTGTCATGCAGTGATAGGATTTATTTGATGATATTTTATCTGGTTGCAGGTCAAAGCTTCACACTTTGACGGCCTTGTCACCACCATAGTGGGCTACATCCTCCTGGCTGGAGCGCTCATCGTCTGCCATGTATCCTATTCATTATTTTGTGTATGAAATGACCTACAGTTTGTCTCACACTCCTACATGCTTACTATGACTGTGTAGAGAGGAAGTCACCTGGCGGAGATCTGACCCCTACTGAGAGCACTTTTCTAGTTTTTGGTGCATTTGGTGCATAGTTATTAAAGATTTCTGTAATATGTATATCTCAAATCTTTTGTAAAGGACCTAAAGTGACCGACATGTCGTTCCTCACCTTTACTAAATGTTCCTTTCATACAGGAACCCAAAAGGTCATTGATGCGTTTTGGCTCCGAGAGTTTGTATGAAATGAGCTCATGGGAAATCCTTAGTTTTGATGCTTGAAATACAGACTGAATTTCTGTTATTTCTCTCATATATTGGTGTAAGTCCTTAACTGTGCCTCCTTCAGGGGTTGGCTTCATTAGTGAGGTTCCAGCGGTCCAGACGCCTCTTGGGTGTTTGCTACATTGTTGTCAAGGTAAATTAGAGATTCAAGATTGGGTTCCCAAAAAAAAAGTATTTTGCTTTTATCAAAGTAGCAAAGCTTGAAGTCAAAACTGTAATTAGGTAAATTCTGATTACAGGAACAAATTATAAAAACCAGAAACTAAATTGTGTTTGTAATTTTTATATGTCTCAGGTGTCCCTGCTGGTTGTCATGGAGATAGGCTTGTTCCCGCTGATTTGTGGTTGGTGGCTCGACATTTGCTCGCTGGTAAGACAATCATGCAGAATAAACTCAAATGATCCTGTTGATGTAGTCACATACTGGCTCTTGATGACTAACCAAATGGATTAAATGCAACACATTTGATCAAGAAACTTAATGAACAAAAAAACTCACAATATTACATTTGTTGGACAAATTCCTTAAAACAGATCTTGTTTTTTTGGTGTTGGAAGTCACACACGCACAATGCATCCTTTGTTTGTTGCAGGAGATGTTTGACGCGACTCTGAAAGACCGGGAGCAGAGTTTTGACTCGGCCCCCGGTACCACCATGTTCCTCCACTGGCTGGTCGGCATGGTCTACGTCTTCTACTTCGCCTCCTTCATCCTTCTGCTCAGAGAGGTAAGAGGGCTTAAAACAGTCACTGTCATGTATTGCGACTTGCGTTAAAAACTCACAAACCATCTGTAGCTTTTGACATCTTTTGCATGTTTTTGTGATCCCAGGTGCTCCGGCCCGGTGTGCTGTGGTTCCTGAGGAACCTGAACGACCCAGACTTCAACCCAGTCCAAGAGATGATCCACCTGCCCATCTACAGACACCTGCGGAGGTTCATACTCTCTGTGGTCAGTCAAGCATCCTCTTATCCTCTGTTCCATCCAAAACCTCAGTAAGCATAGGGACCATGATGATAGGAGATAGGTAGAATCCCCTGGAGTCTAGATGCAGGTGGTGGTGGTGGTGGAGTAGAGCCAGCAGATGGAACCTTTTAGTTGAAACACCTGGATCATCCTGAGGGACGAGGTGGGGATGGGGAGGTGGTGGGTTGCGCTATCGTAGGTGAGAAAGACAGAATGATAGAAACTCAGTGATATTTAATTAATTTGCACCAGCAGAAAGAACGTTGGCCAGATACGGCGACGTCAGAAATTAATGAAAGAGATGTCGATAGCGTGGGAAAGCAGCCCAATGTGTATTATTATATCTCTGTATTTCTGTGTGATATATAGGGATACTTTACATGTCTACTAACAAACATTGAATATGTGTATGTGTATTTCCAGGTGGTGTTTGGCTCCATAGTTCTGCTGATGCTTTGGCTTCCTATCAGAATCATGAAACTGCTCTTCCCAACCTTCCTGCCCTACAACGTCATGCTTTACAGGTACACACGGCAACAACTTTCAGTACCTCAAAGCTAAAGATGTCATCATCTTTCCTCTATTTATTCAGGCATAGCCGAAATAGGAAGCTGGTAGAGGAAACGAGCTGCCATTTCTCAATACAATGACATTGTGGTTTATGTCTCGTCTCTGCAGCGACGCCCCGGTCAGCGAGCTGTCATTGGAGCTGCTGTTGCTTCAGGTTGTTCTGCCGGCATTGCTGGAGCAGGGTCACACTCGCCAGTGGCTCAAACGGCTCGTCCACGCCTGGACGTTTACAGCCGGATACATGTTGTAAGCCCGACACACACACATTGCAACTTATAAAATGTTACAAAAGTGTGACTTCATGGCTTAATGCCATCACATCCGTTGTATTTCCCCGAAGAAAACGGCCCACATTCTTCACATTAAAAGCAGTCTACAGGCTGATGGAGGAAACCCAGAAAGTTGTGGAAGGTCTCATTTTGTAGGTTATGTTACAACCTGTTCACACATGGGCAATAAATAACAATTCAAAAATGTTTATATGTGTAAAAACTTACATCTAGTCCCTTTTTAAGATGTTCTTCATCTTCCATAATTAGTGAAAAAGTGTGGGCCACAGAAAAAAGACCGTAATGTTCATATGACATGGCAAGGAAAATATCAAATTCTAGTTTGTTCTTTGTCATAAAGTCACCTCACAGTCACAGTAATAAGACAGAGTAATTACTCACCAGTGGCTCCCCCACAGTGACCTTCACTCCTACCTGCTGGGGGACCATGAAGACGATGATAATCATCCAAACAACAACCCTCCTGGTCGCCATAACAACAACAGGATCCCTGGCCTGGGGGAGGGGCTTCACGCTGCCCATCAGGCCATTCTGCAGCAGGGCGGTCCTGTGGGTTTCCAGTCGTACCACCGGCCCATCAACTTCCCCCTCAAGGTGACTCTCACCGTTGTGCTTATTTATATCATATATTGATGCATCCTGTCAATGTTAAAGCCTGTGCTGCTATACATGCTTATTTTTGTTGTTCTTTTGTGTGTTTTTGGTCGAGAAGATCATTCTGCTGGTTGTCTTCATGTGCGTGACGCTGTTACTGGCCAGTCTGCTCTGCCTTACACTGCCGGGTAAGTTGTGATCTCTCAAACAGGCATTCTCTGCACTTTACCTCTTTCCTGTACTCAGTCATTCTTTACACCTCCATTCTCCCCCGTCTTCCTCTTCCTCTCTGCCAGTGTGCGCGGGCCGCTGGCTGATGTCTTTCTGGATGGGCAGTGCCATGGTTCATGAGCTGTACACAGCGGCCAGCGGTCTGTACATCTGCTGGCTGTCCATTCGAGCCGCCACCGTGATGCTGTCGTGGATGCCACAGGGACCGAACATGATCATGGTCAAAGTCCAGGAGTGGACGCTCATGGTAATGTGGATGTCTCTCTTGTATAGTTGGGTTGATTTCCAGTTTTGCCGGTCTGGTGTACGAGCTTAAACCGATTTGATTTTATGCAAACCGGCTTGTAAATCAATTAACAACACAAAACAATAACAAATATTATCCAGAAACCCTCCCAGGTACTGCATTTAGCATAAAAAATAAGCTCAAATCATAACATGGCAAACTGCAGCCCAACAGGCAACAACAGCTGTCAGTGTGTCAGTGTGTCAGTGTGTCAGTGTGCTGCGCATATCAAATCGATTTGAAAATGTTTACACCGACCCAAATCTACTCTCTAATCCTCTTACCCAAAAGCAAATATAGCGGTGTTCTGTATTACATTGTAAATGACTTCAGTGTGTATTTGCGTGGTGTGGATGTGAACAGATCCTAAAGACCGTCGTGGTGGCCTTGCTGTTAGCCGGGGTGATTCCTCTGCTGTTGGGTCTGCTGTTTGAGCTGGTCGTCGTCGCTCCTCTCAGAGTCCAACTGGACCAGACGCCTCTCTTCTACCCCTGGCAGGTAGGACTATGGAGATTGTATGTGTGTGGAATATGAGTGATGAAATCTTACACACCATTTGATTGTATTCATCTGAGAAATCCTGGATTATTTATTCAGAAGCGGTTAGACTGTTTGGTGCGCACAGTGATGTCAGTAAGGCTGGTCATCAAACCTCAATACCCGTTTAGTAGAGATTTAGTGTGGAACCCTCAAACATTGAATGTCAGATCTTGTTTACTTATTCTTTGATCACATATTTCCTGACTGAAATATAATGTTTTCCACTTTTTAGATGTTATTTCATTACATGAAAAAAATGTTTTATAGAATTTTTTTTTTTTTATTTCTCAAAAGATGTTATGGAAAAGTGTTGCACCTCGACCAAAACTTGTATCTAATGACATAGTGATACTGGAACCTCACTGCGTCTTGGTTGTTAATGTCTTGTGTGTCTGTGTGAGGCAGGACTGGGCCCTGGGCGTGCTCCACGCTAAAATCATTGCTGCCATCACACTGATGGGCCCTCAGTGGTGGCTCAAAACCGTCATCGAGCAGGTCAGTCTCACATCCTTCTAGCTTCGTTTAATCAAGAACAAAATGGGATCACTGGCATTTGAATACATCGTACAGATGTAATGTGTGGAAATGTTTTTTTTACATGATCCAAAATACGGTTGAACATATTGAAGATGTTTAAAACCTGTCTACAAGAAGCATATTCTATGAACTAATCAGTTGGAATGATGTAAACAAACCAGTGAGTCTCTCTCTCTCGCTCTCGCTCTCGCTCTCGCTCTCGCTCTCGCTCTCGCTCTCGCTCTCGCTCTCTCTCTCCTGCAGGTGTATGCAAACGGTATCCGAAACATTGACCTCCATTTCATCGTGCGAGGGCTGGCCGCCCCGGTCATCTGCGTCCTGCTGCTGTCTCTCAGTGTGCCCTACACTATCTCTAAAGGCATTACACCGCTGCTGGGTGAGTTTCTATGTATGTATTATGTGTCTGGGTTGAACATGAATTTTATCAAAGTTTCAAGGTAATTGTGGAAAAGAGAACAGATTTAAGCTTCCTGTTATACTCCCTACTTAAAGATTTCAATATCCATTGGTCATTTACATTAATGTTGAAACACTAGATGCTTAACAGCGTAGAATGGGATTTGTTTGACTCTGCAAATAATACACTGCTTCATTCCAGTTGTACATTTTCAGCTGCATATCCTCAGTAATGTGGACACAGGGCTCATTTGAGAAGTGCTTTTTATGCAAAGCCTCCCCAAGGCACCAATTTTAGTTTAGTGTTTTTGATGTTGACTTAGACAAAACTTACATTTAAACATCTAGTCAATACAGAACTCCCAGCCCGTGTGGTAATCAGGAGTTTAGCCTTTTTGCAAGCCGAAGTGCAATCGATTGTTTTTTGTCTTTCATTTACCTCAACTCTAAGTCCATCGGCTCCCAGAGAGAAGACATCACAGACATGCACTCATTAAGAGGAAACTCCAGTACCAGTGTTTATTCTGTCTTCTCTTTCTATCGCCCACCTCCCCCTCTACATCCCTCCCTCCCTCCCTCCCTCCCTTTCCTTTATAGGTGTGCAACCAGAGATGCAGATTCTGGTGGAGAGGAGGATCTATCCTTTCCTGCTGATGGTGGTCATACTGTTGGCCATCCTGTCCTTCCAGATACGACAGTTCAAACGCCTCTACGAACACATTAAGAACGACAAGTCAGTAGACATTTTTTAAAAAGTGTGAACCAACACATGGGGGCAAAGAAGCACAGTGTTTAATTCCAATCATGCTGCTTTACTGATCCAGTCGGTGGTTAGTAGGGCTGTGTGATTGTTTTCACATCAGTCAATATTTATATATTGCAATATAGGGTAGGATGCAGGGCGACATTTCTGTTGATCATGAAGTTTCTCTTGGGCTTAAAGCTAGAGTGTGAAACTTCTGTTCCCCTCCGGTGGCAGTGGGGGTAATTACACAAACACGGTGGACGCTGTTTATGACGTATGCCTGCAGATGAACTCGCCGCATCTCCCCCATCCTCATCGTCATCGTCGATCGCTTTCTTTTTTTAGCTTTAATCCTTCCTCTAAACGCAGAGATTCTTTTTTATCTGGAGCATCCACTCCAGAAACTTTTCTTGGACACTTTAGTATTTTACGCAGTACACCTAGCTCCTACAATTGTAAGAGCTGCAAACAGAACATCTGTTTCTGTCTTTCAAAAAAAGAATCAGCATGTAGGATGTTTGTTTTTTTGTTTTTTATTTTAGGATGAGTTAATTAAGTTATTGACCGTAGGGTGCAATGTTGGGAAAAGCAGATAGAAAAGCCATGGTCAGAGTAGGGGGTGGGCCTGATTGCTGTTTTTTCTTCGTTAGAAACAGCTTTGATTCTGTGATGTGATTAGTTGTTAGTACTAGGGATGTCACGAGAACCGATACTTCAGCACCAAGACGATACCAAAATTCTGAAAACGTGAAATACTCGTTTTTCTACAGTACCGCAGGAACCGTCAGGGCTCGAGACTAACGGCGTACCGGACGATAGAAAATGATCTTTGCACATCTTTATGCTATGCAACAAAAAAATTCCAGAGCACACTGTTTTGTTGGATTTTTAATCACATTTGGGCAACGCTAAATTCAATGCAAGTAGTAGAATAAAGATTAAATACTTTCAGTAAATCTGATCTGAAATTAGAAGTCCCAACTGAAGAGTGACAAGTAAGATCTCCAAATAAATTGTGTATATTAGTAGTGTGAATTAATATGTTAAAAAATGATTTGTAATCAGCTCCGTCTTTCCTGTTTCTCCTCCAGATACCTGGTTGGACAGCGGCTGGTGAACTATGAACGCAAGACGGGCAGGATGACGTCCACCTCCTCGTACAGCACCTCCTCATAGACCTGACACTACTGTGGGATTAGTGGAGCCGATGCTGCACTGAGAGCTACCATCAGCTACTGCGGTGAAACCTTTTTTTTTTGTTTTTTTGTTTCCTCCGCGCGTGGCTGTCAGATGCCAACTTCAAAACACCAACCGCTAAACTTTTGACTGCAGCTTAGTCTTCTTACACGTACTGCTGCCACAGGTTGGGAGACAAAGACGCTGAAGAGCGAAGACAAAATAGTCTCAAAACTCTTCTTGAAAAATTAGCATTTCAGAACAAGGTTGATAGCCAACCTGCAAAAACAGTAGCATGATTGAAACTCAACAGAATCACAAAGTTGTCGACTGTCCATCTTGTTCGATGTGTCCTTTTTCATCTTCAACGCAGCTGACATTTTAAGTTGTAATTATATTATTTTAAAAAAAAGGTTTGAGTTGAAATCAGGTCAGTTGAGCATAGCGTTTACCTCAGATTGTGCTTCCCTTTGAATGTTTGTTGTGAAATATTGTCTAGCTCACACTGAGTGTCTCTTAACGGGATGTTTTTTGACATTTCAGAGCTGTAGAGGCGACACATTGCCTATCACGGGAACGCCTCTGTGGTTTTGTTCCAATTGTTGATTTGTCTCAAATGACACCCTTCGTCAAACTGAGGTTGTCGTTGACGAGGAGGGACATACGTGATGTAGCAATGTGTTTGTATTTTTATTTTTTAGATGTTTTTATTAGTCTTGTTTTCATTGATTTTTAGTGTTACATTTCTGGAGTGAGCTGTTAGAAAGTCCTGAGAAATTCGTTTGAAGTAAAGATGTAGAAAAAGAAAGTAAGAACATTTTTTTGACAATCTGGAAACTGCCCAGGACATGCTTCTTTTTTTTTTCTTTTTTTAAAGATGTTTTCCTGTGACTTTTAAAAACCGTCTGGGTTGTGTAGTACCTTCCTGAGCAAATCCACCTTCAGGAGAGGAGAGGTCATTAAAGGGTACCTTCTATTTCTTTCAACCTGGACCCTATTTTCCCAAGTTTTTGTGTCTAAGTGACCCAGATACACCAACCTGACATCAAAGAACTAGCGGCAACGAAAGCCACCAGTTGCGTCACCTCACGTCGCCTTTGCACTCGAACACACCGCAAAAACTACAGCCGTCGGCCAACTACCACGTACCTTCTGCGCCTGCGTGAGAGGAAATAACTCCACACCAGCAGGTGGTGGCAGTCTGTATTTGTCATTCAAAAAGGGAAACCGGAAGACTGAGGACTGCTGATATACAAGCTGTTGTTACGATACGTACATGAAACAAAGCGCCGTTTGCCAACCATTTTCACACCACTCTCACTTAGCTTCATTCCAGACGGCCATGTCGCTGTGAAAATATCCGTGTATTAGAATGAAAAATGTGAAAAGCCTTCTCTGTTTTCCTCTCGACTTTACTCGTTGGCTTGCTTTCCTCACGTCAGTTTCTCTTCTCGTGCACTGATTCGTTTAAACTGAACAACCAATCGGAGTGATTTCTCTCACCGACGCACACCGCGTCAACATGCTGAATCGGCTGAAAAAACTCTTGATACGGGCAGACTAGAGCCGACGGTGTGGGACACACCGCAAAAACTAGGCCAACAGACGCTCCCCGACGACCCTAAACTGCCCGATGCTGCAGCTGCTAAACAGGCTGTAACGTAATCGCCTGTTTGTCACTTAGACACAAAAACATGCGACAATAGGGTCCAGGTTGAAAAATACACAAGTTATCCTTTAAGTGTGGTTTCAACTACAAATATTTAAACTGGAAAAAACCGCCTCAGATCATTTGAGAATGTGCCTGTATTGCACCCTGACACTGATTTTACAGAAATATTTATTCTGATAGAATAAAAAGAAGTCATGCTGCTAATCAGCTGTTCAGACTCTTACCTGTTTGTATTCTTGTATCGGTTAGGAGACAACAGCTAAAAACAACTGTAGAAACAACAAAACACTGATTTTCTATATACTATACTGGCTTGACTCATCTCAGTTAGGGCAAGGGGAGCGCTAGTAATGTAGCAGGTTACAAACCACTTGATAAAAAAGCAGGAAAGTGGTCGGCGGAGGTGCCACATTTATCTTTGACTCAGAAGGATTTCTGTTTTTCTGTCTCCTGTTCTGATTATTCATCATTCAACCGATCACTGCCAACGGCTGAGCTGAACCAGACGGATCAGATCTCATTTTGTAATCGAAATGTAGCGTGCAGATTTTAAATTACTTTTCACAAAACTAATTACAAACGACTGAATGACTGGCTAAGTAGCGTTGGTTAGATAATCAGATGTTTGTCTATCATTTTAAAATGAATATTACCAACTCTGAAAAACCACATTTGTCCATGTATGCAGATTCAATTAAAACAAAATCTGCTGTTCAGCACACGTTTCGTAGTCTCCCTTTACAACAGGGCTGTTTTTGTTCTACTGGTATATCTGTGCCTGGCAGTAGCACTCTCCAGGTGCTCACACTGATGAGCTGCAGCTGACTCAAAGAGATCCTTTAAAATCAACTCTCTACTTTACCTCTTCACAGCTGGTGCTCTGATTTAACTGAAGGTTAACGCTGGTGACTGAAAGAACCAGGGTCTCTTTGAGTCGCCACCGAGGTTTCAGGGAGTCGGGGTCCTTCATGACTTCAAAGGTTTGTCTGATATTGAGAAAAGAGATAAGAGAGAACGGCCAACTCGCTCAGCACGACGTCAAAACTCTACGGCAAACTCATCTATTAAAAGTAGATATATTCAAATCTGAGGTGATGAGTCTCGTAGTCTGGGAGTTGACGGCTAACCGAAGAGCACAGTGCAAGCTCAATCTAAAACTATAAACTCAGAACAGACATGCATGTGGCATCCTCAAGATAATTTATAGAAACGAGAGTTCGCGCACGTCTATTTCTATTTAACATGCTCGTAATCATTTTGAACTTTGGGTCACAAATTTACAATTTAAAAGAATTAGTTTTGCGAAGATACATTCATTTGCGTTCTTGCTACCACACACAGTCGCTGTACACTACATATGAAGCTAGGGCTAGGAGATGGTTAACTTAGCTTAGCATAAAGATTGGGAAACAGCTAGCCTGGCTCTGGCCAAATGTGAATAAGTGAATAAATAAACTATCATTTAGTTTTGTGTGAAACCGCTCGGTGAACTACATCTCATTGCTGGAGTTCACCCCAGTACGAAACACACAGGCATCGCAGCTTCAGCGAGAGAGACGTCACTTACGCGACTTTTGAATTACGTTTTTTCACTTATACTTAAACAGTTTTACAACAAACTGTGACTTTCTTGACTTGCAAAATTTATCTTTTTAAACATATGTATGATTCATGGCGCAATTTAAACGGGATAAAAACATTATTTGTCTCTCGCCGTTGACTACCGTTCATATTTTCTCTGAAAAAAGTCCTATGGTGGTCCACAGGGAGGGGCGGGACTTTGCCTCTCTATAATCCAAAAGCAGTCAGTCAGTGTCTAGGTTTTGTACTCCCAGTGTCTCACTTGTGTGACCACAAAGTTGCTTCTGATTTCAAAGCAAGTTGAAAGTTAAATTCCTAGACCCACTACGGAACAAAACTATTACAATTTAATTAAAGATTTGAAAAGTACAAGACGTTAACATATTTTTAATGCCACTAACGAGTCCCAGCTATTCTTTAAAACTGTTTCTTGCTGCCAATGAAAACTGAATCCAGTTCTCTGATGGGTTCTTGCTCCTAAACTCCTTAGAGAGATGTTTTTAAGTTCCTTTTTTTGGGACAATAATGGTCAAGTAGTGATTTAAGATTTTTTTTTTCATCTAAATGTTTTAATGTGCACTTTATGCCACAGTTTGCAATCATTTCAGAATCCATTGTAACGCAGTCAACACATTTTATTTCCCTCTCAGAGAGACTGATAGATGTCAGTATTTCACTGTGATGACTCTGCACAATGGGTTTAACTTAAAAGATGAATTCAAGTTTTGCATCTGTTTTTTGACACTGCATTTGTGGGAGAAGTGTTTCATTAAGAGTTTGGTCAACATAAACTGCTTTTCTATTGATAATGGATTGTGAATTACATTAACTTTAGCGCTGACAGCTGTAGTGCTGCTGTGTGGAATATGCTCATGATGCTATAAAGTGACTTTTAAGTATCTTGAACTAAGCTGGACATTTCAAATTGTTTGGTCTTGAATTTCGATTTCTAGAAGCAAATGATTTCTATTTTTATATGTGCAAAACGGCAGTGGCATGTACTGTAACATAAAGGTATATAATCTAAGGTCTATTAATTGTTGGTTCAGTAATATGAAACAATAATAAATAGTTGAAAGGATTTCTCAGTGTGCAGTTTCTTCTTCGCACTGCAATTTGGGATCATTTCAATAATTGATCTATCTACTTATCTATCTCAAACACGTTACTGGTGTTACTCGTGTCTGTTTATTTTTGGCTTAGAGCTGTGGATCCCTTTAAGGGGTTGCAGGATAAATCTCAGGAGTGGCGAGATGATTAACATGCAACGCAATTCTTTTGTTTTTTTCTGACTTTTCTCTAATCTTAGCTTCTTTTTCTCCTTGTGAATCACTAGATTAATTATCCCTTCACAGGCCTCTAAACATATTCATATAAACGAATCTGAAAAGGAAAATGACTGATTGACATATGCAGCCTAGTTTTATGGGATCACAAGCCAAAAACTGGGGGAATCATCTGATTGAGTGATATAGTGAAATGATCTCTTTTGCATGATGACTCTGCATTATTTTATACCTGCTCTGTGCCCTAGATTATAACCAACCCAGTGCTTTTGACCAGAGGCCTGTACTACGAAGCGAGTTCAACATACCCAGGGTATCTTCTCATTATCTGGTTTCACTAACCCTAACGACCAAGATCCCGCTAACTATACTATGACTTATTTTTTCGACTTACTATACTATGATTTTTTCGACATAATATACTACGACTTTTTTTGACATATTACACTGACTTTTTCATGAAATTTTTCGACATACTATACAATGACTTTTTTTGATGACATTTTTCAACATACTATGACTTAATTGTTTTTTCGACATGCTATACTATGTTTTTTATTTTTTGACAAACTATACTATCACTTCTATTTTTTTCGACATACTATACTATTTTTTTTTTCAATATGCTATGCTATGATTTTTTTGATTTTTTCGACATATACTATTTTTTAATTTTTTTCAACATACTTTACTATGAATTTTTTTGATTTTTGAAAAAAACTAAACCATGACTTTTTTTCAACAAACTATGAGTTTTTTTTTAATTTTTCAACATACTATACTATGATTTTTTTTTTTTTGATATACTAAACTATGACTTTTATTTTTTTCAACATACTATACTATTTTTTTTTTTTTCCGACTTACTTCACTTGTTAATTTCTTTACGACATACTTCACTATGACTGTTTTTGACAAACTATACTATGACTTTTTTTCATGAAATTTTTCAACATCCTATACTGTGGAGGTGGGCATGGCTGGTATTCAGCTGAAGGGGAGGGAGAGGTGTGGTGGAAGGCTCATGAGAGCAGGGCCAGGGGAGTTGATTGACAAAGTTTGTGCTCATTGCCTAATCAACTCTAAATGCAGTGGCTGGACCGGGGCTGGGCAGCAACAGAAGAAGATGAGAAGCAGAAGAAGAAGAAAAGAAGAGTGTGATCAGAAACAAATAAAACATTGTAAACCGTCTACTCAAGTTGTCCTTTCCCTTTTTGTGTGCTGAGGACCCCACAGGGGTAGTGGTCTGGCTAATAGGATTTTTTTTGATAAAAAATGTTCTACATACTAGACCAAGACTTGTCTTCATGAAATTTTTCGACAAACTATGCAATGACTTTTTTTGACAACATTTTTTGAAGCACCTGTCTTAACATGCAACATAATTAACAGTTAAAGTAAAAACCATACGAGGATAACACACTTTCATAGAAGTTATAGTTATACAGTATTTATTTATCATTGACACTAGAAAGTGTATTACAGATTAATGTAAACTAGTTCCTCTACATAATAGATAGGCGGTAGGCGGTAGGTGGCAGTATGCACCTAAAAGTTTCTTTGCAATCCGCTAAAAAAAAGCCAAGAAGAAGACGACACTGGAAAGTGGAGAATTGCATAATGTTCATGAATAACATGACAAAGATACGTAGGATTTGGACGAACCTGAAGACTCTTCCATATTTCCCACGGACCGTGTAAACCCCAGTCCACCTGCAACCATCTATATGATGAAACACTAAATAAATAAAGTCATCAAAATTTTGAGTTTGCATTTATTTCAAGTTGAACCATGTTGCACACATTCAAACCAACCACTTGTTTACAACTATGTTCCTGTCAGATACAGTGGTGGAATAATTCAATTAATCAGCCATTAACCTATAAATAATCACATTGTTGCTCCTTGAGTGGTACAATATCTTATTTGAGAGATCTTATAGAAAACTGATCAATTTCATATATATTTATTGGAAGTAAAGTATGTGACTACAGTGTCACAGAACACAGGCCATTCATTTATCAATGTATGTGCCAAAATGTATTTATCCTTCATCAGAATTCAACATCAGCATTCAACAGCCCAGTTCTCTGGAAAGCGCCGCTCTAGGAAACAGGATGTGGGGTTATTCCTGCTGAATCCAATTACCTTTCTGCTAATGCTAATGTCTTAACAGTTGTGGAAACCAAGTGCAGATTAGCAGCGTATGCAGCTGAAACAAGATTTCTACTGCCAAGCTAAATCAGATTTCTCCAACCTGTGCTTCATTTTTCATCAGCACAATGGGATCAACCTTTCATGGCGATCAAATCACGGACTAAGTGCCTGTGATTTGTCCCTCCGTAAGGAGCTCTGAAGAGATTAATGCTGTGTCGTGAAGACTTTGATTTCTTTTTCTTCTCTATTGTAAAACCCGACTTCAGGCAAAGTTCAGTTCAGAGTGTAAAATGTACTCTCTCTGGCACAGATGACTATTTTGAACAAGATATTTCAGACCTGGGTCAAAGACAACTTGTAAATAATTAGTTTACCTCCTTCAAAAGGGCAGTTTATTTCACAGAATGGTGTAGTGTGTTTCAGGAAATGCAGGATTTAACCGCTAGAGATTAGTGTTTCTGTGCCTCAAAACATGTTGTGTTATGTGTCAGTGTGGTGTCCTCATGTAGCAAACCTTACCTGCCCAAGGCAGGCGGCACAAAACACTGGGAATCCCAAACTGTCCGACACAGGTGCTCAGGTCAGATGCTCAGTTCATGACCATGTGAACTAGACTGATTTATAAGCCAAACTGGTCACTGGAATCCAAAACTACATAAGTGAATGATATTTTGTACCAATGCAAAGCTGAAATGATTTAAATATTATAAGCGACTGAAATTCAACCACTACTGAGAATTTAATGTTGACATTTTAATGCCACTGAATTTATGGCATTGAAATATTTTACTTTGAAAACCATTTATCTGAGTATATGTGGTTTGAATGTCTTAATTTGACATTTCCAGTAGTGGTGATAATGGAAAAATTCGATTTTAAGTATTTTTTTTCATTCAGGTTTTAGTCAAATTCAGGTTTAAAAAATCCAGAAATCATGAAATTCAGACCTAAAATTCAAGAAGAAAAATTGACACTTGAACATGCCTACCAAAGCAACTGTTCACTAACAAGTTAGCAATATCAACTTAAAAGGTGATAATGAGTCAGTGTTGTGTTCATAGCTTATTTCTGCTGCGGCAAAAATAAATTCACACAGGTTAAAAATGTTGGATTCATTGATTAATTGAATTCGAGCAACTTGATAATTATTTAGAAAATTTAAAACTTGAATTTTGTTATCTGAATTTGTAAACCCTGAAAATAAAAATGGTCATTTTTTGTTGTTGTTATTGCTTCCATAGGCATGTTGTGGGGGCAATTTTACTTTCTCTTTAATCTACAATCTGTCTTTGATACACATTCTAATTGTGGAATATTTTACATTGCCTTAACCGATTCAAAAAGTTATTTATTTAAGGTGTTCAATGCAAAATTGTCTCTCAATATAGCGATGGCTGAGCCGGCTGCTAGCAGCTAACAACGGCAACAGTGCTAACAGTGCAATCAACGGCAACCGCGGAACCAAAGGATGGGCGCTACGCTTCTGCGATGAAGGAACCGCTATAACCGTCATATGAGAGCAGTGCAGAGCTGCGGCACTGAGCTAGCCAGTGGGGCACGCTCCCATGCACGAACATGCAGTAAAAGGCACGCTCTACCAGCCCGGCTATGTCAACAAAGCATGGAGAAGCTGGAATTACAACACAAACAGAGGGAGAGCGACTTCATTCTCTACTCAGGTAGACAATACTCTACATCTTTACATACACAATAGTAGTTTGCTGCTATATTAATGCTCTGGATATCGTATAGAGAACCTTTAATCAAAACGGATCCAAGTATTACATTATTGGTGATTGGCATTGCACTCAGCAAATAGTATGTCTTAGAGACTGATGAAGGTGACATTACGGCCTGAACTGTCTTGGTTTAAAGTGATCCCAGTCCTTCCACTGTACCCTATACAAACAAAATAGTCACATGGTTGTTAAATCCAATTTAAGCTGGCAGTGTTAAGCTGGCAGAAGATGGAACAAGAGGGGGGTGGGGTCAGCTTGACTTGTTGCACTGATGACATTAAATCTTTAATAAGGATATCTCGGCCAGAACAAAGGTAGTAAATGAATGTTGGTGGGATGGATGTTTTTGTTTGTTGTTGCAATGACTTTGCATATTCTCTGTGTTTAGTGCTTTTACATGTACTTGTGAAAAGAACACGCTTATTTTCTTCAGTTTTCTCCCTGTGTAAAACATCTATAGATATTAAGGCAGAAGATTCTTAAAAGTTAAGACATTCCCTCTGTGCTTGTACCATTCAATGTTCCACTTTATTGTATTCCAACAGAAAACATTAAAACTGTCTGGTCACGGGGGAGGAGAACACGAAAGAACAGCCAGAGAGAGAGAGAGCAACTAAAGGGATTAGCATGCGTCAGTTCAAGGGAATGTCTCTCATCCCATTGGCGGCCATCATCAAAGGAAGCTCAATGGTTCTCCACAGGGAAACACGATTAGTCGCTGTTAGTGGGGACTGTTGCTGTTTCCAACCAAGACGACTGCCTGTTCCACTTTCCAGAGGACAACTTTAGCTTTAACTTCACATCAAGACTTCAAGAATCCAAGCTGCCCGTCTGGGTTCTGAAGCCATGATTAAAAGATTTGACGGAAGAGGCTTTTGGTGGCATCGCCAAGAGTCGCATGGAAATGGGCAGGGACTTTTCCACAATTTATAACTCCTGGGAAAATCCGGGGCTTGTCGAACTCCATTTATTTGGAAATGCAACAGAGTCATTGAAGAGGAAATCTTGTGACTCTCTTCGGTCACTTCACCAACCCAGAGTGACTACCTCAGATCATGCATGTGATCAAACCTTTCTTGAGAACTTGTGGAGTTCCGGGGAATCCTAAACTTTATGGCATCCTGAGAAGATTTATTCGACAATGACGGAGTATTGGGAGCATGTGTGATGATGTCATGCGTCCCTTGTGACCTCTGGTGACCGTTATCTCTTGGGAAACCTGACTGAGACGGAAACAGATAGAGGTCAGTAGCCTGGCAGGATGCAATCTTCTGTCTGGTAGGATGAGATTACGTATTGCCGCAGCCCGGTAGACTGGACATAAACTCTAGGTCCTCCTAGAGTTGTCCAGGCACCCCACAAGAATTAAAAAAGTGTGGGTGCAAGGGAGGGTTTAAATGGTGTTAATAACAGAGGAACAAGGTGGAGGTTCAAAGGTTCGGGAGAATGGAGTGTCCAGAGGCGTGGGGCTATGTGTGGCTATGGATAAACCAGTCATGTCCATCACCAAGGTTGACGAAAATGGGGATGAGTGTGAGGTGTCAGGAGAGGACGATAACGAGGAGACTGAAGTTGATTACACGCGAAACTATTGGGAGGATGAGGACGATATCTACCAGGAGTTCGAGGAGTTGGACTTCGAGGCCCTGCCGCTCGACTGGGACAGGCAGAGCGTTCTCTCGGACGATTCTTTCTATCCCCATGACAATTCAGTTGCGTCCCACATGTACCGCGCGCCGAGCCCCGACAGCCCTGAGCCCATTTCCTTCTTTAAGGCCTGCTGCAACAACAACTCCATCATCGTCAGGATTATGATCAGACAAGGAGTGACCGAAGAGGAAGTGAAAGAGACGGATCGAAACAAAAGAGTAGGTGTCTGGGTTCAACGCATTTTAATGAAATGTTTGATTTTCAGGCGCTAAAGGCTTTGTTTTCACTGCTGACTCAAAAATGGCAAAGTCTACAGCTTCCAAAGAAGCTGTGCTCACAAAAGTTTATAATACTCTACATGATGTTCCATAAGTATCGATCTTAAAGGACTGTACCAGTGTGTGTGTAAGCTTTAGCTATCTAAATCATGTAAACTCTGTCAGGCTGTTCTCATACACTGTTCGTAGCTATACCTACAAAAAGTAATGCCCTGTAATTCGTATACATCCCACAGGATCAATTTTTAAGTAATCCACATAATCATGAACCAGGAAGTATAACAAGCGACAAACGCCGTGTAGGGAGGAGGTCGGGGTGGATGGGTGAGTCAAAAAACACCAGACTTTTGACCAGGAGACCGGCGTTCATACCCGGTGTAAAACCAGATGTCAACGCTGATTTATTTATCACATAACTTCCGTACTTAAGTTACGCCACATCCAGAGTTATTTTAACCCAAACTATGATCTTTTTAGACCTAACTAAGTAGTTTTGTTGTCAAAACCTAACCAAGTTGTTTCCTGTGAAGACGGAAGTTTATTTTGAAAACTGTACTTTGACTGTATGCATGAAACAAGCGGAAATTGACGTAAACGTGTTGCTGGACATTAATCGGAAAACGCATGAAAAAAGAGGAATAACTTTTTGCAAGATATCATCCGACCCATTGTATGAGGATACATTGACTCTGTAGAGTTGGTGGTTTTTGGATGTATTTTACTACTTTACAGGCAGCCATTGGTTTCCATTCATTTTCCAATATCATTTCACGGTAATCTAGAGCAGATTGATTTTAATAGTCTGCACTGTGTCACTTTGAAACAATAATATAACTTTGGCCAAAATGTATGCCGGCTTAAAGTGTCAGTAGGCAGTATATTTTCAGTAGGCGGCGTCACAAACTTTCTCATTTTACAGCTAAACCATGCACTACAAGATGATTCTGAAAACATTTGAGGCGAGAAATAGGCATTAACGTAACATAATATTGATTCATATTTGATCAGCGCTGCCTAGTTTGACCGTTTGGTTGGAGATCGCGAGTGATTGACAGCCGGCTCTCATAGACGGCAGATGGACAGCAGACCTCAGATCAGCTTTACTGCTTGTTTTCCTACGGTCTGTGAAATCTTGCAGATGCCGTTAGGAGCACCGGAGGACACATAGGCACATGACTTTTTTCAGGTTACCTGTTTCATGTACTACTGTCACGATATAGCGACCGTTTTATAAAGATAATTTTTTTAATCTTATTTGCGCCAATCTCGCCTACTTCAGCTTTAACGTTTACTATGATAGATTACACATCTCAAGCAAGTTTCGAGTCAGTCAGTTGATTTTCATGTGTAAATGAATGGAAACCAGTGGCGGCTTCAAAAGGTAGGAAAAATACAGATACGCAAAAATTCTGACTGCAAAAAAGCTAAATATAAGCAAAATATACGCTTTAAACCTGATGAAGGTCAACTGAACCAACCAGTGTACACGTTTTTTTTTTCACAGTAGAAATACTTTCAAAAGTTTGAAACACTACAGTGTGGTGTGCAGAATAATCAGCAGTTATGTAAAGTACTCATGATATGAAGTAAGCAGGTTAAAACGTGCAACGTGGAACTTTTCCAAATTCATGTACAGCTATGTAACTGAGGTGTATGTGCAGCATCAGTGCCACATTATGGTGTAAGTCACCCACTGCAAAAGTGAGATCATGACACTTTAGTTTAAAGTCTGGTTCTAAACAGTACTGAGGAAGTAATTGTAAATAGTCAAACCTGCAGTTCACAGTATGGAGCTGTTGTAGCACCTGGGAATGTCATTATTTAAAATCGTAATGATAGTGTACTTTCATATGGGAGCTGTTGCTGTTTCCCAGCATGCATCTGATCTGTTGTAAGTGCTTGCAATGTTGATTGGCCTATTACCCTTTGTAAGATGTTAAGTTTTATGTTAACAGCTTACAGGTATCAATCAGAACTGTTGAGATTTTGTGAATTCAGTTCATCATCATCTTTAAGGCCAATAAATAAGAATGAAGGATAAAAAGCATGTGCACCCTGAGTGAACTTGGCTGTTCTACTCACCGGCAGTCACATCGGGTTTTGCGGTCAGGCCATCGGATCCCGGTGCAGTTCCTGAACGCCAGCTGAAGTCATTGAGGGTCAAATCCTGAAGGAGGATTCAGAGCAGTTGGTTAAGCCTCCGGTGACAGATGGGGAGTGCAAACTACACAGTGACTGGGTCAAGAAGCAGCTTTGCCATCGGGGCTCAGCTTCTAAAGGGCTCGCTAAGGTAGTGACCTGAGAACTTGGTAAGAGATACTGCATGCTTACAGAGCTGGAACAGACAAAGAAGGATTGTCCTGGAGCGACACTAATGTCTTTCAGGACACCTTGGAGTGTGTTGACGCAACATATGCTGCCATGGAAATGAGCACAGTGTGACATTTGGGATTATATTACGCTAAACAATAACTATCATCAACATGCTGGCTGTTTCTATGGCTGTTCACTGTTTCAATAATAACACAATTCCACTCATTTCACCATCAGTCTTGGTGTTGTTGACCTACTAACTTTAGCTCATGCCGTCTGTATGAATGCAAACCCTTTCAACTTTCCTGCCAATAAGAAAATTCATCTTTCTGCATCCGGACCAGTGGTTTGAGTTCCTCTTTGTTCAGGACAGCCACATTCACAGGGCATGATTGCAATACTCTTTGTGTTGTTTCAAAGTTCACCTGATTCGTAACATTACGAGTAGCTCACATTATAACGTCAAGTCATTTTGGCCGCAATTATTAATACACAATCTCTCATATTAGTCACCCTTAAAGGCAAAGCTTGGAAATAATTTCCTCGAATTCATGCTTTTGTCTCACGATGTCAGTTATCCTCTTGCTCTGCATTGAAATTAAGCTCTTGTCTTATCCCATAAAGACTTAATTGGTCAACCAGCTGTACCGTTTGAGGTACTTTATTACCACCCAGACGAAGTGGGTAGTGGGGAAGGAAGGCATAATGTATTACTTGTCATACCTCATTTGGGAAGACGGTGCGCTCCAGTGAGAACTACAACAAAATGCTGCTAAATTGGTGGGATGGAATATGAATGTGGATCATGAAACTTTTTGTAGGTTGTGTCTAGAATGTAACCCACAAGTTGCAAAACTCTTGCGAGACAGTTAAGGTTAGACTTTGACCTTGAATAGTTAAGGTTAGGCATTGACCTTAAATGGTTAAGGTTAGGCATTGACCCTTGAATAGTTAAAGATATGCATTTACTTTGAATGGTTAAGGTTACGCATTGGCCTCCTCAAGTAGTTAAGGTTAGGCATTGACCTTGAATAGTTAAGGTTAGGCATTGACCTTGAATAGTTAAGGTTAGGGATTGACCTTGAATAGTTAAGGTTAGGCATTGACCTTGAATAGATAAAGTTAGGCATTGACCTCCTTGAACAGTTAAGGTTAGGCATTGACCTCCAGTGGTTAAGGTTAGGCATTGACCTCCAGTGGTTAAGGTTAGGCATTGACCTTGAATGGTTAAAGTTAGGCATTGACCTTGAATAGTTAAGGTTATGCATTGACCACCTTGAATAGTTAAGGTTAGGCATTGACCTCCAGTGGTTAAGGTTAGGCATTGACCACCTTGAATAGTTAAGGTTAGGCATTGACCTCCAGTGGTTAAGGTTAGGCATTGACTTTGGATGGTTAAGGTTAGGCATTGACCTTGAATGGTTAAGGTTAGGCATTGAAAAGCTTGAAGATACACCCCCTGTTCTCTTTGGTAATGTATTTTTTGGGGGAAAATATGATAGAAAAAAATATTATTGACCCCTAATCCAAACAGTAACTGTGATTTAACAGCTATTAGCCTTTTAAATAACAGCAAACTAGCTGGTAGCAATGTGAACAATTAGGTGCTTGTGGAGTGACGACTCCAGTGTGAAACCCATGTTTAGCCTGAGTTAACAGTCTATTACAGACTCACTATCTGTCTGCTACACACTGTGAAAAACAGCCTTTTACTTTGCTTGTAGGCAGCATGACTGATAATTTCTTTTTTTTTAAGAGAATCACTGCAATGATTTTCCCATGTGAAGAAATATAATCCATAAATAAGCTTCCCCCGTAGCCCCCAGAAGACATTTTGGTGTTTTTAAGAGCCAAAATAAATCACAGAAAAAAGGGAAAGAAGAAACTCAGTCACTCTTGTTTTTGTGTTTCAGTCTGGTCTGATTATGGCGTGCTACCATGGCTACCTGGACGTGGTCATCGCCCTCTCTCATTGCCCGTACCTTGATATTAACTGGCAGGACAACGAGGGAAACACCGCTCTTATCACTGCAGCACAAGCAGGTAAACACTCCTCAGATCTTTGAATTAAAGGAGTTAGTGCTAGTATTTCTTAAAAAAAGGCCCTTCACAGTCACGCCTTGTTTCCACAGGGTTTTGTTTTGTGTCTGTAAATTCGTATAGTATACGGATTACGACCCCTAGAGTTCAACGCAAAGAAATACATCTCTTTACTGATAGAAACACCACCACAGATATGGGAGAGATATAGAAGCATAACATGCTCACTTCCTGTTGCAAAGTTGGGCTTTGCTCGACGCAGCAAAAAGCCGTTACCGCAATGCACAAGCTATTAGAAATAACGTGTTTCAGAGCGCAGTGGTGGCGTTGTCACGTTGTGTCAGAAAGGACCTTCAGTGAGTGAGAGACGGAGAGAACTAAGAGAAAGAAATCCTCAAGTAGGAGCAAAAATAAATACAAACGGATGAATATTAGTTTATAAAAGAGATTCACACTCTTAAGTTCACACCAGAGGGGCAAATTATTCAGTTTTCTTTCCTGGGAGTTAAAGGTAAAATTAAAAGTTTAACATAAAAATGCAGTGTAATTATTATTTTCACTGTTTTAAAGTCACCAGAAAGCAGGAAACAAAGTCTCTGAGACTCCTTTTTTCTTCTAAATATGATTTAAGATGTTTTCAGTTGTAGTTCTTTTTTTAATCTTTAAATCAAACTTCACAAAGGAATATACAAATCAAAATGTAACACCCTACACATTGAATGACCAGTTAATAACAACACAAACAACAAAATCTTTGCAAAATAAAAAAAAAAAGTAATACTTAAATCATTGGTAACACTTCATTTTACAGGTCCGCAATTTTCATGGTAATTAGGTGATAATTATCCTATTTGAAATTTCTTTGGAATTGCTGCCAAATTACCCCAATATTTACCTCAAAATCTATCCGAAATTATATTCCGCTATTTCCCAATAGCTGGTAATTTATTTAATACATTTCCAGGAAAATAATACAAAGTTAATTGATATGTTTTATTTCCATGTCTGCTGATAAATAGATGATAATTAGTAAATTACTTATTTGTAATTTCTTAAAAAACTTCCTGAATCATGACATTAGCTACCAGGTTACATTTCATGTTGACAATAAGTCACACAATGGTGAGTTTTGTATCTGATCAGAAGTGTCTTCTCTTAGTTTTAGTTTTCCTAAGGGCCCTACTTTAATGTTAATATGCTATTTTAGCATATCATTATTAAATAATGTTTATAATACAATCATTTTCGATTGATTTTGAGGGTAATATTGGGGTAATTTGGCAGTAATTCCAAAGAAATTTTAAATAGGTTACTTGCTAATTATCCTGTAAAATGAAGTGATACCAAATCTTTCACACAAAACTCCACAAATCCCACAATCCACAAAATAGTCCGACTCCAAACTCCACTACGGGTTTTGTCTCACACTTTAAATCCCCCCCCCCCCCAAAAAAAAAACAACAGAAGATAAAATTAAGTTCATCTTCAGCTTGTGATAAAAAAAAAAGAAGAAGTTCCAATTCAGTTGCGTTTGTAAAATAGCAACAAACAAAAAAATAAATGGTGTCAGATTAAACCAGATTATTATTACACATCTGAATTATTGCACTGTTAAATCAGTATTGCACAGTTGAAGATATAATACATTATGTGGTTATGGCTCCTGATAGGAATACAATTTTATATATATATCGCAATATATTGAATCGTAACCCGTGTATCATGGTATGTATCGTGTCGCCAGATTCTTGCCAATACACAGCCCTAACAAATATAACAAAAAATGTTTTGACATTTTGGAAAATATTTTTACCGTTCACTTTACTTTTCTTCCTACCAAATACATTTGTCTAAATTGTTGGCTTGTTTACAACCTGTTTGACGCTGGTGCTCCTCAATGCAACCTATTTTTAGTAATTTTACAAGATTATTTTGGTGAGTGTAATGTTATCATAACAGATAGAAGCAATGGCCAGCGCAACACAAAATTAAATGTGCAAGGATACTTCATTAATACGATCTCGTTTTAAATGGCAATCTCAAAAGACCTGTATCAGACGAGCATAAACTTTAGACCAGCCTCAAACATAAAGAGTGATTGAGCACCAACCCAGTCAAAGCTAATGAAATCATCGTTGTAGTATCGTAGTATCTATTTGAGTGAGTCGTGCTGACATGCTCACTTTGACAGAGATCCATAAAATGATTCTGCAGAGAGATGGCAGAGAGCTTATTGAGTTTGAGTTCTCTATCTTTCTCCTTCATTTACCACAATGTAGAACAGTTTCATTGTTAGCATTCCTCATTAAAATATAGGACTAAAAACCTGGATATGACTGACCAGACATCAGACACACCCACGACTCCCAGGATGTCTCTTTTCATCCGATTGAAATTAAAATATTACATTTATGTCACAATTTGTGCGTTCATAAACCCATTAAATCTGCAGTAGGTGAGATTGGAGCAAATATGATTAAAAAAAGTTATTTTTATAAAGCAGTCTCTATATCCTGACAGTAGAACATGAGATAGGTAACCTGAAAAAACATCATGTACCTCTGTGTCCTCCGGTGCTCCTAAAGGGATCAGGAAAACAGCCAATCAGAGCCGAGCTGGAGCCTCTCCGTCTCTGAGCAGCTGTCAATCACTCACAGTCTCCGATCAAACGGTCAAACTAGGCAGCACTGATATGAATCAATATGTTATTGTGTTGTTACTCTAATGCCTATTTCTCACATAAATTGTTTTCAGAAACATCTTGTAGTGTACTGTTCAGCTGTAAAATGAGAAAGTTTGTGACCCGGCCGCCGTGTTGAGATCAGTTGAGGAAATACCAAAGCACCGCCGACCAACCGGAGCAAACTTCCTCATTTAACAGCTAAACAGTACACTACAAGATGTTTCTGAAAACATTTGAGGAGAGAAATATGCATTTGAGTAACAGAATATGGATTCATATTTGATCAGCGCTGCCTAGTTTGACCGTTTGATCGTTGTTCGCGAGTGATTGACAGCTGCCTCCGTTGAATGAACAGCCAATAGGAACGCTCTCTCTCTGAAATGACCCGTCACAGGCTAGATTTTTTAAAGCCTGAAAACAGAGCCATGAGGAGGTGCAGAAGTTTAGTTTTCTCTCAGAACACTTGAATTACAATATGCAGAAAGGTTGCCAAAAACATTCTGCCTACTGCCACTTTAATATCCTTTTTTACCTCATATAATATCACGAAAAATGTTTTTATGTCTATGTCGCCCCCTCCTAACTACTTTTGATGCATAATTTACAGCGGTAGATATTTTATTGCAAAGAATTGAGTTTCATAATCGTCCAAATTAAAGCACAGATTATATTATGAGGTCTGGTGCTTCCAGTTGCAGTAAATCATTGTTATTCGCCGGCATCAGAAAGCACCACTGTAGGTAATTTCATCGTGACGCAGTCACATGTATCAGACATGGCGCCGCGGCCTCTCATCTGCTAACGATGACGAATGGCTCTCCGTGTCCTATGATGAATAGCTGCAGACTGATCTTCATTTTCTGCTTCGTTAAAAGAAGTATCGATCCCCTTTTCATGACAAAGTACTCTGCGACACCTCAGGGGGAACAGGTGACCGGGACCGTGAGTCCAGACGACTGCAGCGGAGTGGTCGAATACATGAGAAGAAAAGGTGTCTAGACATGTATTGGGATTATTAACCCAGAGGTGAACTGCCAGTATTAACCATCCATTCAACTCAACCACGCTTCTGCTCCTATAGCTGTACCTCCTTAATAGATTCCTGCTGCGTGCTAAAACTCTGCATTGTGCTCACTTCAAGGAATTTCAGGAGATCAGACTTTTTCATTAGTCTGGATTTAGACTGGATTTACTCAATTAGGGATTCAGGTTGTGAATGTTTAAGAAGCTGTGTTGAGTGGTTAAAAAGCTGCAGTTTGACTTTAAATCCCGTCAGCAACGGGGAAGTGACTTGTTCAATCCCCAGGGTGGCTGATGAAATATAAGCTTGACATCAGGTTGCAACTTTACCACTAAACTGTTGACCTGTTGACTTATAGCTTTAATGCATGCTTGCCAACCTTGAGACCTCAAAAAAAAAAGGGAGGAACAAAATATTAAGTACACTGCAACAGCATTTTTATGTTAAATAGGCCTACTTTTAATTTTACTTTTAATTCTCAGGAAAGAAAACTGAATAATTCGCCCCTCTGGCGTGAACTTGTGTGAATCTCTGGTTTAAACGAGGCTAATATTCATCAGTTTTTATACATTCATTCATTTTCTGCTCCTGCTTGAATATTTCTTTCTTTCAGTACTCTCCATTTTTCTCTCCGTCTCTCACTCACTGGAGGCCTTTTCAGACACAACGGGACAACTGTACCACTGCGCTCTGATACCCGTTATTTCCAACGGCTTGCGCCACGCCATGACGGCTTTTTGCTACGTCCAGCAAAGCTCAATTTTGGGCACTGCACGCTGTGATGTGTGGCGAGCGCAGCCGCGGTCACGAGCGTATATACAGAATATCTATGGTCGTGAGCAGCTCTCTTCTGCCTGGAAACGACATTAGGTGTAGCTCTGTTGTCGTCCGAGTGGAAACCACAGGGCTTATACACGCTGCACAGTGCCAGCGGGAAAAAAACGGTAGAAATTTGAGCCTGGGAGGAAATCGGGAGTGGGTAATGAAAACCGTGAGTCTCCCGGGAAAATCCCAGTAGCACACGTCTGTGTCTCTCTGGTCTGCAGGTCACGCGTTCATCTTCAACTACCTGCTCAACTACTTCCCCGGGATGGACATCGAGAGGAGGAACTGCCACGGCTTCACAGCTATGATGAAGGCTGCCATGCAGGGCCGTTCCGACTGTGTCAGGGCTCTCATGCTGTCCGGTAAAACACATCTAAACATCTCAATAATTAAGGTCAATGGACATCCGCTGTAGAAAATGTCATCTTATATTAAGACCTTTGTTCTTCTTACAAGCACCTGAGTGTTACCTATGTGTATTGTGATCTATATATCAGGGTAGAGATCTCCTTTGATGAATGGGTGGATGTATAAATGTCCCTCGCATTGATCACTTCCATAACTCCTCATGTTTGCAGGAGGTGATATTCAGTCACGAGACAACGGCCGCAGTCTGACGCCCAGGGAGTGGGCTATCTTCACTGGTCGACATGAGACGGCCTATCTGATGCTGCAGCTGATGTCGAAGCCCTGTGCCGAGCAGTTCTGTGACTCCTTCTCCCTGGAGTGGCCCATGTTGGAGGTTAATAAACTCATCATGACTACAGATTGGATCCACCATATGATGCTTTAAACTAATGATTCTCTTCTTGTGCAGGAGCTGGTGGCCCAGGCCCAAGAGCCAAAGTCCTGCTGGAGGCGCTTGATCAACTTCCTTTCCTGCTGCTCTTTTAGGGTTTCCATGAACAACAGGGTAAATCCTATGGACGATGGCGTTCTTGACCACCTGGTCCAGATCACCACCAGTATCTGCAATCCGGTCATTGCCACGGCTTGCCGCACGGTGTGTCCAGGCAGCCCGCCGTGCATCGGGAAGCGTCGCCAGGCCGTGCAGGAGATCCTGAGGAGGCAACGGATAACTGAGCTGAAGCGCTTGGGCCCGGACAGACTGAACAACTACAAGAGATTTTTCGCAAACTCGCGGGCCATCCTCATCCCCAAGGAGAGGGATCGGAGGGCCAGCCTGCAGCCTCAGCTGCTGGCCGACGTGGCCACGGTGGCCATGAGACGAGCGAGCCTCCTGCCTCTGCATATGTTGAGGAGGAGCAGCGTGCGGCCGGGCCTCGTGGTGCCCAAAGTGAGGCTCTGCAAAGCCCCGGCGCCGAGCTTCTTACCGGAAAAACTCAAACGGAGCAGAGACCAAAACCAGCTCCAGATCCCCAAGTGGAACTACAAGATGAAGAAAATAGAGAGGAGGCAGGAGGAGGAGAGGCAAAGACTGTTGCCTATGATACGGAGGAGATGAGGGGAAACGGGAGAACTAACTGTTTGTTCACATTATCTCAGAAAGCAGGACATGACTTTGTTAATGTGAATATAACTGTTCATTTTTAGGGATGCACCGATATATCGGCCGAACTTTGGTATCAGCCGATATTCGCCTTGTTGACTGCCATCGGCCTAACAGCAAATAAGATGACATTCGCCGATTGCGTTGGCCGATGTTTATCTGTTGTGTTGCATCAATTTTGCACCGGCTAAAGGTTGTGTTGGTTATTTGTGCTCGAAGTCGGGGCTCTTCATCTGTTTCCCGGGGGCGTTCTGCTGCTACTATTCCACTAGTTAAACGATCGTAGAAGGTGTCGTTCTCTCGGATGGATAAAAAAAAAAAAAAATGGGTCACCAAATATACTTAGGTGGCCGTTAATATATGCGCACATTGGACCAGAATTTTGCAATCGGTGCATCCCTACGTATTTTCACTTTTGTATGCTGAGATTGCCGACGTTGTTGGATTTGTTGCCTTGTTTCTACTTGAGTTCACACGCTTCATTTGCGAGGCATAACTTGTGGTGCAATGTCAGAGATACAGGAACTCAGGAAAAAAAAAAATCCACATCCAGTATAGTATTTGTAATTCTAAGGATGCTAACAAAACACATGTTTCCATGTATATTTCTGTTAGATTCAGTGACATGTGGCAAAAGAACAAAAGAAGATTAGGTGTAAGGGTTTCAGTAAGCTGTAAAAGAAGTGCTTGTCTAAAGCGGAGGTTCCCAGCTCGGAACATTTGGCTCACGGGACTCAAAGAAGGAAACAGAAAGAGGAAAGATTCAGTAAGAGAAGTAGGGAGAAAACAGGAACAGAGGAGAGGCAGAGATTACTAATGGAAGAAAAAGGTTTAGGACGGGAGAACAGGATGAGAGGTCAGGCTGACGTCAGCAATGGTGAACTTTGACAGGAAGATTTGCCAGAGAGGAATACCAAAAAGGGGGAGGAGGGGAGCCAGTCGGAGGGATCTCACAGGATGGAGAGATGAGCTCCGATACGGCCAAATGAAGATCGGTGGCTGGCTGCTACAGCAGGAAAGGATCACCGAGCATGCAGGATGAAGCCAAGAAGCCATTTTACACTGAATCATAGTCCAACAGGTATTTGAAGGGAAGCTTGTGAGCGGTATTTGACAGCTGAGCTGAGGAGCCGGCTTTGTGAGGGCTTTGTGGAGAACTGGAAAGGCAGAGCCAAAAATAAACAGCTTAGTGCTGGACTGTTGAGTTGTTGACTTCCAAAATAATCACATAAGATAGTCCACTAGTGCTACTGTAGGTATCTCCTGCTCTGTGAGAAATGGAGGCACCACCATTAGCTGCCTGAGTAGCCGACATGTGTGTTTTGATTTTGCATTGGAATGGCAGTAATGAAAAAGACATTTAGAAGAGCTTTTACGAAACACAATAAATGGAATACAGTGCTACAAAATAAGTCAGTAAGGCACTTTTACTATGTAAATAAACGTATGTATGTATATTTCCTGTTGCAGTGTATTTCGGTGCCTTCAAATGGGGTCGTGTTTACGAGATGAGTCCATATGAACGTTTCGTATTCACAACCTCGTAAGCGGAACGTTTCTGAAAGCTCTGACGACTTGTGACGTGTTTGTTGACGTCGTCAGAAATGGCGGAGCCCGTGGAAGTTCATTTTTCGGCGCATAAGTTAATATATTGCAATTTTAGTCGTATATTGTTTTTCTTGGTAATTTTATAATATGTTTGAGGAAAATGTTGATATTCCCAACGGCCTCATCTATTTCCTCCGTCATTATGTCTTTGCATTTACTGCATTATGTTACCCACTTGCTAGCTTGCTAAATTGTTAGCCTCTGTGGCTGCTAGACGCCGACAGTAACGTCAATATTGCCGTTGCTTAGCAGCGGCATTCTTCACGACTTAACCGCTACACGACTTCCCATGTTGTAAACACGAGTTTCATTTGAAGGCACCATTTGAATGGCATCAGCTGACAATAAGTAAACATGGACCCAAGCTGTTGCCTAGCAATGCAGTTCCGTTGAAAGAGTCTACATGGTGTATTATCTTTAACACCCTCTAGTGGCAACCAATGGGAATTACAACAAAATTGTGGGGTCTGGAACACAGTGAACTGTACTTACAGTAGGTGGACTGGTCTCCCTTCATGGATCTCTTTACATTTCTGCCAAATAAACCCTTAGGTAGCAAAACACAAGACAAAACACTGATGACTCATTTCTACCACAATCTTTTGCACTGGGATGGAGGCTGATGGAGGATCTCATCATACATCAAACCGAGACGATGGAGGAACAACACTGGAGTTGGATTTAAAAGCGCCAACGGCTCACTTCAACAAACTGTATTTCATTTACTTTACTACATAGTTGACTCAAAGCTATAATACAAAAGGAAAAGGAATATCACGCCAAATGCACTGGATTGAAACTGTTGATGGCCTGACAGATACATGTCACACCATCACTGACTGGCATATGAGGAAATACACTTGAATGTTGATATGGATCTTTTTTTTGTACTTTAATTTGTCATTAATTGTGTATAATTATGTATAACTTCTCTTCGATGACAAATACTGATGTTTGTTTGACGTGGGACATTGAAAGCTAAGCTCCATCAAAGGGCTTGTAGGTCAATTTAATGCTCCTCTTTGTCATTCAGGGATAAACTGTAAGAGGACATTTTTCCATAAAGACCATCTGAATTACTGTTGGCTGCAATAAACTTGTTTATGATGCTCTGAGGCTGCCAAACAGTATTGTGCAGAAGCTTCTGTCTCTTCATGTAATCCCAGACTGACTCCATGATGTTGCGATCAGGGCTCTGTTGGGGCCACGCCATCTGTTGCAGGAAGATAGTTCTTCTTTTCGCTGATGATAGTTCTTTGTGACGTTAGAGGTTGTTGTCATGCTGCAGAATGAACTTGGGACGGATCAGACGCCTCCCTGATGGTATTACATGATGGATAACAATCTGCCTTTTCTTCTCAGCATTGAGGAGACCACTTGTTCTGACCAAATCCCCAACTGCAAGGAACCGCCACCATGCTGCTCTGTTGCCTGCCGACACTCATTCCTGTAGCGCTGCGGTGAACAAACTGCCTTCTATTGGAGCCAAATATTACAAATTTGGACTCATCAGTCCAGAGCACCCAGAGCTGACATTTTTCTGCACCCCAGTTCTGGTGTTTTCTTGCATACAGGATAGTCGCTTGGCTTTGTTTCCACGTCTGAGGACTTTCTGCCAGGTCTGAGCCGATGACGCCGCTGGACATCTTCGGACTGCGAAGGGAAGTCAGCTTGATGTGTCTTTCGTCTGCTGCAATGCGTTTCCTTGGCCGACCGCTGGGGTTTCGATCCTCAACCTTGCCCGTTTCTTTTCTGCTTCTTCAGATGACATCACATCTGGAAACACCTGTCTGCCTCGCAAATTTCTGCCTGTGAGAGACCTTGCCGATGCAGGATGACCACCTTGTGTCGTCTTGCTATGCTCACTCTTGTCTCGGTGTCAGATGTTTTAGATTAAACTGTCTTCAGCAACCTTTTTATTCCTACGCTGCTGTTTCTGTTTCTGTTTCTGTTAATGATTTTGGTTCAACCTACATAGAGACCTTTTTCATGGAAGACATTTTCACGTATCACAGCAGGAAAAGCACAGGTGTAAATATTGAAATTAATTATGGCTGAATTCCATTTTGCTGCTTTGATTTCAGGATCCTGGTATCGTGCATATACTGACTCACTGTCTATCTCACTGGAATAGTTAAATAGAACAGAGCCATCGGTAGTGTTATTAGTAACACCAGTCTTATACAGTGTTTTCCTTCTATGTCAAGTCAAAATGTCTGCTGTGAGAAAGGCCTATTATGCAGTTGATCATTAGCACCTGTTTGGTATATATGGCTATGTACATTTATAAAGTCTGTTACTCTCTTTCTTTAACAGCATATAAATATCTCACTGGAATATTTCACTATTTGCAAAAGGAACTTCCAAGGAAGGAATTACTAAATATTTCGACAAATATTGATACGAAACATCTAAAGTGCCTAAACCTTTGCACAGTACCGTATATTTCTTTCGAAGTGCTCCTAGTGTTTTGAAAAATACTTAAAGTTGCTAAATCCGAGATTGGGAGCATTTCTGTTGTCTCCACGCAGCTCTCAACATAGCGACGGCTATGTTGAGAGCTAATGGTGCTAACAGCGTTAACTCTGGAAACAGTGCTGACAGAGCTAACAGTGTTAACCTGGGGGGGAACCGGAGGTTGGGTGCTACGCTTCTGCAACGGCGCTCAACACCGTTATCAGCTCTAACCGCCTTATGAGAACAGTGCAGAGCGGCAGCCGTGAGCTAGCCAGTGAAGCAGGCTCACATGCACAAAAATGCACTATAAGCAGCCGACCCGGCTATGTCAACGAAGCACCGTGAAGCTCGGATTACAACACACACTGAGGGAAATAGACTTCATTTTCTGCTCAGGTAGACATTACTCCTCTATGTCTTCACATAGCAAACAGTTGTTTGCTGCTACATTAATGCTCTGGATATCGTAGACAGCACCTTTAATTCTTACCACTTCATGATGCAGTGACGGTGGAAGAAACAGAAATGTAAAAGCCCAAAAAATTCTGTTCAAACTTTGTTCTCTGAAATATGTTTTTGTGGGAAAACTGTACAGAAAGTACAAAGTGATCTGACAGAATCAGTGAAATACTGGAGGGAGTTTTGTCTTCTGTAGACTCAGCATTCACAAACACTGTTTGGGCAGCAGATGAATATTGTATGCTGGTAGGAAGGCAGTTTGAGGTAGAATTTATAAATCGAGCCCCGAGAGTCTGCAGCATGTTGTTTTATAACTACAGGTGTCCTGCAAAAACACAACTGTGGTGGACCACAGATAAGGAGAAGCATGCACTCTGCAGCCTACCTCTCATCTCTGCAGCTGTGACCCGACGCCTCGTCCACGCTTTGTTCTGCTCTCCAACAGTGCATGTGTAATTTAAAAAAGACGTGAGCTAACCTCAGTTCTTGGAGATACAATCAGTGCCTGTGGTGTGGTGATCTATCTGCAGAGAGCCATGCAGAACAGGCCTCAGAGACTAAAATGGCTGCCACCCTGACCTGTGGTGCAGCTTCTCTAATGACCACAAGAGGGCACCCGTGACCCTTTAGATGTCAACATACTGTTGATGCATGTAGCATTAAGATAAACAGTGCACTCACAGGTATGTATAAGCATGCACATGGCCCTGGACATTCACCTGCACACATTCACAAGAGATTATCTCATTTGTGGCCTTGCCGTTAAAATAAAAGCGTTCGATCATTCTGTTCTGAAGCACTGGAAAGCTTTCCGAGGCTGCATCGTCAAGTATTTTCAGGATGTGGAACATTTTCATACAATGTCAATTATTGTCCGTAAAGTATGTTAAAGGAGTATACAAAGCCATTCACAATGTCTTCTGTGTTCAGACCCAAGGCTGTAATACTTGAGTCCACTTTCTTGGGTGTTTTCACTTGATTTTTTCTTGGCAACTCATCTAGCAACTTTTTTTTATTCCTTTCCTGCCCAGCATCGTTTGCTGTTCTCGTAGCACACTGGTGAGGCTTTTCTGCTGCAAGTCAGCGGCCGGTCCGCAAGGATGCACAACGCTTTCATTTACAACATTTTTTCAAAATGAGTCTGCCATAACAACACATTTTAGATTTAGGTTTTATGCAGAATTGTATGGATAGGGATCAGACTTTCAGAGTTGGCTTCTAACCTTAGTAATAATCATAATTTTAGGATGCAATGTTAAGACTAATTTACTTTTTTTCCTGCTTTTTAAATCCATATTTTTTTGGCTGGACCTCAGAGGGCCAGCCCTACAAACGCAAAAGTCTGTCACTGAGTGAGTGATGAAGTTACACGATTGGTCGGCCGAGTGTTGGAGTTTCCTCATCGGCCGTTACGCTTTCAAAAAGAAAAGGCGTGGAACAGTCCTCTGTGTAAATGAATCCGTCCAGAATGATGCGCCCGGCTCACAAAACTTGGACCAAGCTGTCAAACTAGGCGATCTAGTTCTAAAACTAAACCAGATTCAGCAGTGACAAGGCCTATTTTTTGTTTAAAATGTTTTCAGAAGTAGATTTTGGTGGATTGTTTCGACGGAACATAAGAAAGTTTACGAGCAGGCAGCCATGTTGTTTCCTGTTTGAAACGGCGAGCAAAGAACCAGGGACCAATCAGGCGCATTCAACAATAGGGTACGTCACCGCTTGATCGGCCAGTTGAGTGGAGCAGCGCGTCCCTTAGTGTCCTCAACGGACCTGGTGGACATGAACCGCTGGATTTAACATTGTAGACATGTCCACTGACTATTTGTGTAACAATTTAGCCACAAATTCACCGATTGACCAGACACAGTCCAGACATATACTCGGTGATGACCAAGTCTGACCTGAAACTGGCAGGAGTTTGATTGACAGATGGCTCATCCAATCACCTGCCAAGTAGTTTTTGAAAGTGCCTGCCTTTTTCCAAACAGTTTCCAATGACGGCTTCTCAGATGGTTCTGTGTAACTAAGGGGTGAAATTCAAAGGGAAATAAATAAATGCATAAATACACACATTTTAAAATAAATATAATATATATATAAAATAAATGCAAAAATAAATGAATAAAAAAAAATACATTAATAATTAAAAGGGAAAATTAAACAGAAGAATAAATTAATAATGGAATGAATACAAAGATAAATAAATAAAGAAGCAAATTAAAACAGAAATATCAATTTATGTCAAATTGTATCTATTAATTAATTCCTACAATTATTTTTAATATTATTTTTGCTACATTTAATGATATATTTATTTATTGAGGCATTTATGTATTTATTAATTTATTTTTGACTTTGGTTTTGGTAGGTTCCATCCTCCATATCTGGCGGATCAGGTTTAGGAAAGCAAAGGCTGCATGGAAAGTAGAATTTCAAACTAAAAGCTTATGGTATGCATTAGGAATACTGTAAAAAAAATCCCTATATTAAACACAGTTTATGGTAAAACATAGAACACCAGCGATTCTGTCCTTTAACACACTGAAAAATACCACAAAGACACTTTTTTTTTTTTTTTTGGCAACAGAACAAACAACTCCCAAAATCAGAGTTTCTTCGATGGTCCGTTTATATTTTTTGGAGCAGTTGCAATCTGTTTGAGGCAATAGAAAGATTCACAATTCTCTTTTTAAAACACGTTTGGTCTAGCAACAAAAAGGTCACCGACGTTATATCTCCATACAGGTCTTATAGTCAGGTTTTTCTCTGCCTAAGGATCACAAGGACATACATAACGTTGTCAGTTTCCAGATGCTCACTAACAAATACAGTACGTCTGTTTTTTCATCCAGTGTTTTTCGTGGTGGACAGTTGCATTATGAGTCGTTTTTCAAGCATCAGAAGATGACCTCTAGGACTTCTAAACAGCAGTGGGTAGGGAGAACCAGGGTCTGTTGTCACGTTTTACAATTTAGCCTTTCTCACGTAACAAAAAAAAATGTAAATCACCATTTCAGATTTACCGACAACAAATACTCATGCATTCAGGGGTGCAATTTTTTTTGATATTTAGCATAATGAGACCAATTAATCAGAACTGGGGGTTTTCATGCATGGGAAATACAAGAATTAAACGTGTGATTGTTCTCCGTTATGTGGCTGATAATCAATAGCTTATCAATGCAAAAGGGGAACATTTTGTGCACAGTTAAAATACAGAAATACTTCTCATGGACGTAGCACCTTTTTTGGACTGCTTCCGTGACAACGTGGATCCCTGGGCCCTGGTCTACTCTACTCCACATAGCAACAACATTACTACACAAAGTCGACAATTTAGTGTGTTGACCAGAAAATAAAATGTGAACAAAATTCCTACATGTAGCTGTTTTTTTTTTTTTTTTTCTTTTACAAGTCTTTTTCCATAATGTTGCTGCTATAAGTGACATCCACATCTGCACATAAAAAGTATATATTTATATTTATATAATATATATCCGTACTCTATTAACAGTTTTGTCTACCATGAAGTTGCCACCCATCTCTCAGAAAAGTTTTTTTTTCTTTTTTGTACTTCAAACATTGATTATTTTACAACACAGAAATCAACTAATTTTGTACAACTTTGGAGGAAGCGTTGCTCCGCCCCGTCACAGTCCTTCCGTGATTTTCTTTTTTCTTTTTTTTTTTTATAGTTTTCTTTTTTATGTTTTCTCCCACAGTCCCGGTGCAGTTAAGACAGGTTTCAACCCAGTAAAACACAGTTTAGAAAAACCAAAGCATTTACAAACTGGCATCGTTTAGAACCGCAAGGATGTTCAGCTGAGAGCTTCAGCTGAACTTGGACCCTTTAACACGCCCCTACCCTGCCTTCTTCAGCTGAGGGGAAGTAACCCTTGTTTGGCACGGTTATATACACAATGAGCACAGTTCACTCAAAGGAGGGGCTCATGGGAACACAAAAAGGGGGATTTGAGGCGTTAATGTGGAAAGATAGCGCCAAATAAACCAAAGCTAGCCTAAAAAAAATGAGTCACGGAAAAGGCTGCTCATCTGTTTGAGTCAGTCTGTGAAAACTATCTGTAGGGCAGTTAAAGGAGCACCGTGACCTACCAGAATTGATGCTTCGATACCTAATTCATACCCAATGTTTCACAATAGCAACGCGTTCACATCCGTCCGTAGCTGTGATATGAATTTCTGAAAGTCTGAGTGCAGATATTTTTGTGTTTGTTTAAGGGGGGGATAGTTAGTGAGGAAGTGAGGTTGACCCAATGGCGAAAAAGGCCTGACATGACACAGAAAATAGTGCAATGTACAGTACACAATGCATATCCGTAAATGTACAGTGTACATCGAATACTATACAACCAGAATCGAGAATTAAAAAAGTAGAAACACAACGAAAAAAAGAAAAGAAAAAACTGTTACAAATGACAAAGTCCAGAAGCGTTCTTTGCCCAGAGGAGGATACATCACGCCGAAGCCATAGAGAGAGAAACAAAGGTTTTGTGTGACAGACGTCCTACATGTCCTACAGCTCTGCTTCTTTGTGCTTCACATTACTAAAAGCCATGTAGCTATATACCACATATTTACAGGTTTCTCCTGGGTATCTCTCACACGTTCCATTCGCAATCCAAAAACCTTCCGTTCCCGAGTCCACCGATTCATTCTTCTCTTTCATTGTCCTTCTTCGTCTCCATATATATAATCCCACCTTTTTTTCCCCATCTTTTCCCCTTTCGTGTTCTCTTTCATCGCGTCCATCCCTCTTTTACGTTCTGTATTCCAGAGGCCTTCAGGTGCAGGAGGTCTTTCTGTCTGCTGAACCTTCTAGCAGTAGTTGATCACAAACTAAACACAGAAAGAAAACGTGTCCGTCAGTTTTGTTGGTGGTGTGCATGCACATGCATGGCCGCTCCTCCGTTCGCTTCTCTTCCTTCTTCCGTCCCCTCTCCCTCACAGGAGTGCAATGTCTTAGATTTTCTCCTCAGGTCTCTTTTTCCTGCACTCCATCCTCCCCCGTCTGTCGTCCTGCTATCTATGATGCTACTCAGGAACTACAGGGGAGGATGGGGAGGGAGGGAAACTGTCCTCTCATCTTCTCCTCCTCTTTTTAAAACTACCCCCTTCACCATCCATCCTCTCCTCCTCCTCCTCTTCCTAATCCTCCACCCTCATCTCCCCTCAGACCCAGGAGTCCGGTGAGGCTGGATAGTGGCTGGTCTCATAGTTGAGCTCGCTGTAGGGCCGCGAGGCTGAGTAGAAGTCTACATAGTTGCCGGTGGACTTGAGGCCCTGCAGGTGCATGTTGAGGTCGCCCTGCGGGGGGCGCCCTCCCGGGTGGACCTGGTTCTCGTAGAAGGCCTGGTCCTCGTAGTTGACGCTCTCGGGCGGGGGAGGGTTTTGGAAAGGAGGGTAGGGCTCTGAAGGCAGGCCTTGAGAAGAGATCTGTGGAAAGATAGAAGTAAAGATCTTTATTGCGAGAAAAGCAAGATTATGACGGCTAGATCCAAACAACCAATTCTCACTCCCAGCTCGGAGTGAGTTGGGAGTGGCCCTGACTGAGTGGCCCTGACTGAGGCACCCTTTAGCGTCTGTGTGAGACGCACCAGGCTTTCAACTAACTCCAATGTAAACCCATTTGCGTCATTAGCAGACGCTCGGAGCAACTGACGTAGTACAAAGAGCAAGAAAGACTGCTTAGAGATATGTTTGTGAAGGTTCTCAGTCATCCAGGTCATGGTATCCGAGTAAGGGTTAAATCATCTCTCATCCAAGAAGTTTCTTCAGTTCAGACCTGAAGAGGCTTCTTGGATGAGAAGTGAAACGTCTTCAAGAATCTAAACCAAGTGCAGTTGCTGCTGATTTAACCCGTACTCATATCTGCTTAGAGATGAAGTCGGGGTGGATGGATGGGTCAAACAAACACAGGACTTTCAACCAGGAGGCCGTCGTTTGTGTCCCGTGTGAAACCAAGTCAACCTTGACATTTAGGTTGACTTACGTAACTTAACTTACGTAACAAATGCACTTATTTGAACCGAAACTACTACCTTTCCAAAACCTAACCAAGTAGTTTTGTTGCCTAAACCTAACCAAGTAAACCTACATTGGAACTAGTATCTACACACAATGGATTATGTTGTTGTGCATTGCTGTGAGAGTCATACAGTTAGAGATACATCCAGCTTCAGATACCGCTGCCAGAGGGTGTGATGGGTAATATTTAAGGCTTTTACTGGCAACAATGCAAATCAAATTCCCCACCCTGACAGCAATTTACTGCAGTGTTCCTATAATGCATAGATGGGACTCTATATCCGTTTATAGTGACCCTCATAGTATGTTTATAGCCTCATGTCACTATTAAATTCCCATAAAGGGGCTAGTTTTGCTGCAATATTTTGTCTCCATCTGGAACTTACTATGGGGTTCCCATATAACAGCTCATTCTCATTCGCTCTGATGTGAGTCATGAAGAGGTATTTAAAGCTAATTTAAATGACAGCTAGTAGTAGAAATTCATCACTTAGTTACTTGTCTCGATAGAGACAGAGTGCTTTGTGATCACATTTTAAGGGCTACAACAGTGGACTCATTTTGTTAACACAGACTTGTCGTACCTGATTATACTTGAGGTCATCAGTAGGCGACACGTACGCTCCTCTGTGCAGCGTGGAAGACCCACTAGAGATTTGACCTGCAGAGACAGAGAGGATGAGGACTTCAGATGAACCGTTTATTCAGGTATTACTGTGAAGGCAGAGGAGTTAAGGGAGTGTGGGGAGGCTGTCAGCGTTATCAGGTGGACGGGACACATTTTCCATTAAGAATAAGAATTAAAATGATAATGAATGATGATGATTACGGAGGAGAGCTTGGAACTTAATGTTTCCCACATAACTGCTGGCAGTGTGCAAAAATGTCTGCAAACATTGCATATTGAAACACTGAAACCTTACAGTAGACGCGGTTAACTTACAAACACTCACGGTACTTACTGTAGGTTCATATCACTGACAAAAGTTCGACATTTGAGGAAACATGCTTCTTACTGACAGTTAGATGAGAAGATTAATACCATTCTAATGTCTGTAGGCTAAATATGAAGCTACCGCCAGCATCATCGTGATGAAACGCATCATTGGTTCAGAATCATAGACTGTATCTAAAGATGGACGATGCGTCTCCATCGAGGTCACCCGCCTGAACCAATTGCGAGCCGAGCACGGCCGCAGCTTGTCAGCAAGACAGACTCACAGCTGTCAATCATGACGTCGCGCCTCCTTTTTATAGCATCAAATAACCAATTAAAAGCCACATAAAATTTGAGGGGTACCAAATATATAAAGCACAACTGTTGCATCGTTCAACACAAAATAAACCTTTTAACTATTTGATTATCTCATCTAACTCTCTACAAGAAAACAAACTGGCGTATTTCCCAACATGTTGAACTGTTCCTTTAACGTTGTAACACCTACACTTACATGTGGTTGCTATTTATTCCGCAGCTAACCACTGAGCTGAAAACAGCTTTATGGGAGAATGTGTTCTTGTGTCAGACGTGCAGCATGGCACTCCTACCCATCATGGCGTCCTTCCGGGATGTGTGTTCGCCCTTGTTGCCGTGGTAACTGGCATTTCCAGTCGACTCGTAGTCTTGCTTCCTCTCCTTCAATGCCATCATCTCCCTGGGGGAAGTAGGGGCGCTCGCTACACACAATCACACACGCACACACACAGAGGGGATATCTTTAACCTTCAATCCATCACGAACACATTATCAATACATTATTGGATTCATTAGAGGGGACACTACAACAGGAGGGACAACTATTCACATCACACCGGAGTCCCTTCACGGCAGAAAGGTCAGAGTGATTTGTACATTTCCAAGCATCTCAGGTTTTGTGTTTACCTCACCAAAGGCACGGCGCTCTGAGGTGTGTGTTATTTCCTCTAACCATGACCCCTGAAATGAGTCAAAAGAACGCGGGCGCCGGGTGCTGTTTGTGTTGCGACTCTGTGGGTATTGTGCCATTCTTCACAAATCTGGCTTTTTGACCAGGGTGTGATTACAAAGAGGTAAATATTGAGTCATCCCTCCTCTCTTGCCTCTGTCTTCTTTTTCTTTCTTTCTGTCTGGCTGCAGGCCACTCTCTCTCTCTCTCTCCACATGCATTTACCACAAAGTACACATTCTCATCTTAAACTCCCACCGGCCGATTAATCTCTGTCTGTCTTACTCACCCAAAAAAGGTATCATAGAAAACACACACACCCACAGTTGGGAGAGAATAATACATGTTGGACTGACAGAGGGGGGGAGGTGGGATCAGTGGCGGAGATAATGAGTTAGATCTGGTTAGCCATGTTGGAGGAAACCTGGCTATTGATTTAGTGCCATATGGTTCAGTAGCGTTTTCCTCTAATATTCAAATCATTATCAACAGCCTTTCACATAGAAGCTGCTGGCTGTGATGCAGCCTGCCAGCCTGTTTGTGTGGCTGCATCTGTCGCTTTGTCTCTCTTCTGTACAACACATTTAGCATTGATCATACACTCATTAATGCTCCACTAATATCGCCAGTCTATTGTAATATCGGCACCTCTACACGGGCCAATTATCCTCCGCCTGCTGCCGCCGTCACAGCCGCGGTAAACAACTGTTGTAGGAATGTAAACATTCCTGAGTCTTTTTACACACTAAAGTTTCTTTTGTGTGTGAAATATTGCCACAGCAGTGGAATTAAACAAATGGCTCTGTGGACCATCTGCTTGCACAATTTTAAACTGAGAAACAAAATAATAAAAAAAAAAGAAGTGAAATCAGCTTCCAAGCAAGTGTTTATTATTTTGCCAGTCGACAGCCTCATAAATTCAGTTCTGGTGATTATTTTAAAATGTGGTTCAATGAGACCTATTTAAATGTTCTCTCATACATTAATTTCTAATTGGCGTGAATTATGTATTGGCTAGCAGACACAGAACAATATATCTCACAAGTCGGGGCTTTTCTAAAAATCCTGCACCACGTTATGTAATGTGACAGCAATTAAACATGTTGGTCTAATGTCTGAATGAGTGCCAGAGTCACTTTTACATTAACATCACATCATATAATTACCTCTACTCTTATTTATATATACATTTAAATATGAGCAATAGGTGGGACCTGGTAACATTTATGTGAAACTTGAATGTTGTCACATTAATGTGAAAGCTACAACAGCGCAAAATAAAACATGCACAGAGAAAAGTTAATTAAAGGACGGGTCCATTATTATTATTTATTGGGGTTTTAAATAGATCGCAAGATAACGGCTTCAGTTCCCCGTCTGAAAATGCTGTCTGACGTCGAGGTAAAGCGGTGAAAATATTCGAAATACAGCGTACACATAAACTGATACTGATTTTTATAGGTGGCTAAAATAATATTTAAAATAATATACGTCAGACAGCCCGTTGCTACGGGGAACTGAAGCCGTTATATCGCTCTCTTTAAAGCCACCAGACTCCATTCACAAAAGCAGTAATTTTACATCGCAGAACGCTGGAGTATACATACAACCCCACTTCAAAAATCTGAACTAACTCTTTCAGTTATTTCCAAACTTTGCAAAGCTAACTTTGACTCAGTTATTGCTAGCATTCACATTATTCACAAACTTATTAATTAGCTTACTTTGGTAACCTACGTCACTCCTTTTTGCAACGGCTGAGTGGGCGTTTGAATTTGAAAAAAACACAGATGGACCCGTCTTTTAGGAGCAATGTAATAAATGTATCACTTCATTATCATCTCTTGTGCACACAGAAAAGTCAGTCTGATAAACCCACAAACAGTCAGACGGAGAAATGAGTCAGTGCTAAGTTGTTGAGGAGATTCCTCTCATGTTGGACGGGTCTATAAAAATGAGAAAGTTAATTAGAGGAGAAGAGGAGGCGAGCCTCCTTCACACCCGCGGCGGTCATTAATGAGGGATTCGGTAGCAAAATAAGTTTTAAAATCCATCACTGATGGCAGCCTGAGAGAGAACGTAAAAATTATTCCTGCTTCCTGCATTGTGGCTCTTTCTGTTAACAGCCGTGTAATGTCTGAGTAAAGTCGTAAAGGGACATTTACATAAACGACACCTGTTTCTGAAAGGAAGTAAGAGTTGGGGCCAGGGTAAAGATTTTCAAACAGGTTTGATATTAAGTCACAACACCAGACCAGACCGGTATACAGAATTTTACCACTAGGTGTTACACTTCACTCAGCAGCCGCTTTACCAAAACTCGGAGCGGATTGTCGCTACAATGAGAATAGCTGGCCGACCTTAACAGCCCACCTTAAGTAAGCCTGGGGTGCCAGCAAGACACAAGAACTTGGCTTGGGTCTTGATGAGCTGTAGCACTTATTCACCGACAGCCTGAACTGTACACACACTGCTACTGCTACGCTCACAGCTATAACGTTACTGTTAACTCATCATACTGTCAGTCAGACGCTCGTTCTCTCTCTCCCTCGACCGTACACTCGCCACCGGGCTTGTAATAAACTGACTGACGGAAGCCCGTCTTGTCTCGTCACCCCAAAAAACACATGAACTTTCTAGTAAAGGAAAAACAACGTGCGCCTCTTCCCCCCCTTCCACGTCTACTGAAATATTCATGTTGCCGGTGTTATGTTGAAGTCACCGGCCTCGGCTCAGCAGATGTGCACAGCCTGTTAGACACTAGTGGTTCTGTTAGTCCGTTTGTAAACAAACCTAATATTATGTTAATCACGTTGGTTGTCGTATTGCTTATTACTGATGCAATACCAGCTGGATTTAGCGCTGTGACGCCGTCGGCACCTGTTGCTGAAAGGTAGCCTACTTTTTTATTTGCCAGAACGTAAAATCAAACCGGTGTGAGCTTGCACACCGGAAATCGACCCAACTCTAACAGGAAGCCGTCACCTTAACACATAGATGACACCAGCAATGTTGCGTGAAACATTTTGATCACTTTCCACACGTGTATGCATGGAGGATGATTGTTGGCTTTGGTTTCACTGGACATTGTTTTTGTCCCACCGTCAGCTTCAGAGGCTTTTAGACCGAGCCAAGAATTAAGCTCACGGGGGAAAACACTGATTTTTCTCCCATTTTTTTTTTCAAAGTGAGTGAACATCAGAGGAAGCTGTCATGAGTCCAAAAATACTGAAGCCTGGAAAGCTCATATTAGTCAAACCCTAATTTCGACAACGCAAGGGCGGCAACGTTTTTCAGGAGGCACCGTGCAAGGCTTTTTATTTGACAGCAGAATAATTTGTCAGTGGCCGCCGTAGTGTGAAGGTTAAAGCCGACTTCAGCTGGTTTGGAGCATCGTTTGTTTGACCGGACTGTACTGACGGAAAGATTGATAGAGGACGAGAGGGAGGACAGGAGAACTGTGGGCGGGTAGACTAACCTGATCGATTGTTGGGTGAGGTCCGTACGGGGGAGATGGACGGAGTGCGAGAGGAAGAATAAGGTCGCTGTCTGTCTCTCTCTATCGTGGAGGAAGAGCCGACAAAATGGTACTGGGAGTAGCCATCCTGAAGTAGAGGAGAAAGGGAAAAGATGGAGGAGACGGTGTAAGAAATGATGCATCTACATGCCTCGGTATGGTTTCATCTGTGTCCAGTGTTAATACAGCACATTGAGACTTTACCTTTTTGTAGAGGCTGCGGAGGTCTCTGTATTGCCACATGCTGTTCAGGACTTGAGATGCTGCTTTCACCACTTTAGGACTATGTCTGGGAATTCAGCAGAGAGGAAAAAAACACATACAGTATAAAGCTTGGCTGTCCTTCGTTCTGTTTTGTGCAGGTGGGAGCTATAAAAACATCACAATGCAGAAGAATGAAGAAACAAGACATAAAGCAGGAACCAGTAAAGCATTGTCTCACTCCTGTCTTCGACCAAAGATACAAAATGAAAATGCCTTCTTCGTCTCCTCGCTTAAATTGTGCCGAGGCCAAATTGCGTAATAATTGCTTGCTTGATTGATTGATTGGCCAATATTTCATTCTGCGTCCTCCAGGGTTTGACTCAGCTGACTAATGGCTGTGGGTTTAATTGGCTCGTATGCGGCCTTATCATCGCCTGGCAAATTGAACTTTATTTCTTCAAGTCATTTTGGTAAATGTTATTGTTTTTGGATTCTGTGATTGCATATCGTGCCCTTGCGGTGATATAAAGCAGGGAACTTAAAAACATTCTTTGAAGAACAAAAATAAAAGAAAGAAAAAAAAGAGAAAGAAAAGTTATCTTTGAATTTATACCTTCAGTACCTCTAAAACAATTTATTCTTTGAAAAATAACAGAAATGAGTTTTTAGCCTGATTATTCACAGAGCATTGCAGAAAATTAATGCAACTTTTGGATGGAAAAGTAAGAACCAAATTTGCCATCTGCTATAGGTCTACTGCCCTACACAGACATATCTGGTCAAAATTCAGTTAAGACCTGAATGTGACTTTTTGTCATTTGTTTTACTATATAAACATTTTGCCATAGAAATTTTTCAGAAAATTTCTGTGAAAGCAACTTTTTAAATTTTAAACAATAACTACAAAACGGAGCTAATGGCCATGTAGACAGCTAAAGCAAGAAAGCTAGTCTATGTCTAGTGAAAGCTATCTGGTGAGATAGCTGAAAAGCCTTTACTTATTGATAGCTGCTATCTGTAAATGAAAAGTACCCCAATACATTAGTTAGTTATTTCACAAAATTAAATGAGGCAGTATCTAAATCCAAACATGACAGAGTCTAGCTCCTAACTTTGTAAAGTTAAGCTATCTTTAAATTTCATACTTAAATAAATTAAAAGTAATAATTTATTATATTGGTTTCAATATAAATATTAATGGTAGGCTATAGGCTTTATTATTAAATACATTGTTTAAAATGGACAGGAAAGCAGAAAGAACACATATTGTTGGTAGATACTGCATTCCCCCCCAGATTATTACCCAAAGGGAGAGTTTAGGATAATTTTTTGGTATTATGTAGATTCATTAAAATGAGTTGTTACTGTTCTCTGTCTTAGTAAGACAGAACAGATATTTTCAACATATAGACCTATATACAGTAAAGTAGATAAGGGACTTATGGGACTTCAAATGAAACTGGGGACTCGTGTTTACAACATGGGAAGTCATGGGTAGGTAACATAATGCAGTAAATGCAAAGAAATAATGACAGAGGAAAAAGATGAGGTCGTTTGGGTTATCAACATTTTCCTCAGACATTTTATAAAATTACCAAGAAAAACAATATACGACTAAAATTACAATATATTAACTTATTATGCACCGAAATATGAACTTCCAAGGCCTCTGCCATTTCTCACAACGTCAACAAACGCGTTACAAGTCGTGAACTCTGAGCTTTCAGAAACTCTCCGCTTACGAGGTCGTGAATACGACATGAGGGCTGCGTTCATATGGGCTCATCTCATAAACACGACCCCATTTGAAGGCACCGCTAGGCCCTTTTCACAGCAGCCATTTCGGCATATCATTGCAGGTTAAACACATATGTGGTCCAGGGTCCTGGTATTGTGCATGCTTGCTCACTGGAATGGCTGTGACACACTGAATAGAATTGGACCATAATTAATTAAATCAATTGAACCAGTGTTTACCCTGATATCACATGTCAAAACGGCTGCTGCGAAAAGGGCCAATATCCACGCATTGGCAGCATGCTGAAAGCTCATTGATGAATCACACTTATGAGGGCTGGGCTTAAACTGCAGGCGTGGTGGTGGCTTCGTTTTGATGTAGTGATCTAAGACACATGCCAGGTAATCACAAAGTCCCCAGTTTGATTTGGGGACGCTTTATTGTACGCCACCCCTCTTGCTCTCTCCCCATGTTTCCCGTCTGTCTCTACCGTCAGCTGTCAAATAGAAATGCAGGTGCGTAGGTGTGCGGGAAACAGACTGTGCCAAAACTTTCTTGGACTTTATTTTCTACTGACTGTTTTGACTGTTGACTCATAGCTCTAAAACAAGCACACAGCCTCTCTTAAGCCTCTACCTTCACCCTCCTCCTGCGTCGCCCCTGTGTCTCTGCCGCATGATCTCTCTCTCTCTCTCTCTCTCTCTCTCTCTCTCTCTCTTTCTCTCTCTCTCTCTCTCTCTCTCTCTCTATCTCCACCACAGTCGTGTTCCAGCCCTTTCTTATTCCACCTACTTTTCCACTGGTCTGAATCATTTTTCGACATCCCCCCTCTTGGCGAACTCCAACGATCAACCTCCTTATCTTCATGCCTCATTATCTCTCTCTCTCTCACCGTGCATCACCCCGCTCTACCATGTGCTTTGCTAATGAGCAAATAACCAAATGTATCCTTCTCATAGAACAGCAGGCTGCCTGATTAGCATTAATATGTGTGCGTCCCACAGTCAACATTTGGAAATATGGAGACAGTTAAATACAGATTATCTCCAGTGCAGCTGTACATTCTGAGATGTGCTGACTCTGGTTCAGGAGTCTGCGTCTCTATTCTCCGTGACTTGTATACTGATGTGTGATGTTTTTAACAACATAGAATTAGGCTTAGAAACATCCAATTATAGAGCTTCAAATTCTGGTGGGTGCAATTTTAATAAAGTCAGTTTCCAATTCTGTATAGGGCTGCACGATTATGGCCAAAATGATAAACACGATTATTTTAATCAATCTTGAGATCACAATTATTTATCTCAATTATTCATAGGTTTTTGGGACAAATATGTTTATTGCAATATCGCATTTAAATAAACAGAGCGCTGCTTTCACTTCCATGTTGTGCTACATTCTTACTACTACTACTTCATACTTTGTTATTGTCATCTACAGCGGTTATTTGCATAAAACACACAATTCAAATTATTACGAAATAAATGATTGCATTTTTATTTAAATATTTGCTTTGATTAAAAAGAAAATCTTGGTATTAGTAGTTTTAATTATATATTATAAGCTGCTTAGAGCTAGTGTTAGGAAATTAAACAGGTCATAATTCCCTCTTTATTATCTATTTTCTATTGCTGTGAAAACATCTCCTTCAAACAACTGGATTTATTCAAGTTTCTTGCCAAAAAATACATTTTATATAACTAATTCTAATATACTTTAATACTACCAATACTATTTTTACTGAGTAAAGCCTGAATGCATCATAATAATAACCCAATGTAACCTCCGTTAACGGGGCTCTCTAGCTCCGTGCTGTCGACAGACGAGCCGGTCACTGTGATGACTCTGAACATTATGGGAACAAATTACAACAAAAAAAGTGTCTGATTAAGTTAGTTGTTGTAAATGTTTTTAAGGTTATTCCTCCATGGCTTATTTTGGACGCGCACTTGTGACAAATTGCAGCTTTATGTCTTCTTCACTCACACTGAAGACCTGCTAAAGCAACAGCTAGATGCACCTGTGGTTCTTGTCTTCTATCAAACTATAAAAACTGTTGAGGCTTGCTAAGAGCACTGCCCCATGATGGTACTTCTATCTACAGCCTCATCTTCTCGTCCTTCTATACTCCCTTCTACTCTCTTTACACCCCCTTCCACCATGACATCATCTTCCCATTCGGCTTACTTGTCTCCTTTGCTGCGGGCGATGCCGATGAGCTTCTCGATGCCACCGGCGTCCCTCAGGGCCTTGGTGTTCTCCATGTTCTTGGTGATGACCTCGTGCAGCGCGCAGCAGATAGCCGTGATGGTGTCGTCCGACATGGTCTTCCCCGCCAGGAGGCTGCTGTTGGTGCTCCCCCCGCCTCCGCCTCCTCCCCCGCCGCTGCTGTTGTTGTTGTTGCTGCCTCCGGGCAAACGGTGCACCAGGTCCCTCATGGCGTATTTACCTGTGAGCGCGGTGGGTAAGAGTGACAGGAAGGGTGGGGGTTGAGGTGGAAAAAATAAATGAGGTGGAAAGGAGGAGACAAGGTGGAAATAGGGATGAAGAAAAGGTCATTTGAGCTTTAGTTCTGTTAACTTTGATCAATATTGTGCATATGGTGTTTTTTGGCAATACTTTTAACCCATTTGTGGCCAAAGACTATTTACTATGATAAGGAAAGATGCAACAACATTTGTTCTGATTGGTCAAATGTCTTGAAATTTGGTATGGACATACTTTGGGTAAGTATCTAACAGTATAAGTTTGAAATTTTTAGATCACATGAAAAATCACACTTTTATCAATAGTCAAAGGCAAGAATTTTAGAAAAATGAAGGAAAACACAAACATTGTGTTTATTAAATATTTTTTCCATATGATTTTTTTTCACACTGCATGTGTGTGCATATCTTTGATGTTCAACTTGTCATCAATATGTATTTGAGAGTCAGTAGTTATCTCAAAAAAGCAAGTTCTGAGGGTTAATAGAAGCATCAGACATATTTCCTGAGAGTGCATTGAAACCCATTGAAACTAATGGAGAATGGCTCCTCAAGCAAAGGTTTTCAACTGCTGTATGGCATATAATAGTTCTGTGCAACTTTTATTTATATGGAATATTTAGATAGGAGCCCCTCAAATGTGTGTACTGAAAATTGTAAAAAAAATACCTGAATTTTTACTGCTTATTCTAGGTCATTTTGTACCATTTAAAAAACAACAAAAAAACAACAACAGTAGTTCCATGTGCCCAAAGACTAAATATAGTATGATGATAAGAAAAACTCTGGAGATACATGCCAATTATATTCTCAAAACTTATAAAATAATATCAATAAAAATAGATCTGGAATAAGAAAAATTAAAGGACCTTCCGCCGCTCCCCCAAAAATGTAGACCAAGTTGACTCTTTCTGTCGACTCTCTGCTCTTTCTCTTATCTAACCTCTGAAAGCTAAAACTCCCAGCTGCAACTAAGAGAATGCAGCCTGGCTGTGTGGCTGTCAGACATTGATGATGACCACGTGATCTAACACCAACTGACTACATTTCCCATGACAGCCCAGTGCTGCTGTCAGGCAATCTTGTCCACTCTGACCTCTGCCCCCTCATTCTGATTGGGTCATCACCCAGGGTGGGTGGTGGTGGTGAGGTGGTAGGAGATGGGGGCACGTCATGACCCGCTGACAGTTTGCATCCTCACTATATGTGTTTTAATGCTGGTGCATTAACTATATATACTCCAGATTCGTTATGATTTAAACTGAGCACTACTTTTTAAACTGTGCCCTGCTGAAGCAGTAGGGATGACACGATACCATTGCATACTGGTTTTTGTTAGGAAGTTAATATAAGTTATCTAACTTATATTCCTGTGAAAACATCTTCTTCAAACAACTGGATTTATTCAAATTTCTCGCCAAAAACTACATTTTACAGGATTACATTTGAACACATCATGACAGCGTTTGAACTTACCTTCGTCCAATACTTATTTTTACTGAATAGAGCCTGAACGCATCATAAACAAATCAATGGCTATATTTAGCATGAGCAATGCAACAGTAACACTTACGGACACAAGTCAGGAAAAAAATTGTCTCTCTGCTGAAAAACACTGAACACAGTAGACTATTAAGCTAAAACTAGGCCAGTTGCTTCAAGTCATACATACATGTCCTTTGCTTCAACTTTCTTAATGACTTTTTCAGTTTTAGCGATATAAAAAACACAAATCTCTCCAAATAATAAGTAATTCACACATATAAACGGGCTTATTACAGTAATTAATCAAACATAATTGAACCATGTAAACAGCTTAATTTAACTATCGCCATACACTTGCAGTATTGGCAATATCACATTATTACAAACATATAAAAAGTGAAGCGCTCAAATTCAATCAAGTTTGTAACGTTGCAGCAATAAAACAACAGCTGGCTCACAGCAGACCCGCCTGTGCAGACAGTAATGATATCTACTGCTGGAAGCTCTGAGGACGTAACTACACACTATGTTGTGTCTCTAATGCGATTTCTTCATGTCAGTGCAGCACTAGTGAGGGCAGGACAACGTGTTTTATCAAAATATACATGCATGCCCCGTGGCAGCGGGGTTATAGGAGTGACATCACATCCTACATACACTATACACGTGAACGGCTGCATTCACATACAGCACACACGGACCCAGACAGCTTAGCTCAGAGCCTCGAGCGTCAGACAGAGCAAGAGGAAGGAGGCATGCGGTTGTTGCTATGGGGACCGGCAGAAAAGCAGAGTTTATTACAGACATCACTTGGTCTCCGAAGGAAAATCAAGCATCAAACGATCAGTCAGAGCGACACTATCTGCTTAGAGGATCTTTATATCCGCATAAATACTATAAAGACAAGTATCTCTTTTTTTTATTAAAGACAAATCCACAAGAGCACTGCCAGACAGCCATTCCTAACAGCCATAACCCTCTACACAAGTGTCATTTTAACTGCTCATTTTTAAAAAAAATGACCGTTAAACATGTCTACTTAAATCACATTCATTATTAAAGCAAGTGAGTAATTTTGCAAATGGGTCAAGATAATTGCACTTGTTTTCAGTGCCATTATCTTCAATTAAGGCTGAATTAAGCACATTACTCCACTAGCATAAAAAAATTGACACGCAAGTAAAACTCTTGAATAAAGTTAATTTGTTTTGGAAATTATGCATTAAAGAGGAATTATTATGCTTTTGTGCTTTTTCTTTTTCCTTTAGTATGTTATATAGTTGTTTGTGCATGTAAACGGTCTGCAAAGTCCACGCCAAAGGGAGATATTCTCCCCCACAAAAACACTGCTCCTGAACTGCCTGAAACGCCTTGCTTGAAGTCCCGCCTTTTCTTCCGTAACGTGGTGATGTCACCAAGTAACACATTTGCATAGCGGCTAGTTTAGCAAGAACAAACAAAGCTAGTTAGAGCGGAGCTGGAGCGGGGTCCGAAGAGTTTGGTTCGGTTGACCAATCACAACAGAGTGGGCCAGCTGACCAATCAGAGCAGACTGGGCTTTTTGGGAGGCGGGGCAGGAGCATGTAAACATGTTCTAGTAGAAACCCCAGATACAAGTATGCACCTGAAAAATATTTTTGTGTGAATGAACAACTCACCAATGAGCTCCTTGTTCCTGATGTCCAGAGCCATGTTTCTCAGCGCGGTGGCCACGGCACAAACAACCCGGTCGTTGTCTATCCTCAGTAACTCCACCAGGATGGGGAGGCCTTTCTCTTTACGCACTGCAGCCCGGATATACACCGACCACTGGGCGGGACAGAGGGAAGGGAGGGTTCGGAGGTAGACAGAGAGAGCATCATCAGCATTTGTTTTATGCACTGATATTCACGCACATTAGAGATGTTCCGATACCATTTTTTCCTTCTCGATACCGATTCCAATACCTGAACTTGCGGTATCGGACGATACCGATTCCCGGTCCGATACCGATTCCTGATCCAATACCAGCATGATAAATATAATATCTTCATCACTTTTTGGCTATCTTTATGGAATTTATCTCGTCATTGGTATGCTGTTTCCAACGTTTGCTGCTGCGGTACGTCCTTTTTTTCCCCTTTTGCCTTGGTGAAGTTGTTGTGCTCTCTCGTGTGATGCATCTTCAAATGTTTTATAATATGCTGAGTATTGAAATTGTCAACACTAGTGCCACCCCTCGAAACAGAAGCCTTACATACTGTACATATCGCAATTTTACTCGTTGGATTTTCCACTGTGAAATATTGCCAAATGGCTGACACTTTCCTCGCTCTGACTACCGTTACACTCTCCACTAGCATCGCACTCTTGTTGTTTGCTATCGTCACGTACAACAAAACTACCTGCAATCAGTTCTTCTTCGCTGCTCTAAAACAGTAGTTGCCAGTGGCAGCCATGATACATCCAGGGCGACAGCACTGTGAAGGCTACTGGTTTCGAAGGATGTCCGGTTAAACAAGTTGATTCTCTCCCGGGTTAATAAATTATGGTATCGGAACGGTGCATAGACGTACTCGTTGGTACCCGATCCCGAATTTTGGGAAGTATCATACGCATTTCCGAAACAGGTATCGGTATCGGAACAAATCTAATGCATACTACTTTTTTTTCTTATTTCTGGTGTATTATGCTTCTAAACCTTTCAGCCATATCTTGTGGCCTTCAGCAGCAAATGGAGTTGTTCAGTTGTCATGGAGATGGTTAATTGTTGCGAATAGTTTATTGTTATCACGTAACCTATATGCTGAGGAATTTTCAAAGGGCCAGTAAGTCCATTGAGTTTTTCTAACCCACAGCACACAATGACCAGAATATGGGTGCTGTTATGGTTGCTATTTTGCCAGATTTCTCACTTTCAAAACACTTTGGCACCCACTGGAATTTCAATACACTTCTACAGATGCCCTTTAGTATCCCAGTCCTTACCTTCCAGCTGCCAGCAGCTAGGTTCTGCAGAGCCCCAGCTGCTCCCTCCAGGGTGTCTGGGTTGGAGCACTCAGACAGCAGTGTGAGGTAGGGCTTGACGATGGTGGGGTGCCACAACATCTGGATGCCTTTCGGGGGCTCCGCCAAGTCTGGAAATGGGCCGACGCCGTCCCACTGCGGAAGATGAGACACAATTCAGAATAGAAAAGCATTTTGAATTCTGTGTGAGGCGAGGTTTGACAGTGGTGGGGTGCCAGCATCGTCCCCTCAGGCAAGAACAGGGAAAGGAGAGAGAGGGAAGATTTACATAAACAGTGTATAAATAGGGTGGCATTCATCTATTTGTGCGTTTTGTTTTTCTATCTCCTCTGTAATTGAAATCTGACATTTCCTCCTGCATTAATGATGCTTTTTGAAAAATACGCACACATACTGTATATCAATAATACGTGTGAAAGCTTTGGCTCTTGAATACAGGAGATTTCTCTGTGACATTGAAATATATTTCACACAGATTAGTAGTACTGGCATTTGACTGATGTGTGTTGATGAGTAGGTGCCACAGACTGTATAAAATATGGACGTAGTCTCTGTGACGTCACCCATAGGTTTCTGAAGAGACGTTGGGAAGCTCAAAGTGGGTGGCAGTGATGAACAGCTTGACTCCTGGCTAATACTAAAATGGGCAAAGAGTTGGATCGTTGGTGGAGCTGAGGCGGGCCGGGTGACACAATAGAGCAGACAGCTAGCAGCTAGCGACCTGAGACGTCACCCAACTGTCACTCAAAGCTGCCACGCCCTTAATTATGCCAAACTTCAAGCCTTAATATAATTTTAAAAAGTGAGTTATATAAAAATTCACCCCCCATACAGTTGTCATGAACGGGGAAATTAGCTATAGAGACCAAAAACATGTTTATTTCTGCCGTAAAGTCGGGCATTTTAACATCTATTTTCAAACATCATGGACAAAGCCAGCGTACGCAATTTGAGAACCGACTGTAAATGACATAAAGGAGGAACAAAATGAGAGCCGCGACGTATTTTCCTGTTACGTTCTTGCCGGGGACGCATTAACGTTTACACTACAAAAGATATGTGGTCAAATGTATCCCAGACCATCTCGGCAAGTGGTTTGATGATGGGATCACAAAGTGACTTGGTGGGCATTTACACTTGTATCTAGCGCTGTCCACTTGTGATCCGATCGCTCGAAATGGATTTTAAAATCAAGTGTAAACAGGGTCTAAGTATCTCCCTGTACATTTTGATATGTGCACTGTGTCTAGGTCTATTGAGAGCTACTGAAAACTGGAGTAAGCATACAAGGGTTTGCCCTTTAACAAGCCAACATTTAGTCCGTTTTAATCAAAATCAATTTGTTTGGGCGGTTGTGAACGCAGTAATCGTACTCTGGTGTGGACTAAAAACAACCGGTCTGAGACCACTTGCTAGAGGAAGTCTCGGACCGTCTGCAAGCGAACCAAAACGAAAAGACTGCCTGCGTGGACATCTGTTGAGATGAACACAGGTAAACGACGAGTTAACATGAGTGGGAGAGGACGGACCTGGTCTTCTGCAGAAGTCTATTGTTTGTTTGACATCTGGGCTGAATAGAACATACAGAATATCCACAAAAAAGTGACGTTTATAAAGTAATTTGAGATATAAACTGGAGGAGAAGGGGTTCGTGTTCACAGTAGATCAGTGCCGAGTCAAACTGAAAACACTTTGACACCGACATTTCAAAGTCTGCAATTCCCGGCATAGAAGTAGCAGCTCTTGAGACAAAAAAAAGATATAAATTTGCTCCTTCGCACATGCCCCTCAGCAACTTATTTTTTTCTATTTGGTCTGCTTTATTTGTGCACTGTGAAACCGAACCAGACTAAATAGAAATCAAACCAAAAGCATCAATTTCAATCAATTTCTGTACAGTTGATTCTTTATCTGAATCTGATTTGTAGGTATACTGAAATCTAACTGTCCTATGTGCTTCCTACTTGTGGTCATATCATCCTCGTTCCATCTGCAATGACGTAATCTCCCTGACATCTGATAAGACTGTCACTGCCAACAGACTGCACTGTTGTCTTCCTTTGCTTCCCTTTTTGTCTTTGACCTTATTATTCTACTTCCTCTTTCTCCTCTCTCATCCTTTTGTATTTTCTACACATACCCCAACTTCCTTTACTCTCCCTTTATATCTCCTCTCCACCGACATATCCTTTCCTCTTCTCATCTCCTCTCCTCTTCGCTCCTCTCCTCTCCTCTCCTCTCCTCATTCTCTCCTCTAATTACCCCACAGTTGATAGAGTTTTGCCCTCTCCAACAAGCTCCCCAATCGCTACTTCATGGTAATCACCCACAGCTGCACTGGAGTGGAGACAGACAGATAGAGGGAAAGAGAGGGGGAGTTATTATCATCAGGGTTAGTTTTAAGATCCCTCGTCTCCCTGGTTCTGCCTGGATACACAAAAAAATCCCTTGGCAAATGGAAGTTAAAGGCCTGGCTCATCGCTAACATTTTTTTATTTTTTTTAAATCTCTTTTCTCTGTCTTCTCTAGAAATGAAGCATGCGGGGCTAATGAGCAATTCACCCAACCCTGATCCACCGGAAGTGTTAGGGTTTTCAATCCCCGCAGCTTCACTACAAGTTGTAAAAGACGTCTTCCACTCAACCAGAATGTGATGCTGATTGCTTATTAGCATGACAAGAGGTTGGAGCCTACTCCAAGGCAGCCGTTCGGTTTCTGCCAATTCTACGACTAAAAGAGCACTCGTTTTTTAACTAACCGGAGGATGAAACTCTTCCTGTTGGCAGCGGATGGACAGACCCAGGAAATCCAGAGCAAAACACTAAATCGGCTTGGTGTTTTTGATTCGAAGGACAGGTAGTCAGTTTATAGAAAGTAAAAACTTGTAGCGTGTATCGCTGATATAGCATATAACAAAAATCATTAAAGTGGGGAGAGACAAAATGTTTTTGGCATCATTGGGCGATAATAACCTTTCAGCATATTGTAATTCAAGTGTTCTGAGAGAAAACTAGACTTCTGCACCTCCTCATGGCTCTGTTTTCAGGGTTGAGAAAATCTAGCCCTTGACGGGAGAGAGAGCGTTCCTATTGGCTGTCCATTCAACGGAGGCAGCTGTCAATCACTCACAAACTCCGATCAAACGGTTAAACTAGGCAGCGCTGATCAAATATGAATCAATATTCTGTTACTGTAATGCCTTTTTCTTACCTCAAATGTTTTCAGAAACATCTTTTAGTGCACTGTTAAGCTGTAAAATGAGAAAGTTTGCTCCGGCTGGTGGGCGGTGCTTGGTATTTCCTCAACAGATCTCAACATGGCTGCCGGGAACTTTCTCATTTTACATCTAAACAGTGCACTACGAGATGTTTCTGAAAACATTTGAGGAGAGAAATAGGTATTACTGTAACAGAATATTGATTCATATTTGATCAGCGCTGCCTAGTTTGACCGTTTGATCGGAGTTTGTGAGTGATTGACAGCTGTTCAGAGACTGCAAGGCTCCCGCTCGGCTCTGATTGGTTGTTTTCCTCCAGTCTGTAGGAAGCACTGGAGGACACAGAGGAACATGATTTGTTTTCAGATTACCCGTCTCATGCACTACTGTCAGGATATAGTGACTTTTTTTAATCATATTTCCTCCAATCTCACCTACTGCAGCTTTAAATTAAGAAGATGCACATTTGTTTCGTATCATTAAGTCCTCTACATGTAGCTGTGAGTCACCTAAATAATCCAGGTTGTAGGTGAAGATCAGTAGTTGACGTGGAAAAAACAACTCTGGCTCAAACATCATGAATATCAAAGAAAGCTGTGGTGCGTTCATAAATATTCATTTCGAGACTACAGATAGTGTGAACCAGGGATGAACTGAGCAAATGTGTTCCTGAACTAGAAACAGCATAGAGCTGTGTTACAAAATGAGATACTGAATACGCCATTTGGAAAAGATAGGGGGGGGGGGGGAACAAACAGTGACATGTGCTCTGACACAAGACGGATAACTGAAATGGAAATGAAAACATATAATGGTAGGGTCTCTTTAATAATAAAGGCTCAAGATGACAACCTCCTATCTGTATTACTGTTATTATGCCTTATTGTTTAACTTTAATTATCCTGGTGTGCTGTGATCTGACAATACAAGCCAATAAAGTCACAGCATTAAACAAACGAGGGAAAATTCCTCACGCATTATGAACTCTGTGCGTAAATGTAGATTTTTATGTGGTCATTAAAATTCTATAAGAGAATATATTGTTGTGAAATAAGAGGGAAAGTAAAAGGAAGCACCAGGACACCACAAAGGCCCAGAAATACAAAAAACTGGATCCGTTATGCCCTCTTGATGGCTCCCTTCACGGTCAAGGTGCTATAGGTGTCATATTAGCGGCAATAACACATTAATTTAGCCACAAAAGCATAATTAATATAAAGTATGTAATGAATTAGCAACAGTTTATTATATTCCACAGAGAGAGAGAGTCCATCTGCCACCTTTGTATCTAGCTGCCATGTTCCTGCTTGTTGATGCCTCCTTTAATAAAGTAGTGTTCACACATTGGGACTCAAAGTTGCTGGCTCTCTTGTGTCTCACGAGAGCTTGTGGGTCTGTTAAGCATCAAGCCAGGAATTTGCATATTCAGCTTTGATTGGACGGTTATTTTTTTCTGCCATTGCCACTTAAGCAGCTCACTTCTCGAGAGATCTGTTTCCATGCATCGCTTTCTTCTCCAGGTCCCAGTAGTATGATGAAGTTATATCAGGAGAACTGGGAAGTCTGATTCTATGTGTGAATTAAACTGATGTTCACTGGCATCCGGTCGCTTCTTCAGTCTTTGAGTCGGCAAATATGTTTGTTTTATGCAAATGTATGTATATATTTATTACTGGAAATCAATTAACAACACAAAATAATGACAACTATAGTCCAGAAACCCTCACAGTTACTGCATTTAGCATAACAAACATGCTCAAATTATAACATGGCAAACTGAAGCCCAACAGGGAACAACAGCTGCCAGTGTGCTGACTCGTGTGTTCCTCGACACAATTTAACGTGAGTTTGGAGCATTATTTAGCCTCCTTCGCGACAAGCTAGTATGACATGGTTGGTACTAATGGATTCCTTTGGTTTTCTAGTTTCATGTGATACCAGCATCTTCTTCTAGCTTTAAAACTGCGCCGGCTGCAACATCCCAAAGATCAATTGTGTTAATGCGTTAAAGAAATTAGTGGTGTTAAAACGAATTTAACGCGTAATTTTCGATACATTTTGAGGTAAATATTGGGGTTAATATGGGAGTAATTCCAAAGAAATTCCAAATAAGTTACTTGCTAATTATCACCTAATTCCCATGGAATTTGTGCACCTTTAAAATTAAGTGTTACCAACCATTTTTTTTTTATCTCACATGAAGCAATAACTATTTCACCGAATCAAGAAAGAATAGGAAAAAAGAAGGTAAAAAACTGTAAAAATATTCCCTTCCTCCAACTTTCTGTTTTTCCCACCTGATCGTGTCCCTTCTTTTTCTTCTTCTTCTTCCCCCAGCATCCGGAACTCTCCGCGTCCTTCCCGCCGGTGTCACACAACAGACCGTCCAGCTCCTCCGACCCCCCCTGCTGGCTGTGAGACGTCTCTGCAGCCAGACGGTACGACAAGTTCCTCAGGATGCACACACAGTTCTCTACGGTCTGGTGGGAGGAAACAAAAAAAAGAGAGAGAGAGGGATGTGAAAGAAGTGTAGAAAGAGAGGAAAAGAGAGATAGACATGAAGGAGGGACAGATGGTAATCAGGCGAACAGACAAACACACTCAAAATCATACTGTAGAGGAGACACATATTCACGCAGGCACACACACACTTATATGAACATACTGCCTGTACAACATACACTATATAGACATGGACACACACATTCTGTTTGCATAATGTAGACAGGCACAACCACACACACACACACACACACACTAATCCCATTGTTGTGAGTGGCTATGCAGCCAACAGTCACAGACTTTGATCTTGTGAAGGATTTCTAAGGATTAAAAACTTTGCATCTCCTCGTGAAGAGCCTCCACTCAACACACCGACACACACACACACACACACACACACACATACACACAGCTAGACACTCTTTACACATTTCACACACATCTACAGTATGCATGTAGCACATACGCAAGCACGTGCACACGAACCGATACACATGGTTGCTCACAGGCTCGCATAAAAGCACACACACACACACACTCTCACTCGTGATGTTTCTGTGTCACTGGCTATCTGGGTTGGGTAATATATGGCGCACTGTAAAAAATGACAAGGTCTGCCAGCTTGGGATTTTATACTTTTTGTATATACACTTATTATTAGCTTTAATCATCCATTTTGTAAAATGTTTGACATTTCTGATAATTGCAGGTTGTTGTTTAAAGATATGATTCATATTTTTTTTTAAATAAGTCTTTAAAGGTATAATATGCAATAATTCAGCTGCCCTTTGCCTGTATTTTCTCTTTTCTTCTGAATTTGCGAAGTTCGTGACTCTTCTGGGAGACAGCAAAGTGGCTTTGTGCCCCACTTGGGAGCGTAACCCCCAGCCAATAACAACGTGCAGGGTGTGCAGCCTGTTCAGGTCGTCAAATACCACCCTCTGTCAGATACAAAGCGGCCGTATTTGACGGATGAGAACGGGTTTGTTGCATCGCTGTGAGTTTCCACTGCTTCCACTGTCTCTCCTCTTCTGTGTGCAGAGTGCAGTGTGTCAGTTTGAGTTTGACCGAGAGAGCAGAACTGAGCCACAGCGGACAGGATGAAGCCTGCCCTTCGGCTGCATTAATTCAAAATCCAGCAACTCGGCATCTCCCCGGAGGGTTGTTCAGAGTCAGTTGTGTGTTTATTGGTGCTTTAGAACGTAACCGTTGCACAACTATCAGAAAATAACGTTTGATTCATTGCTTTGTTCACACTAACGCCGCTCCCTCTCTTCATTCACTCTATAGCTCGAACATCGCTACTTTCTCTCTCCCTCGCTGTTGAGCTGTGGAGGAGGGGGCCAACTTTGAATGTGGTGTGTTTACAAACCGATTACTGTAACATATTAGGCCTATACCTTTTAGCTGCCTTCACATAAGAAATTTGCTCTTAGTTCACCGCGAGGTAGGGCACAGAGCGTAGCAGAGGCAAAGTGCAGCGCAGGTATTATATCATCATCGAAAAGTGTGTGAGGAATGCAAATGAATGAATGTTATCTAGGCAACAACAACAGTTGCAGCTGTTATCTCATTGGTTGCGCTTTGAAAGCTCAAGTTGAAATCATTTTAACTTTGAGCGCAGTGCTCTGTGGCAATTTCGAGCAATGCGCCACGCAAAGGGTAATTAATAATTTACCAAATCTTACTTTTTTTTTTTACAGTGTGTAATTTGTGGCCTACAAGCCTTGGATATTAACATATAAACCACAGGCAAACAACTTGTACAGATTAATATGCATATACATTGTATGCATACGGTCTGCAAAGACAGATAAAACACATTTGCATATAACTCATGTAAATGCATGCAAATTATAAATATTGTTTACATAGTAATCAATCATCACGAAACGTGTTTACAAAGCAAAAGCAACCATTTATATTTGAGTTCTTGGACAGTTATGTACACACAGACATGCAGCAGACACACACATGCAAGGAACTTTTTTTATCATTGTGTATATGTTTCTATTCAGGTGCTTTTGTGTGTGCACGAGTTGGAGGCTATGAGAGTTTGTGTGCCTGGCAGTTGGTCGTATGTGTGTGTGAGAGAGAGAGAGGTACCTTGCTGTCAATCTCGCTGCTCCCCAGAGCGGTCTGGATGACGTAGAGCAGAGCGTCTGTCAGGCCTTCACACTCCCTCATCCTCCTCCGGGCCTCCTCGCCTGCAGAACTCACATTCCTGTTACACACACACACACACACATCTCATCAATGAACAGCCCGACTGAAAACTGAACATGCAGCACAGCTTCAGAATATTTTACATACTTCTGCAAAGCCATACACGCAACTTGAATTGTCCGGTAGTTCCACGCAAGTTTTACGTGTTTGCGTGAGCACACGTGCGTCGAAGCTACATGCTACGGTAGGGATGCTCATTTTGAAAAATGTTCTTAACCGATAACCGACCCTCGTTAACCGATTATTAACCGTTTACTGACAAGATTTGTGCCTTGTACCAGCTGCAGGAGCACAACAGATATTTGTTGACGGGAGTCCCCAGTTCACCGTCCGGGAGCATTAATTTAGCAGCTACAATGCTGCGTTTTCTCGCGGACATGCAGCCACTTTCCCAGTAAAAGTCTCCAAAGTGACGAGCTGCTCCTCCGTGCCGCTCAGCTTTTGAGTTAATTATTAACATTTCTTTTAACCGTTTTAACCGATAGTGTTAATCGGTTAATTTTGGACATCCCTATGCTACGGCATATGTATGCACGTCTGTGTGACACAGAGGAGAGAGACTTTGAGTGTAATGCCCTTTAAATGTCAGACTATTAAAGATGGCTAGGAGATGCTTGTGCCCTCAGTGTCAGTGAAAAATGGCACCAATCTTCTAAAACTCCATTAGCTGCATTTGTTTTCCCAGGTCCTTAATAACAGTCTTCACCACTTTAGTCTAAAGCAAATCTGTGGTCTGAAGGCACGGTGTCTGTTGTTATACAGCTGTGGTTTTTATGCATTGTGTATTTACTTATGCAAACTGTGTTAATGCCTAAATACTCAATTGGCCTTAAAGAGCACCTATTATGCTTATTTTCAGATGCATACTTGTATTTTGGGATTCTACTAGAACATGTTTACATGCCTTAAAGTTCAAAAAACATTTTACTTTTTCTCATACCGGGTGTGCTGCAGCACCTCTTTTCACCCTCTGTCTAAAACGCTCTGTTTGAGCTCCTCCCCCTCCCGAAAGGCCCAGTCTGCTCTGATTGGTCAGCTGGCCCACTCTGTTGTGATTGGTCAACCGAACCAAACTCTTTGGACTCCGCTCCAGTTCCGCTCTAACTAGCTTTGTTTGAGGGCATGCCAAACTAGCCGCTAGGTGGGTCTTATGCAAATGTGTTACTTGGTGACATCACCACATCACGGAAGAAAAGTCAGGACGTAAAACAAGTAGTTTTCAGGCAGTTCAGGAGCAGTGTTTCTGTGGGGGAGAGTAACTCCCTTTGGAGTGGACTTTGGGCTTTGTGACTTTGCAGACCTTTTACATGCACAAAAAACGATATAACACACTAAAGGAAAGGGAAAAAACATAACAGATCCTCTTTAAATTGGCGTTAGTAGGCTTGTAGAACAACAGTGATGTCAGTAACGACGATGAGTGATGATAAATATGTCAAATAAATAAATATGACAAAAGTCCATTTTGTACTTTATTGGTGGCTTCATTGATGTGTGTGTTGCATATTTTCATGGCCAGACATATGACTGCAGATGAATGCTAATGTTGCTCCAGTCTGTCTTGCATAATGTGCTTGCTAACATAGCCATGTAAGTGTGATTTTCAGCTTGTTGTGGACATGGCTTATGACAAAAACAGATAAACACCAAAACAAAAGCACTTGAATGGCACTTTTAAACCACTTCATATACTTTCTTTCACACATTTCATTTATTTCGGATACCACCTGTTAATGGATTCCATTCAATTAACCTCAGTCAATTTGGCATAATTAATCCCTCTGAAGCGTTCCCTCGCAAGGCAACAGGGCTGCAGATTATCTCTCATTAAGATCTTTTAGTGTGAAGAATCTAAATAATGAGAGGAAAAAAAACACACTGCTGGAAAAAAAAGATTGTGTGTCTTCTAGAGAGCTTTCAGATGGAACAGAATTTGATTAATCCACAGTGTGCTGCTGCCGCCGCGAGAGAAAACTGCAATTACAAAAATGTCACTCTTTCGGTGACAACAAGGAGAGACTGTTTCTTTGTCTTTAATTCTATAATCATACACAGAGTTCTGATGGATTCCTCTGCATGAGTGTTTGAATTGTGTTTTGGTTAGATTGAAATCTGGGAATTGTATCTCTTATATTAAAAGAAACAATTTGGAGATTTTCAATAAAAACACTCAAGACTAACTATTATAACTAGTACAACAAAAAATTACTTTTGGTGCTGTTGTGAAGAGTCACGTTGAATCATAAAGAAAAGAACCTTCAGGGGTCTAATGTCAGGATAACAACGTGTACAGTTCTCTTTCATAGCACTCGTTACTATGGGATATGCCGCCTCACGTATTCATTGAAGCACTTTTTCCATTATGCCAGCCCTGAATGGCATGGCAGTCATGTCAGTCTGTGTCGGGACCTTCCGCCTTTATATGTGGCTGACCATTGGTCATTCAATCGCCTGTTCTCGCTTCAGAAGTCAAGCTATTCTTTACCGGATCTCAAGCGTAGACTGTATAGAAGAAGTAGGGCTGGGAGAATACTTGGGCGCCGATTCGATATGTATTGCAATTCAATATTATGATTTATTGTGATTTTTGTTAACTTTTTTAACACTAGACCATGGGTAAAAGTCGAACAATACACTTCTAAGGACTTTTAATTTGAAAAAAAATCTAAATTGATACATTCAAATATTTGACTTTCAGCATTTATGTAGTCAGAGATTTCCTGAAGTCAAATATATCAGTCATTGTGAGGAATTATTTATAATATTTTTTCCAGCAACCCAAGAATCAAAGAATAAAGATATTTTCCTCACAAATTAGTGGTGTTTTCTTTTTAATTTATGAGGGACATGTAGTGTTTAATGCTTCTGGTGAATATAATCTAATCAATCTTATTTCCATATATGTATTTTGTATATACAGTTCCCTTTCTTAATACCTTATTTTGAAAACCAGACATGTCACACGTGTATACTTCCGCTAACTTCACCAAGTCCGTCTCTAGCTCTCCCGTCAGCTCCGTTCTCTTTATCCATCCATGGTCAGCTCCATCGGGGCCGTTTGACTGTATTTACCATAAATGTCAGTATATGGGTGCTCTACAGTTGTAGCGTCGGCCCATTTGACCACGGAGATGTGAGCGACGGCTGGCTTGACCGCACGTTACCGAAATACGATAACGTTTCCTGTCCACGACAAAGTTAGCATGCAGCTTTAGCCGTGATGTCTAGCTCTGCTTTTCTGTCACAATGTGTGAAACCCAAAGTGTTTCCATTCTTTACTGGATGTGTAGTGTTTACCACTTTGGATTTAAAATGTGAGGGTGCAGGTCGTTTCCATGTGGACCCTCCACTGTTTGCTGCTTTGTCGTTTCAGCTCGCTGCGGTTTGTTTTGGTTTGACGGATACGGAACGGATATGACGTCACGTTTCTCAGACTAAAAAAATAAAGGCTGTAACTTCCTTTTACCTCCGCATAGACTCAAATGAAGCAAATATATTGATTCTGGCATTAAAAAATCAATCATAATAACAAAAATCACGATATATAGGTGATTCGATTTATTTCCCCACCCGTATTAGTTTCTGTAGAGTTTGTGTCACATTTGCAAATTCAACACACATAATTCACATTCAGCTGTCTAGCAGCACACGTTTCAGCGGCTCCTGTTAGTTGGCACGACAGCGTATAGACACACACGGGGAGGGAAACAAGCAGTGAGTAAGCAGAGGGAGAAAATGTGTGCATGTGAAAGTGAGAGACAGCGAGGCAGAGACGGGGCGAGACAGGAGAAGAAAGGGATGAAAGGAGGAATAATATGATGGAGGAGAGAGGAGATAGAGTAATAAAACGAGATGGAGAAGGAGCGAGAGAGAGAAAATGAGAAAGCGAGGAGGATAATGGGAGACGGGAAGAGAGAGAGAGAGAGAGAAGGAGAGAGAGAGAGAGCAGGTGGCCGGCGATATACCAAACCCGCCATGAAATATTCAATCTTTAATCAGACTCCCAGCATTCCCTAACGAGGCGTGAGAAAGATGAATTAGCCCTTCGAGTTTAGGGAGCTGATCCACACAAAGCTATCTCCTGCAACACACACACACACACACACACGCACACACACACACACACACCACCGCCACTACCAGACACCAGAAGACTACACACAGTACCAGATGTGTGTATTTTCACACACGTACAGTATTAGAAGCTTGGGTAAGCACCCAATATGTGTAGTTTATTTTCACTGAGAGCAGGTGAGTAGACATATTGCGGTTGAGATTAATGGACCACACATGTAGTTAGACGGAGACACAAAGAGTGGCATGCACACACACACACACACACACACACACACTCACTCACACGCACACACACACACACACACACAAACAGGAAGCCAGATAACCTTGCAGACAGAGACGAAAACGTAGTCATGGCAGCAAATCCCTCTCTATTCTCGCTCAACTTGTGCTGCACTTTTGCCACAAACTCGCGTGGAAGAATTGATAATATAATAATAGAAATGTCATATATAGCCCTGCGTCAACTGTCACATAATTAAAACACTTATTTGTTCTATTGTTTAACATATACGTCTGCAGAAATAATGCAAGATAACTATGCAATCAGAGACAGGTAAAAAAAAGATAAATATACATACACAGTCTGTGAATGTTTCAGGCTAAATTGTCATTATTCTGTCTGCAAGATGTGTTTTTTTTTCTTTTGATGCTGAAATGTTTGATGGAGAACAAGTAGCACATCAAAAAAACGTCTGGTACACAGCCGACATGTTTCTGTTAGAAATATTTATGAGCCCCGTCTCGACCGCGGAAATTTCATCATGCAGTCCTGGTAGCTCTGGAAAGCATCTCCAACACACATTTTGATGTGTATAAATATCTAATGATTAGCTCTGTCGACTTTAAAGCTGCAGGCTGGCAACTTTCAGCAAATATGATAAAAAGATATTTTTTTATAAAACTGTCCTCAGCTGTCCTTTAGTTTCACTTCACTTCATTCAGCCGTATATAGTGCTCATTTTGGATATTTTTGTTAGGAGTAAGTGTGTGTTGTTTTTGTTTTTATACCTAACCAGTCAGTAGCAACTTTAAGCTTATGTGACATATCAATCCTGCAGACGCCATTTACACTCGTCATTGTAGTTGTTGCTTCGTTGCTAGCGAGCTATTACGACATAGACATTCTTAATCCCGCCAACAAAGCTCTGATTATTCTGATTAATTGTCTGTATTCCTTTAGGGAGGACTAAACAGTATTAAGCTGGACATAAAATGACTGAACATACTTTTAGACAAGAATTTTGAGGATTAAACACTTTTGTGCAACGCTTCCACGTGACTTCTTTTGAATATTGAAGGATGGAGAGCACAGGAGGTCTGAAATGAAGGCTAGACAAGCTGAAGACAGTATTTTATATTCAAGTGAATTTAAGATTATATAGTTATTGTTACATGTAAGGGATAATGCACAGCGAGCCAGTCATTGTTGTGAAATAAACTCCGACAGGGCGATGTGGCACCATGGAGGCACCAGTGTCAGTGAGGGAAGCCGGGCGCTCACCGTAAAACTCAGCCATTTATCCGTTTTCACGCTAACTGGCAACTACTAATGGGGCACTAGTCACACCAAACGCAAAGTGAAGTTTTCGCGCGGCGCGATTACATACAAAGTCAATGCAAAGAGGCGAATAAATGTGAGTTTGCGCCTGGCGACGTGAATGGCAAGAAGGATGCTATCACGACAGACACTTGCAGACAGACACGAGTTCAGACTTTTTACAAATCTGCATCCTTATGTAGTTATTTCAGCATCCTTTGGATATGTTTATTGTAATTAAATCACAGCACAGTCTGTTTATTTTTGGTTTATACTGTTGTAGCGACGTGTGGCTTGCTAAATACAGTGACTACAGCTCGGTGAAACGCCTCTGGGTGATGTTATGAACCCAGACACGACAGCGTTTGGTTTTCCGACGTATCTGGGACTTCTGCAACATGTACGATCGGCAGGTTCAATTCGGCCACGGTTGATGAAACGTTGTTGGTCTCTACATGGAGTTAAACCCCTTCTCCTCACCGGCGCAACTAGCGCGAGTGATGCGAATGAACACAAATGATCCCGGCTTTGCGTTGTTGGTGTGAACGAAGCATAAGACTCTTGATCGCTGACAACGCAGAGATACCACGTGATACCAATGTTGCTATACTATTGGCTCACAAGCCTTGTTAGAAGCAGCAACCAAACGTCACAGAGAGAAACAAAACATTCATTGTGAACATTTCTAAAATGATTAATTCACAATCATAATGGTTTTTTTTTAGGAAAAGCCATACCTTAATTTAGCATCTTTCTAAAAGCTCTGTGGATGTGTTATTTTTTAAAAATTATTAATTTACATGAAATAAATGTAAGACCTTTAATTAAGGTGAGGGAACAGGATGTTGTTTTCCGTAATTTGAATTGTTTTAAAATAATATGTCAGGTATTCCCGGTGTATTAATAATATATAAATGAATTCAAAACTAATAGTTAGCACTTAGATTTTATAGTCACTGTTTATCTTTTTAAATATCTGACTTGCTTACGGAGCCAAAACAACAACAAATAAATGTGTCACAGTCCTACTACTTCCAGACTGCACTGTATAACTAGCATCACGTCTCAAGTGTAAAACGAAAAGCCACAGCAGCTCTAAAGCCAAGTGGTGAGTCATCTTAAATGCAGCTAAGTCTGTCAGTTCTCTGTGTGGACGACGGTAAAAATAACACAGAATACTGTCTATAAATAACAGACTGTTGTGAACTAAGAGGGACTTGTTTCTCAGTTTGAATGGGATTGATAATGACGGACTGTGAACAGCAAAACATCTCCGCTAAGTGAGTGAATATGTCATCCCTCTGCTGAAATAGCTGCGACAATAAAATACTCAATCAGGTCATATAATATAGGCCATATAATAACAATCTCTTTCTTCTTGATATTGGATAAATAAAGACATTGGAGAAGGCGATAGTTACACTGACCGGAGGCAGCCTGTGGCGTTGCGGAGGACCTGGGAGGAGTGTAGGTGCAGCTTACGGTCCTCCTGTGTATGCGGAGAGGTGTCCCAGCCCGAGTGGGGGATGATCACAGCGTTGGTCAGCACGGCGAGGGCGTCCTGGATGATAGGCATCTTCAGGGCGTCACATGACGACAGGTTCCACAAAACACCTGAGGAGGACAGCGGGGAGAAGGGACGTGAAAACCAATCCGGAGAAAAAGGAAGTGAGCAGCGTGATCGAACACACGGAGCACAGACAGCTACCGCAGTCAAACACATGTTCTCAAAACTAGGACCTTTTTCTTGGAAGACATTTTGACATTTTGATGTCACAGTAAGGAAAATAACTGCTGCAAATAATACATTCCTGGTATAGTGCATGCCGGCTCACTGTCATTGCTTTCTGGAAAACCATTGTTAATGATATTAGCACACCAAGACTGCCAGTGGGCTACCTCCGATCCTGAGAAGTGAAGCCAATGCTGAAGTGCCTTAAACTTGCATTCTTTCTCATAGCCAGCAGGGGGCGACTCCTCTGGTTGCAAAAAGAAGTCAGATTGTATAGAAGTCTATGAGAAAATGAGCCTACTTCTGGGTGGATGGGTCAAACAAACACAAGTCTTTCAACCAGGAGGCCGGTGTTTGTGTCCCGTGTGAAAGTAAAAGTAAAGTTGACTTATTTTGTCACCTCAGTCATTAGTCACGTGACTCATCGGTATCGTCAGTCCTGATACGGAAGTTTGTTCGGAAAGGACACTATGCATGTAACAAACGTATATTGACACGCCGTCCCCGGTTCGTCCAAAAGTAACGCAAGACGGGGTACCCCGTGCGTCGGTCTCCGATACCGAGGGGCACTGAACAAGCGGCGGTATTTGATGAGTTGGGAGTGAGAATGTGTTGACCACAGCTCTATCCCACTTGAGGACAATGGGAGTTATGCATGCAGATTTCCAAAATATAATATGGTAATATATTAGTTATGGACCAGCAGCAGCCACTTAAAGTGAAACTGATTGACTCTGGCCTGTCAAATGTCTGCTGCTGAGCCTGGGGCATGTGTCCAGACGACGTGGTTCAGAGCTAGAGATGGTGCTGCACATTCCTTTCATGGATGCGATGGTTATGTAGTCTCTGGGTTGTGTAGCTGCAGAGCTGGCTAATGGAAGCCCACTCTATTTTCACTTTCTGGCTTATACAGTTTCTAAAACAAATACCTGCTCATGTAAATTGTTCTTTGGTGATTTTTGATTGAATGATTCAAAATGTACATGTAGAGATTTGGCAATGCCGTAATAATAAAAACACATTAGGGTGTAGAAATACACACATCACATCAAGTACACAGATACATACACAACCAGCAATTAGCATCCTGCATCTTTAATTACACAGGAGTGACGCATTTCCAATGTTGTTCTAATATTTCAAAACATAACCTTTAATTTATTGCACCACAGTGCTGCTGTAATTAATTCAGAACGTACACAAGAAAAAAAAAGAGAAAGAGAAGTACTGACGGCAGGAAATCACTTGCACACATTTCCACTGCAGCTCTCTGCTGCTCTTAATCCTCACCTGAATTCAACATACAGCGACGAGACAACCAAGACAATGGAGTGAGTTTTCTCCTGCCTACCAATTACTGTTCATTTGTTTTGCCAGTCGCCACAAACACACACATACTGGCCACTGAATAGACAAAAGCTATCCCTATGCAATGCCTACGAAAAGTATTGCATTACAATTTGTATGTAATCCAAGTAATCGTGAGCCAGGACAGGTGAAGTAGTATAAAGACGGAAAAGGGAGGAGGTCGGGGTGGATGAGGTGGGTCTAAAAACACTGGACTTTCACCCAGGAGACCGGTGTTCGTGCCCCTGTGAAACCAGAAGTCAACATTGACTTATTTGTCACTTGGTTATTTTAACCCAAACCACGATCTTTCCTTAAACCTAACGAAGTAGCTTTTTTGGCTTAAAGCAGCAGTGGGTAGAAATGGAGAAAATATGATTAAAAAAAGTTATTTCCATAAAATGGTCACTATATTCTGACAGTAGGCATGAGACAGGTAATCTGGAAAAAAATCAGGTGCCTCTGTGTCCTCCGGTGTTCCTATTGCATCTGTAGGATTTCACAGAGTGGAGGAAAACAACCAATCAGAGACCAGCTGGAGCCTTGCCGTCTCTGAGCAGCTGTCAACCCGAGAGCCATGATGAGATCAGCTGAGGAAATACCAAGCACTGCCCACCAGCCGAAGCAAACTTTCTCATTTTACAACTAAACATTACACTACAAGATGTTTCTGAGAACATTTGAGGAGAGAAATAGGCTTTACAGTAACAGAATATTGATTCATATTTGTTCAGCGCTGCCTAGTTTGACCGTTTCATCGGAGTTCGCGAGTGATTGACAGCTGCCTCTGTTGAATGAACAGCCAATAGGAACTCTCTCTGTTTGAAATTACCTGTGATTGGTCGAAGCCTGAAAACAGAGCCTGCCTATTGCAGGTTTAAGTTAACCAAGTATTTCAAACATCCTTATTTTAATCCAAACCACAGTCTTTTCCTAAACCTAGACAAGTTGCCTAAACACTGCAGGAGCTAACTCAGGCGGACTGATCACTTGTGTTTCTGGACCTTCGTAGGAAAATGCACAAAAAAACAACAAAATAACTTTGTGTAAGACATCATACAAATCGTTGTACTACTGTAAAACGTTGCACACATGCATCTGTTAGAGCCTTTTAAGCAAAGTACAGAGAGGGTAGGAGGCAAATCATCTCATTTTGCTGAAAAACACTTTGATTTCTTGAGTGGTTTTACACAAACAAACACTCATCCACACAAAATTGTGATAACCTTGCGCATCTTTGCAACACAATTGTCGTCGACCTTCCTCTTGCAAAGCGTTCTCAGTCCTAATCTCTGTATTTATATAATTATATGTGTGCATTTGAGAGTGGCCACCTCTAGTCATATCTGTGCATATCTTCCCTTCTCCTTTATGGTTGTAATTATAGCTGTAATAGTGGTAAAACATCCTATCCTCAGATCTGTGTGTCTGTGTGTTTGGAATACGCCGTCCTCTCTTAAGTGCCGTGTTGTTCACCCTCGGCTGAACAGCGACTGTGTAATTACAGCTTCTGTTATCTGTCTTTGTGGGTTTGTATGAATTTGTTATTGTGTGTGCGTACATGTGTTCGTGTGCATGTGCATCTCTAAGCCCCCTCGACAAATCAGTCTTAACTCTGTCAGCCGCTTGGACTCTGTGTGTTTATGCGGGGTGTTAACAGTGTCTGTTTGTGGTCAGGAGGAGTTTCTAAATGACTAGCTTCTGGCTTCACGGCGGTAATTAGCCGGGCCTGTCACGTTAGCAAAAGTGTCTTCTTCTCTGTCTCGTCTTATCTGCTGCTCAAGAGGGCAAGGAAGGCGCGCCGCGTTTTTGATGACCTTGACATTCGATGTGACACGTAATAATTCTAGCTGACCTTGATTTCCACATCTGGGAGTCAGCGAGTTTTACAAAATAAATACTGTGAACTAATATTACTTTTCTTGAAAGGAACACTCTGACACGTTAAATAAGCTCGTTTGGGGTCTTAAATGAGTAGGTCTATTTTATCTCCATGTCTTTAATACGCTGTCAGCTTACTATGGCTAACTGTTGTTAGTAGAAAGTAGTTCCTATGTACACGTGTTCTGTAGATTATCAGGAGTTCATCAGGGACGTTTTTTCTGAAAAGCCATGTTGCTGTGACGTAGGTTACAAAGTAAGCTAATCAATAAGGTTATGAATAATGTGAATGCTAGCTCAGTCAAAGTTAGCCGTGCTATGTTTGGAAATAACTGAAAGGGTTGGTTCGGATTTTTTGAAGTTGGGTTGTATGTATACTCTCGTGTTCTGCGAGGTAATAAGAGGGGGGAATGAAGCCGTTATATCGCGGTCTTCAAGACCAGACCAGTCTCCAGTCACAAAAACAACAGTCATTTTACCTCGCAGTACACGGGAGTTGCTGGTCTACCGCTGCATCGATCAGTTACAGCAGTTTGTTTGTATCCTTGTGTGACTTTCGGATCCGAACTAACGTGGCGTCCAAAGCAGTACATTGCTCAGCTTCCGTGCCGGTACTCCTGTCTGCTTCTCCAAACTGGGAGCGTGTCGACCGCCATCTAAGTTACTGTATGTAACGTTAATACACTGAATATAAGGATGTCCATATTAGGGGTGGGAAAAAAATCGATTCACTTATATATCATGAAAAAAGTTTTTAGAAGGGCTTGGAAAAATAACATTTTGACGCTAAAACATACATACTTTGACCAAAACTTGAATGTTCGGATTTAAATACACCACTGGGAAGCTACAGAATGATATAATGTTAACGTGAGGCTATAAATGAACTACAGCACGGTCGCATGAGTGTGTAATATACACAACGAGGCTGTAAAGGCGAAAGAGCCGGCGTGATGACGTTTTGTAGTCTCATTTAGCCACTTGTTAGCAACTGCTTTTTTTAAGACATATAAAAGCTTCAAAATTCACAAGTGGGATATTTACTGACATATATTTTATATCGTAGAACAAAACGTTAAAATCTCCTCAGCTTGTGTTAACCACAGACCTTATTTCAGGCTTCTAACTAAAAACCCACTGACTTCCAGACGAGGGAACCGGAAGTGCTAAAATGTCAAAACTCATTTCTGGGTTTTAGGACTCATTCTTGCAGCACTCTATTCACTTTGCTTTTACAAGTAAAAGTGTTTTACAAATTAATAACCATATATTACACATATGGCAGAATGTAATGCCTGCCACATGATGTCACGCTGCAGCTGCAAGAAAAAAGGGGATTTTTTTTTTTTTATCATGGTGAGTAAAGTCAGCTGTGTGCCAGAGTCACTTCTCGCTGTGCAGAGAATGACATCATCTCCCCGAGGTGAAAGGCGGTGGGGCTTTTATCTTTGATCTGAAACACACGCTCGCAAACGCACAAACTGTCTCACACACACATACAAAATAAACACTAAATGTACCCTCACATTAATACAGACACACATTAACACACACACACACAGCTACACAAAGCCATGAGTGTATGACAGATGAAGGAGGTTAATTGCCTCAGCCTTACATCATGAGTGGCAGCAGGAGGTGATGAATGCAGTGTTCTACGGAGGGAGGGGAAATGGATATGTTGGCTATCTCTCTTTGTCTCTAAAGCCATTTCCCCATCTCTCATTTGCGGCGTATCTTCATTCCCCTGTCACAATTCTCTCTTCTGCAACATCGTGGCATGTCTCTTTATTCGCCTCTTGATCTTTTTTTTCTTTTTCTTTGTTCCCCAATTCTCCTGATGTATTTTTGAGTGTTTTTTGTGGACTCCTGTCCTTGTGTGAACCACTCTGTATATGAGACCTTTAGAGAGAGGATATTTTTTACAAAGTGAGTTTTTTCTTGTTGTTTTCTTTTTTTTTCTTCTAATTTGCTGGACTAAATATATTTAATCGTGATTAATCGCAAATTACTCACACATTTTTTATCTGTTCAAAATGTACCTTAAAGGGAGATTTGTCCAGTATTTAATACTCTTATCAACATGGGAGTGGGCAAATATGCTGCTTTATGTAAATGTATGTATATATTTATTATTGGAAATCAATTACCAACACAAAACAATGACAAATATTGTCCAGAAACCCTCACAGGTACTGCATTTAGCATACAATATGTTCAAATAATAACATGGCAAATTGAAGCCTACGGCACTCAGTTGTGTACATGTGTGTTTGTATCTGTTGTGCTTGCATGTGTTTATGTTAGATTAGACTGAACTGAAATTATCTCCACGGGGACGCGGGGCAGTTGCTGCATCAAGAAGAAGATACATCAAAGAGAAATGGATGTTACATACGAGCAGAGCAAAGAGGGCTTCTATATGCAGCCCAAAACTTCTCACAGCTGTCAGAAAGAATTAGGGCTGTCAATCGGTTAAAATATTTAATCGCAAATTATTTTGTATCTGTTCAAAATGTACCTTAAAGGGAGTATTTAATACTCTTATCAACATAAGAGTGGGCAAATATGCTGCTTTATGCAAATGTTTGCATATATTTATTACTGGAAATCAATTAACAACACAAAACAATGACAAATACTGTCCAGAAACCCTCACAGGTACTGCATTTAGAGTAAAAAATATGCTCAAATCATTACATGGCAAACTGCAGCCCAACAGGTAACAACAGCTGTCAGAGTGTCAGTGTGCTGACTTAACTATGACTTGCCCCAAACTGCATGTGATTATCATAAAGTGGGCATGTCTGTAAAGGGGAGACTCGTGGGTACCCATAGAACCCATTTTCATTCACATATCTTGAGGTCAGAGATCAAGGGACCTCTTTGAAAATGGCTGTGCCAGATTTTCCTCGCCAAAATTTAGCGCAAGTTTGGAGCATTATTTAGCCTTCTTCTTGACAAGCTTCCTTAGGTTTTTTATTTTCATATGATGCCAGTATCTTCATTCTAGCTTTAAGACTAGAGCCCGCTACAACCTCTTGAATACAGTAATGTTGCAGGTCTCAAAGGGCTACATAGTTCATGGTTGTACTATATGCAGCACTACGTACTATGTGTTTTTTAGTTTCATATGATGCCATGTGTCTTCATTCTCAGCTTTAAAACTGAGCAAGCTACGACCTCCGAAAGATCAATATCGAAAGTTGTGTTAAAGAAATTAGTGGCGTTAAAACTAATTTGCATTAAAGCGTTTAATGTTTAATTATCGTGTTAACTTTGACAGCCCTCATAATAAATGGTGGCTACATTTATTATGAGGGCTGTCAAAGTTAACACGATAATAAAGCGTTAACGTAAAGGGTTTTGACAACTACCACAAAACAGCTGAGTAAAGCCTCGGTTATACTTTCCACAAGCACGGTCGCACGGACATGAGCTGACGCGAAATCACGACGAGGAAATGTTTGGATCTTTAATACTCCGTGCGGGTTTCTCCTCGCGGCAAGCCGACATTCTCAAAATTCCTCAAAGTTATCCATTTTCTCCGCCCAGTTAGAACATCTTGTGTACTGATAGGCGAAAACATGCCGCACTGAACCCCCGCAAAGGGCCATGTCTGATGGTGTGACGTCACTTTGGCCGTGCGAACACTCGCTATGCGGCAAGGATAAATCTAGCATAAGGCTGGAAAAGCATCTTCCAGCTTTCTCTGTGTGTGTGTATGTGCACCATCGAGTAATCAAAAGCTTAAATTCTCACACCGAACAGTCAAACTATAACTACTGTAATTACTGTATGTCTGAATAAGCTAAACATGGCGCATAAGCACCTTCAGCAGCCGCTTGTATTCAAGTTAGGTACGCAGCATCTCTAAAGAACCCACACCGATGGTTTGACCTTGAAAACAGCAGGGTGCCTTTGTCACAAGAGAGAGAGAGACGGGCACTGTGTAAACTACCATGCCATTTGAATGGGTCTGCAGAAGGCTTTTAACAACTCAATGGCTGAATCAGTCATCATAATTGGTGTCATCTTCAGAAGCAGAGCAGAAGCAGAATGTAGAAAACAGGCTCTCAAGATCACTGGTGTCCTGCCGAGCCAGTCAACGGCTACATGAAGGTGCATTTTTTAGTCCATTTTTATTGTTACCATATGGAGATGTCTTCCAAAATCAGATTCAAAGGCAGGCAGCCTACATGCAGTTTGGTTGTATTATCCAATCTGAAGTTTTTATTGAATGAATGAATATGTTTCTAGCGGTTGCAGATTGCAACCAACTGAATCTTCTCCCTTCTTAGAATAAAGGGGAAGAGATGTCAGCTGAATATGTATATCATATGCAAAAGCATTGCAAATTGCATTTACTGACACTCACATAATATCAACTGTACTACAGTATACTTCAGAGTCCCGGCACTTATGATATTTTTGCAAGCATCTGAGAGTAAAAGCTTAATTTGGTAGCTATCAATTTTTTGCACATGTTTATTGTCCTCAAGCTAAAAGCCTGAGGCGTAAGCTTCACTCTTTGTTTTCATAATGAGGTGAACATCGATCACCGTTAATCACTTGGTCCACACAAGCCTACAGCTTTGTGTTAATGAGCCTCGGCCATAGCTTGGAATCATGTTTACTCAGTTTGGCTCCTTTAATTGACATTAAAAACAGGAAACAGTGTAGCTAAGCAGTTTACTGTAGATCACATGAAGGTCAAACAAACCTCTATACCTCTGCTGCTGTACCGGCTGGGTGAGCCTGCTACTGTAGTGTTATGTGTTCATTTATTCAGTCATCACATCATATCTTATTTCATCTATAGCCCTGCAGGGACGATGATTTTTTTGTAGGCCATCCAGGAAGTTAGCATCGCCCTGGTTCCCTCGACAAAAAGCCATTGGGATTGTTCCAGTGGGTTTTGGATTATTGCAGAAAATAAGCTCTGTGGCAAACACACGTTTATGATAATTACACGTTTTGTTCAGCAAGATAATCTCCACAAATGAACACCACTTTTATGATTTTTGAAGTGTGAATGCAATCGCCAGAAGTAAAAAGACAGACCAGTACCCCATGAATTTAGATCACAAGATCAGAGCAGGTTCGGCCACTAATCGGAAGATCGGCAGTTCGATCCTCGGTTCCTCCAATCCACATGTTGAAGTGTCCTTGAGCAAGATACTTAACCCCAAATTGCTCTTGAATGCTGTGCCATTCGGTGTGTGAATCAGTATTTAGATTAGATCCTGATGGACAAGTTGGCATCTTGCATGGCAGCCTCTGCCATCAGTGTATGAATGTGTGTGAATGGGTGAATGCTGTGCAGTGTAAAGCACTTTGAGTGGTCAGAAGACTAGAAAGGCTAGGTGCAAGTCCATTTACCATGTATCAATATGTACTACCACTTAACATGTAATCTTCAGGACACAGGTACAGTATGCCCATACTAAAAGAGATATCACATGTTTAACAAGCCTTGGCCTCATGGTCTGAACTCTGCATTTTTTTTTAAACTTACAATTGATGTCCTTTATTCATTTCACAAATGATGCTGTTCTCATGCTGCATGTTATATTATGTGCTGTCATATATGGTTGTTGATGTTTTCTTGATAGTCTTTAATGCTCCTTGTGCAAAGCAAATTCCCCTAGGGGCGATAAAGGTTTCATTCGAAGCTAACGTTAGGCTATAAACAAACCACGGTCGCATGACTTCACGTCGCCGCCACTAAGCTAAAGGCGACTATAGTGTTCTGTGTGATGACGTTTAGTAGTCTCATTTAGCCACTTGTTAGCAACCGCCTTTTTTAAGATGCGTAAAAGCTTCAAAATTCACGAGTGAACTGACATATTTTATGTTGTAGAATATAAAATCTCATAAACTTGTGTTAACCACGGACCTTATTTCAGGCATCTAACCAAAAATCCCATTGGCATTTATTAAAATTTAGCCTAACTCATGCCCATTAGCGTTATTTATTTCCCAACAAGCTAGCATGTTATGGTTGGTACCAATGGATTCCTTAGGTTTTCTAGTTTCATGTGATACCAGTATCTTCACTCTAGCTTTAAGACTAGAGCTCGCTACAGCCTCTTGAATCCAGTAATGTTGCAGGTCTCAGAAGGCTACATAGTTCATGGTTGTACTATATGCAGCACTACGTACTATGTGTTTGTCATTGCAGTTTCCCCCTTTTAATCTGCGTTTCCCTTACTCTTTGTAGATGTCGTTCCTCATCTCTTTGCTATGCCTAAACTGGATGAGCATTGTGACTGGATTGCATTGAGACTGCGGAGAGTTCCCATCACAGCGTGAGCCTGACAACTTCCATATCTGCTTCTGAAGAGCTGACGCCGACGTGAGCAATCCAGACCTGTCACTTAAGATGATGTGTGCTGCTGTGACTGGATGAAAAAGTTGCATTGTAATGACAAGTGGAACCGCAGCTTCTGATGACGTGCAGATTTTTTAAAAAGGGAATAAAGAAGTTAAAGAAAACGCAGCGCTCTGTGAGTCAGAGAGGGAAGACATCATGATGTTGGCATTTCTCTGTAAGTGTCTTTGAGGATAAAAATGTATACATCAGTAATTACGACTTTCAGAATCTTAATGCATTAAAATAGGGCTAATCGATTAAAATATTTAATTGCTGCAAAAACAAATACTCTTAAATTCACTGTCTTTAAACAACCTCCGAGAATACCTGCTTACAAAATGCACATGAATACAAACACAACTCCGCTATACGCTGCATCTGATCTGCAGAGGTAGAGCTAATATCTACTCTTTTAAAGCAGCTTTATTCCCTCCAAATAATCATCTTTAGTTCTGAACGGGGAAGGAAAAAAAGAGAGAGCAATTATTAAAACAAAAGGAGGGAGAGAGCCTGAAGAGCAGAGAGCAACAACCTTGTTTGTGCCATCAAGAAAAACTGTAGCGTGAGAGAGAAAGAGAGAGAGAGTGTGCGTATCTGTGTGTGTGTGGAGCTGAATCTGTAGCTAGCAAGGCAGGCAGCTTGGCTTCCCACTGTGATCCTGATTCAAAATGCTCAGCAGAAAGAGAGAGAGGCAGAGAGGATGGGCGTTATAGAGAAAGAGTGAATAAGCGGAGACAGAGAAAGGCAAAGAGGACAGGAAGAGAAAGGGAGACCAATTACGAAAACCCAACCACAGAGGGATAAGAGAGCGAGCGAGAGAGGCTGAGAAACAGGGAGAGAGAGAGTTATTTCCTCTGGGTCTTTGAGAGAGAGAGAGAGAGAGAGAGAGAGAGAGAGACAGAGAGAGAGAGATGGTCCGTCTGCGTCCGGTCGGTCGTTCAGCTGATTAATTTGTGACAGGAGGGATTTCTGTGCTCCGTGCCTTGAATTGCTGCTCTAATTTATATGGTAATCTTCTTTAAGACTCCAGCAGCATACAAAAAAACCTTTTATTTCCATCTCCGCTAAGCCGAAAACCCCTTTTCTATACTCGCTACGCACATATAAACATACATACATACATACATGTGCGCAGAGCATGCAAGGGTCACACTCCGCACCATTGCATGTGGGTAACGCGAGGACGCCTTTCACTTTCCCCCGTGCTCGTCTCGGTTCATGTTAGTATTCATCACGACTGTCTCTTATTACCACGAATAACGCTTCAAATGTTTGTCCCTCACCAGAATCTCATGTCACCCTGATGTGAAGTACAGCTGTAAATAACTAGGAGAGTGGATAAGAGCTCAAGGGCAGCCACTGTGGGACGCGGGGACAGTTTGGTTTAGGAGAGTTTGCAAGGACGGGACGTAAGTATGGGTGCAACAGCCGAGTTGGAAACTTGGTAGGCTAAGCCTGCGTTCAAATCCTTTTTGGAACATAGGAAAGATTCCGATGTTTAAAACTTACAAGTGTTCACATCATCGGACAATACAGCACTATGTGTCCATTCAATTTGGCTTTAATTAACTTGATCAATGGCTGACGAGAAGTGTCCATATTTGTTTTTTAATTGCAACTTGGATGTCAGAAACCAACCCTACTGCCAGATAAGAGCATCGATATGAGATGCTCTCTTTCTACAGTATCTGCTAGGGGTGTAAGAAAATATCGATACACATGAGTATCGCGATGTTATGTTTTTGCGATACTGTATTGATTCTCCAAAACGCTGCATCGATTTTTAATTAACATCATAACCTGTTGCAGGCTCAGTTTTAAAGCTAGAGTGAAGATACTGGCAACATATGAAACTAGAAAAACAGCGAAGGAGGCAAAATAATGCTCCAAAGTTATGCTAAATTTTGGCGAGGAAAAACTGGCATGGTCATTTTCAAAGGGGTCCCTTGACCTCTGACCTCCAGATATGTGAGTGAAAATGGGTTCTATGGGTACCCACGAGTCTCCCCTTTACGGACATGCCCACTTTATGATAATCACATGCAGTTTGGGGCAAAAACCTAGTAGTTTTTTGAGAGGTGAAATCCTGTGATAACGTCCTTTTCACGTTCCTGTACCAAAACAGAAACAGTCATCTATTCAATCAGTTTGCTTGAAAAAGCAAAGAAATGGCAGAAATACGCTTCATTTGGGATGAGACAATGGACGGAGAAATGAGTGGATCAAGGACTGTATAGGGAGGCCTGGAGGACAGTGAACTTCATTACTGTAGAGTGAGATAATCTCTAATGATCTGTGCACTGAAACCCAATGAGTTGGATTATGAAATAACTTTCACTCAGTTGACCACGCAAATTATCCCTTTCCTCTTTGTTTGGGTTTCTCCGGCCCCAATTCCTGAAGCACAAATGTTTAAAATAGTTTGACAAAGCAATTCCTCAAGGTCCACCTAGTAGCTTTTTCTGGAGCTTTCAACTTTATCAAACGTTCTACAGATCGTCTGGTTGTCATGGAGATGCATTGTTAACATGCATTCCCAGTAGAGGCATTTTAGGTCTTTTAGGACTTCCTGTCCGCAGATGAGAAGTAGCTCAGCTACTGAGCTTGCATATCAACAGATCAATGAACTCCATCTGTTCATAAAAGACTTTCCTGTTTCCACGGTAATCTAGAATTACCGCCTCGTGGTTGTCATCATTTAATTTGATCCTATTAGGCGTTTGTGTGAAATTGTCATAATTAGCATACAAATTCTTGAGTTATGTAAATGTAAAATGTAAATGTAAATCAGCTTTTATTGTCACACTGTACATTGTACACAGCACAGCACGCAGTGAAATTTACTCTCTGCATTTAACCCATCCTAGTATTAGGCGCAGTGGGAAGCTACTATACAGCGCCCAGGGAGCAGTTTGGGGATCCGGTGCCTTGCTCAAAGGCAGCCCGGCAGTGCCCAGGAGGTGAACCGGCACCTCTCCAGCTACCAGTCCACGGACAGTATGCCAAGTCCCTACAGACTGAGCTACTGCCGCCCCGATATGGCCGATATGGTGAGGTCACAGTGACCTTTGACAACCACAATCTGATCAGTTCATCCTTGATTCCAAGTGGACGTTTGTGCCAAATTTGAAGTAATTTGCTCAAGGCGTTCCCGTGATTTCACAAGAATGTGACGGATGTGAGGTCACAGTGACCTTGATCTTTGACCACCAATCTGATCAGTTAATCCGCGGGTCGGATTCGAACCCAGGGCCGCTACGGTAAGGACTCAGCCTTGGTACATGGGACACCCGCTCTACTGGGTGAGCTCCCCGCAGTTCATCCTTGGGTCCAGGTGAACTTTTGTGCCAAATTTGAAGAAAGTCCCTCAAGGTGTTCCAAAAGAAGCGTTCACAAGTATGGTCCGGACGGACGGACGGACGGACAACCCAAAATCATAATGCCTCCGGCCACACACCTTACACTGTGTGTTTTAACTACCGACTGTCAGCACCAACTGGCCCAAAATGGAACAGACTGGGTCCAACGTGGTCTGTTCAGTCCTTATGCCAAATCATAGCCGGCTCTACAATCATACTGTCCCCACCTATACTGACTGTCTAGTACGTAGGGGCTCTGCTTCACTTTCTCCTAATATCACCCTAAAACAAACAGATTAAACTGTTCTACAAGGCAGAAATAACTCAAATCTTGCGTTCTGACATGTCTTGAAACACCATGCTCCTGACAGGCCTACAGCAGAGATGTTTTCATGAGCGTGGGTAGCCGGGAAGAGAAATCCATTTTTCTCATTTGGCTGCGGGATTGGAATAAACTCCCAGAGGATCCTGGATGTAGATCAGTTTTGAAAATGGAGTGGTATTCCACTTTTAGCTCTGTCGTCTCTCCATCCCCCCTCCAGAGGTAAAAGTCCTCTTACCGTGGCCGTCCGTGTGAATGCCAATTAGAAAGGGATTGCCAGGATATATAAAGTAAAAGCTGTAAAAAATAAATAAAAAAACACTAGTGGAGGCACCACTGGTAAGCCTTTAATCCTGTTGGTGGTGAGTTTACAACCAAGACCTCAGTGGGTTTAGTACCTTAACATTAATCAATCCTGGATACCCTTTTTACAATGTGGATGATATTTGTGTTTACTGACAGGCAACACAAACCTGCTGTGGATACAAATGCGGTGCAGCCCTTTCACACAGAATCTCAGTTTGACAAGTCAACAGTACTTGATGAGTGCTGGGAAGCAGGCAGGTGGTAAACAAGTCTCTCCACTGTGTGTGTGTGTGTGTGTGTGTGTGTGTGTGCGTGTGTGTGTGTACATCTCTGTATTTGTGCTCAAGTGTAACTGGGAGAGTGCAGTACAGTGTACAGTGTGTTTTGTGTGTTGTATCGCCAGATACTCAGTGAATGTTCCTGAGTATCTGAGTGTGTGTGTGGTTCTACACAAGAGGCAACATATGTGTGTATGTATGTACGTGCATATGGATGTAAGTGGTTCATACCTGTACATTTGTACACAGGAATGTACGTGCAGGGTTACGTGCAGTATTTTTTTGTGTTACTGTAATGAGGTTTGGAAAAAGGTGTCTTTGTTTCAGTTCATATGAAAATCTTCAGTATGTGAACACACAAGCAAACACATGCTAGAACTTGAATGGCACTCGGAGAGCGCAGACCTCCGCCAAGGTGCCCGAGTATGATTACCCCCCCTCTCCGTTCAGCTGGCGCCATCATCCACGTGTATTTTTGTTTATGTTGAGATCCGCTGTACGTAGCAGAGCATTGTAAAACTCACCTAAACCGTCGTCGTTACTGTTTCCAACAATCACCAAGTGAGCTTTGCTTGAACTCAACTGTAATCTAAAGTTGTCCCCCCCAACCCTGCCACCCCCGCTCTCTCTCTGTCTCTCTCTCTGAAGGAAAGAGGCGGGGTCATGCATCATCAACGCGTCATCAGTTACACTGTGCATGTGTCATACCCAGAGGTCTTAATGTTCTGGCTGATCGGAATCCTTAAAAAAATTCCTGAATCCCGATCATGGTCCAGATGGATTGTTCATTGTGCCCCCTCCAAAAAATGTCATTCAAATCCATCATGGACTTTTGGAGTAATCCTAATAACAGATAAACCAACAAACCAACAAACAAACCAACGCCGGAGAAAATATAACCTCCTTCCTAGGCCTTCTGCCTTGGCGGAGGTAATAATTCCTGCTTCCCTGAGGTAGTTTTCCCAGGAAAAGGCAGGAGAATGTGGAAAAAATTCCAGGGAAATACTGTGATCTCGATCCGCGCTGCAACATTCAGTAACATCAAAGAGAGTTTGTAAATAGTTTTTTACCTGTGAGCAGCTCTCGGATCTCCACGTCAGTGGTCTTCCGGAGCAGTCGCACTAGAGCTGGTATGCCTCCGCAGTTCTTCAGGGCGATCTTGTTGTCGTCGTTGGCCTTGCCGTACACCAAGTTCCTCAGCGCGCCGCAGGCGCTGCGGTGCACGTCGGTCATCCGGTGGTCCAACAAGTCCACCAGCAGCTGGATGCCGCCCTGCCGCCGAATCTGAAGACGGAGGAGGGAGGACGGAATTAAGGGGGACAGCAGCTAAAAATTCTGAATTAATAGAAGAGTTTCCGTATAGTTGTGTCAAACAACAGTAAAGGTTGGTGTATAAACAATAGAGCTTGTTTACAACTAGAGGAAATATTTTCCCACTTTTGATGCTGTGGTTGGAGAGAATGTTATCATGTAAATATTAATTTCTACTGTTTCAACACTTCTAAATAAACGGATGATGCAAGATGTATTTAAATGCCAGCCACTTCACTTTCTGTCCCACCACCCCTCTAAGTTGTCTGCAGCCCTCCCCGCTTTCCTCCGTCTAGACAAAGAGAAAATGTAGGGCAGACTGCCTGCTTTCTGTAAAAACAAGAGACGTTTTAGTGAAGTGAGACTGCACAGAGGCAAGGCGGTTGTGCATTGTGTCTTTTGTACTCCAGATAAAGGTACGCCAGCATGAAGCCTGTTACAGCTGATTCACTTTGGATGACAAGATCAAACTGGAAACTGATTATTTAGAAACTAAATGTTAGATCCTCAAGTAACAGACCCTGTAATGACTGGGTTATGTTAAAAGAAAATCAATCTGCAATCTAACTATGAAGCAATAAATCTCTGTCTGTCTGTATGTAGGCCTATGTGTGTATGTGTGTGTGTGTCCTTCACATATCTCAAGAACCGTCCATCCGATCTACTTCACACCTGTCGGGTGTATTGTTGGGGACCAATGGATGTGCAGTGTCAAAGTTGGAGCAATTTGGACGCCTGACACATTTAATATTAATGAACTGAATAAACAAGCGAACAGCGCTCTGTTCAGCAGCGGGAGGCGAGGCTTCAGACGGTGGCTCATTGACTGCAGTTCACCTTTGCTGCAGATTTTGTTTTGTGTCCGTTATTAGGAGATCAGGGAGGTTCCCATAGGACTGAATGAACTTCTGGATGACTCGCATATGTACACAGAGCTATGTGGAAAGATTATATAACATATTAGATAACCTTTCTTCACTTCCTTGGAGTCAATGATCAATGAGCGCTTCTCGAGAACGCTGCAAGCAATCGGCTCGCTCCGAGGGGGGACGCGCTGCAAACGGGGACTGCACTAATTAAATCTAAACATTACAATCAGCAGAATAATGACTGCTTTATCTCACTTGACAAGGAAACAAATGAAGAGGAATTTGTCTTAGCAAAGGGCCGCAAATAATGACTATTTTAATATTGATTAATCTATTAATTAGTTATCATCGTTTTGGGTTAATCAGAAGTATTGTTTATCTGTAAAATGACGGAAAAAATGCTCATCACAAGATCCAATACTCCAAGGGATCGTCTTCCAACTGTGTATTTTGTCTGGAAAACCCAAAGGGAGTGACTTAATAAGAGATAGAGAAAAAACAGAACAGAAATGTATAAAAACAATGAATCGATTTATTGTCAGTTAATTGTCTTATCTAGTATCGTCTAGTCTTGCTTTACTGACACAGAAGCAGGGATATAACAACTAACAGAATAAATCAGGCACACAATAAAATATTCTTTCCGGTGCATCCGGTGCTAAGAGACTGAACAGGCAGTGGGCCATACTGGATACATATCCCTCAACATCCTGTCTATTATTTCACCATTCAGGCATCTCTCTCTCAAGGGCAAACCACTATCTGGCCTGTGTGTTGTAGTTCTGGCAGCCTCGCTCTAATACACCGAACATACTTTATTCTTCAACACAATATCAACATCAGTCGTCTTTCTCTTCCATCCATCTCTCTCTCTCTCTCTCACTCTATCATTTATGCCTGTTGGCTGATTGCTGTTTAAAGAACTTTGTTTGCTCTCAAATCCATCGTCTCCATGGGGATTAATAACGCGGAATTGAGCTGAATTGAGTTGACATTGAAGAGACGAACGGAACAGAGACGCTGAGTGACGACGGCTCGAAAGGACAGAAGGATAGACTGCAAGAAACAAGGCTGCACTCAGAGTTGGGTTAAGTGTGCCTAATGAGGAGTTAATGCCGTCTAATGTGGAGTTTGGTGGAGCTCAGACAGCTGAGTTTCCCTTCAATACAGACATCTTAAATGCGCTCTCTCTCTACTAAACACATATAGGTAAACTGAGAGAGACTTACTCAGTGACGGGGCTACAGACAATTCACTCCAACATTAGCTAATAGTTGGGTATGGTTGCATACAGAGCTGGTCTTGACCAAGTGCTCCCGCTACAATCCTCTTTTAAAAACATTTGCTATAGAATCTTAAGATAAGTGAATATTAATATTAACATAAATAGGAAATTGTAGAAAATATAAAATGTGGAGTTTTGGCTCTGCTGCCTGGTAATTAGTCCAGTCCTCATAATATTATACAACGTAAACATAAGCCTATAGGCTATGGCTGTTTAGCAGCTGTAAATTATAGATAACAATGTTATTATTAATTTAATCAGCGGTATATGGCCCACTCAAACTGGCTCCTCCAGGTTCCCTTTGATACATGTTCAAATATAAAATATTATTTATGCTATGGCTCAGCTGAATACTTGATGGTTATTATTTGTTGAGATATGTGCATCCATATTGTCCAGTTTGCCCAGCTAAACAACATTTTAAATCCAATATTTAATCAATAGTCAATCCATCTTATATTAGTCCAGAGTTGTGACTAAACCTTGACTGAGTGATTAGATGATTACTGTCTTGGTTTAAAAAGATGTGTGTTAAGGTTGCTGCTGGAAAGCGCGAGTTTCATTTTGTGCATGTGCATATGAACGCGTGTTCGCGTGTGGCGCGGTTATCTTCTTGTCTGAGTTGAGTCTATAAACACCGCTGCCAGTTGCCGTTTATCAAATGTATTAGATAATTGTATTTCACCCTCACTTTTGACAGACCGGAGAGAGAGATGCACAGCAACCTTAACGTTACTGTTATTTCGTGACATCAAACTTGGAGAGGAGAGCACACAAGTTTACCTGACTAAACAGTGCATACAGTCTGTTTGTAATCTGCTGCAAAAGTTAAATTTTTTCAACGTACTGCGGGCAAATTTACGTACCGAAAAAAAACAAAAAAACGAAAGGAGGAGTTTCAAACACATCGAAGACCACGGAGGTTTCCATAGGAATGAATGAACTTCCAGGTGACTCATAAGTACACAGAGCTATGTGGAAACGAGGCATAAAGCCTTCTTGATCTCTGCCAAATGCCGGTTAATCAAGGTTTTTCAAATTTTTGGCATTTATGCGTACATTGCTGGATTTATATGGCAGATACATAATGAGAAAGACCTGCTGCGTGGTTCTTCAGTCCTCGCGATCGTGTGCGCGCACCCACAAATTCTCTGTCATTAACGTGATTGCGACTGGCTCGCGCACCCAATGGCAAAAAAAAAAGCACTGTGAAAATGTTGTTGTATTATTTCTCCATTGGTCTGTTGCAGGACCATCAAAAAAACATTTCAAGGCCAGCACACAAACCCACCCACTCGCTCGTTGTTAAGCACCCTTGTCCCCCCCTGGAATCCCGCCTGTGGTACTCGAAGCACCGAAAAATCCCACTTGAAAACCTCAACAGCAGCGTACCTTTCCAAGAACAATGTTCAGTTGAACTTTCAAAACTTCAGCAGAGAAATCAAACAAGGCAGTATCTGCATTCCTATCTAGCGTACTAGAGGAAATAGTAGGAGAGTATGTTTTTGTGTGTGTTCTGATTAAACTCTTGACTGGAAGCCACCAACTCTGAATAAAGTATGCCTGCATGTGTGTCTGTTTGTATATATAAGCGACAGGGTGAGTTAAGGCCAATCAGAGTTTTGGAAGGCAACCGTCTGTCTGTATGCCCTCTCTCTCTCTCTCTCTTGGTGTCCTCAGAGATCAATACCTCAGATTTGATCTTGTTGTCTCCAAAGCAGAGGTGCTGGAGGTAGGCAGCAGCGTTGGACTGGACTGATGGGAACTGATGCTGCAACATCTGGATCACCTCCGGCAGCTCTGGATCCCTCCAGCCAAACTCCCTACGGAGACACACACAGAGAGAAAAATACAGCCTGTTGTGAGATGTGTGCAGAGACAGATTTGTGCGTGTGCCAGCGTGAGTGTGAGTGTGTGTAGCTGGAACCCGTTACCAGACAGCTCGTCTCTCCACTGTAACGCTGATTTAAAATGCTCACCAGAGAAAAAGGAAGAGAGACAGAAATGAGAGGTTGGAGATGAATCAAAAGAAAGAGAAAACAAAGAAAGGCACATTATATTTAATTCAAATAAAATGTGTTTAATTACACAGATTTGTATATTTATTCGGGATGTCAATCGATTAAAATATTTAATCGTGATTAATTGCAAATTAATCGTGCATTTTTTATCTGTTCAAAATGTACCTTAAAGGGAGATTTGTCAAGTATTTAATACTCTTATCAACATGAGAGTGGGCAAATATGCTTGCTTTATGCAAATCTATATATATATTTATGACTGGAAATCAATTAACAACACAAAACAATGACGAATATTGTCCAGAAACCCTCACAATTCAACTTTGTATTTACTGTCTGCCAGTGTTGCCGCTGCAACACTTGAACTTCCCCTCTGGGGATCAATAAAGACTTAATTAACAATCATGAGCTTTGAGGCAGAAATATGTCCAAGTCTTCTTCATCAATTTCTATTGAGAGTTGGCACATATGACACATAGGAGACCATTTGAATGCATTGTCAGGAAGGCGATTAACAGAAGCAGCATCTTGGACGCACTGTAAGAGCTTCCTCCTGCTGGGATGAATCCTTTCCTCTCACTGCCCCAGCTGCTTTGGTTTGGTAACCAGGGTCTACCAGTACTTTTGCCTAAAGGCAGGCTTTAGGCATAGACACACACACACACACACACACACGCACGCACGCACGCACACACACACACACACACACACACACACACACACACACACACACACACACACACACACACACACACACACACACACACACACACACACACACACACTAAGCTCACTAACCCTATACGTGTGTGTAAGGGTGTGTGTGTGAAAGAAGAAACACAGATGATTAACGTGAGAAAGATGCGATGTGAGAGAATGAAGTCACGGTGAGCGAGGGATCAGAGAGAGAGAGAGAGATGAAGGGAGAAGAAGAGGGGGGGGGGCTTATCGATGTAGATTATCTGTCGCCAAGAGCAACGGAATATCACGTTTCCTTGACAGCGGTGGTTTCTAGGGAACAACTGAAACTGGGGCCAGATCTTTTTTTTTTTCTCCCCCCTTTTTTGTTCGGGGCAAAGTTTTATTCCCAGATGTGATTTAACATTGTCGACTATGAACCCGGAGAAAGAAAGAGATGGTACTTTCTGGATATTAATGTTGCTATGAATTAGCTTCACTGTGCTCTACTACGTTTCATACTTTCTCCACATTAAGTTTATACTTTTAAATCCACTCTTTTTTCACATTTTGATTTGATTTTTTTTTTTAGGGCTGTCAAAGTTAACGTGATAATAACGCGTTAATGCAAATTTGTCTAAACGCCACTAATTTCTTTAACGCATTAACACAACTTGTGATTTTTAGGTTGTAGCGGGATCAGTTTTAAAGCTAGAGTGAAGATACTAGTATCATATAAAACTAGAAAGATAACATAAGGAATCCACTGATACCAACCATGTCATACTAACTTGTCATGAAGGAGGCTAAATAACGCTCCAAACTTAGGCTAAATTTTGTCGAGGAAAAACTGTCATAGCTATTTTCAAAGGGGTCCCTTGACCTCTGACCTCAAGATATGTGAATGAAAATGGGTTCTATGGATACCCACAAGTCTCCCCTTTACAGACATGCCCACTTTATGATAATCACAGTTTGGGGCAAGTCATAGTCAAGTCAGCACACTGACACACTGACAGTTGTTGTTGCCTGTTGGGCTGCAGTTTGCCAATCAAAACAATATGATTTGAGCATATTGTTTTATGCTAAATGCAATTCCCTCCGAGGGTTTCTGGACAATATTTGTCATCGTTTTGTGATGTTAATTGATTTACAATAATAAATATAAACATACATTTAAATAAAGCAAGCATATTTGCCCACTCCCATGTTGATAAGGGTATTAAATACTTGACAAATCTCCCTTTAAGGTAAATTTTGAACAGATAAAAAATGTGCGATTAAATAAATAAATAAAAATTTGAATCGATTGATAGCCCCTATTTTTTTCTGACAGCTGTGAGAAGTTTTGGGCTGCATATAGAAGCCCTGTTTGCTCTGCTCGTATGTAGCGTCCATTTCTCTTTGATGTATCTTATTCTTGATGCAGCAACAACCCCGCGTCCCCGTGGAGATGATCTCAGTTCAGTCTAATCTAACATAAACACATGCACGCACGACAGATACAAACACACATGAACACAACTGAGTGCCCTAGGACAACTCAATATGCAGCTTAGAGCACACACGCGCACACACACACTTATATAGTAGTCAAACACACACACACACACACACACACACACATTCATTGACTTGCGTACACACCCAGCCATCAAAGGCAGTGCAGAAGAGCCATGATTAGAAAGCTTTTGTCTCTGAGTTTCACAATGGGCCAATGGGATAAACCCAGTGTTTGAAAAATGGGGAAATTGAAGAGAGAATTATTTCAAAGGTTATTTTCTCTCTCTTTGAAATCCTCCCTCTCTTTAACAATTTTCTTCTACAATTTTTTTACACTCTTATCTCAGTGTCTCTCTCTGACTCTTGCTCCACACATGCACTGTCACAACATTAACATACATAATGCTGTTGTGCACGTACAGTAGGATTGTGCCACGATAAATATGATCAGAGATGACATAACCTTGCTTAGGTCACCCTGTGGGTTAATTGGCCGATAGGACATCTAACGTTACGGCTGAGTGAGCTGTCAGATGTGTGTGTATGTGTTTTTTTTAATATATATTATAATTAGAAAGTGGGACACCAGCGATAACAACGCCTGTAGACATGATGCTTCTTTAATAACTAGTAAACCAGATGACTTTACTTATCAGATAGATTCTACTGCTTATGTAATGAACTGAAAGGGTTAAACTGATCAACCGGGTCAAAAAACAAGTGTATAATTGTATTAAGTTATAAAAAGACTATAGGAGAAGTGCAACAGGAGATGTCACCACTTAAGTGTTTATACTGTACTTGAATACATTTGCTTCTTCATACTAGCTTTGGAGGTTGTGCTCCTGTCGCGCCTGACGTTACTAAGCAACCAAAACCTGCACGCTGCAATGACGATAATGAAGTTGCGGTAAATTCGCAATAAAAGCCTCACTGACTAAACTAAACAAAGTCAAAACAAAGATAAATGGATTTCCAGCACCGTAAAACCCCCACAATAACTCTGCTGCTCGATTTCTTTGTGACAGTTTGGCTGACCTTTCTACCGGATGTTGTGACGTTCTCGGACAGACAAGGTGAAGCCAGTAAAATAGTGTGTGGGACAGTTGTACAGCTCTAAAATGATTAACTTCTCCATATATTTACTGCAGACTGATATTTAAAGAAGAAAATAAAAGATATCTGCCAGCTGTGATTAGTTGTTCCTCGTCACATGACATGCGGTACACGCTGCAGCGTTCCAAAAGTTAAATTCAGCTGCCCTGAAATTAACACAGCTGTTGCGCCCTGAAAAAAAAGGTGCTCCCGTGCGCCTACATTGACAACAATGGATTTGAGGGCGCAAAAAACGCGGCATATGTTAGGTACTAAATGCAAGATTGAGAGCATTTCTATTGTCTCCGCACGGCTCTCAACATGGCGACGGCTGATCCGGCGGCTCGTAGTCAACGGTGCTAACAGTGCTGACAGAGCTAACAGTGTTAGCAGTGTTGAGGGGGAACCGAAAGGTGGGTGCTACGCTTCCGCAACGGCGCCGTCAGTTGGGGCGGTGTTATCAGCTGTAATCGCCGTATGAGAGCAGTGCAGAGCGGCGTGAGCTAGCCAGCGGGTCACGCGCGGCCGGGCTGGCTATGTCAACAAAGCACGGAGAAGCTCAGATAATAACACACACAGAAGGAGAGTGACTTTATTCTCTGCTCAGGTAGACATTACTCCTTATATCTTTACATAGACGATACTTGTTTGATGCTATATTAATGCTCTGGATCTCATATAGAGCACCTTTGAGTAAATGATTTGAATGCTTCTTCCACACCTTGATTTTATACAGAAAATAATACACAATAGTGAAATAAAAAGACAAAAAGCTTGAAGCAAGGAGTGATAAAATATCTAGTAAAACCATCAGACTAAATCTGATACACTAGTGTTTTTCCCTCTGAACAAAGCTTGCCTTTTATCAGTGTTTGTTCTGCTGAATCTCAGCAAACATCTTGACTTTAACAACAAATAATGTTTGCCAAGTAAATCTATGGTTGTAAAGTCAGCAGTCAGCCGAGGCCTTTATAGAGGCGAGGGTAAACGACAAAGGAATAGTCTCTTGGAAAAAACAACAATATCACACAGTGTTCACTTTTCTAAATGTGTGATACTTGCCTTGACATTGTAAAGTAAAGAAATAAAATCTTTTGATGAATGAAATACAGTACAGTGGAAGTTCTGTCTGAGCTTCATAAGTAAGGGTGAACAATGGAGCTGGAGTTCAACTAGCTGAGTTATGGACCGCGTCATGGTGCAGTAAAAACACTGAATAATCACGGATATCCGCTCAACTCATACACTATGTAATCGTTATACTGAAGTTCTAGCAATACACATTCAACAGCTGACAGGAAGCTTTCATGCGAGTCCATCAACACTGATGTTCTCCTAAACTGTTTCTCCATCCTCTTTCTTGAAAGGCACATTTACTGAAATGGTGAAATGAGGTTGCAAAAGTGCTTCTCAGCTCCATTACTCATCAAAACATCACACAGTGATGTTAATGGCACATCACTGGCCAAAGAATAAACAACACTTGAAGGCCAAAGTGGCACTTTTGGCAGTTCTCTACAATAATTGTTATAAAAAACGCTTTCGCTCTTCTTTCTCATTCCGTCCCTTCTTCTATCTCTCCGTCTTTTCCTAGAAAATTTCTGTCTCACATTAGCCTTCTACTCCAAGTGTGAGGTCAAAGTGGGGGCACACACATGTAACTACAGACACACATAGACACAGATACACACAAGTGACACTTTCTGCATAATAGAGTGGACAGTTAAAGAGATAGTTCTGATTTTTTAAGTGGGGTTGTATGAGGTATTTATCCATTATCAGTGTGTTACCAAGAATAGATGATGGTCGGCCCGCTCCCAGTTTGGAGAAACAGACAGGAGTACCGGCACAGGAGCAAAGCAATGTACTGCTGTGGATGGGGGCCGGCAGCAAAACATATTCTAGCCACCTAAAAAATCAGTATCAGTTTAAGTGAGCGCTATTTTCACTGCTTTACCTTGCCGTCAGACAGTCCTTTCTGACGGGGAACTGAAGCTGTTACATCCATCCATACTCTCTGCAAAGCCACCAGACTCCTTTGACAAAAACAGTAATTTGACCTCGCTGAACATGGGAGTTGCTGGACTACCGGCTTTGAAGAAAGCCGAGAGAATTTTGGACAAAGTATGTATGTTTTAGCGTCAAAATGCTATTTTCCCAAGTCCTTCTAAAACCTTTTTCCCACGTGACCTGACGTAGGTTTCTGCATGATGACACACTGCTACATCTACAGTATATGTATACATCCTTTTAGTTAATGTATTAACATTACATACAGTAACTTAGATGGCGGTCGGCATGCTAGCAGTTTGGAGAAACAGACAGGAGCACCGGCACGGAAGCAAAGCAATGTACTGTTGTGGACGGCACGTTAGTTTGGATCCGAAAGTCACACAATAACACAAGCTAACTAACAGATCGATGCAGCGGTAGACCAGCAACGTGTTCTGTGACGTAAAATGACTGTTTTTGTGAATGGAGTCTGGTCTGGTAGTTTTGAAGACATTGATATAACGGCTTCAGTTCCCCGTCGGAAAGAGCTGTCTGACGGCGAGGTAAAGCAATGAAAATATTTTAAATACAGCGTACACTTAAAAAGATATAGATTTTTTTAGGTGGCTAAAATACGTTTTGCTGCTGCCCCCATCCACAGCAGTACATTACTTTGCTCCCATGATGGTACTGCTATCTGCTTCTCCAAACTGGGGGCATGCCGACCGCCATCTACTATAGGTAATACACTGACTATGGAGAAGTACCTCATATAACCCTACTTCAAAACACCCGAACTATCCCTTTAACACTTGAATCAATGAAGGAAGAGTCAAATTGTTGCCAGCCTGCAGGCGCAGAATATTTAACACACCCACAAACACTCACAAAAGACATACAAGTATGCTTCAGAACACCAGAATAGGATAAAAAACACCACTATGCACAGACTTTTTCAGATGACAGGAGCCGTGAATAGGTTGGAAATAAACACAAGCATGCAAAAAAGAAAACACACACACACTCACACACACATTGGCAGAACCAGAATAGCCTAGAATAGTTGGGGCCCTGGAGAGAAAGTGGCACATCACAGCAGATCAAACTCAACCCGGGGCCTCGGGCTGTGATGCTTCGCGGGCATGCACGCATAGAAAAAAAAAAAAATGTATACATTAAACATTTTATGCACAACTCCAACATTGCCGAGATAGACTGAACATATAGTTGACATGTTGCGTTGCTGTCGTGGGATGAAACGAAGCTATGTTCTGAAGCAGATTAACACACTGAATTTACCTAGAGTCGCAGCGAAACTGAATTAAATGAAGAGACTGTCTGTCTTCTCTCCTGTGTGCGTTCTGCCCCAGAAAGCTGTACTATAATGGTTCATTCATTCACTAACTCTAGCCTGGAGCTGTACTACTTTTCACTCAGCATCTCTCTCTCTCTCTCTCTCCCATCGCTGTGTGTTTCTCTCGTTCCAGAGAGGAGGGAACACAGGAGGATACGACGCTCCCAGTCCCAAACGCTGTGCGACAACATCACAGCAGGATGAGCAAATACTACTGAGCCATCTGTGAACTTCGGGCTTAAGTGTTCACTCGGGCAATGTTTGCACTGTTTTAGTGTCGGAGTTAAGAAAACAATATGCAACGTATTTGGATGCTTCTGCGTGTGTGTATTAGTGATTTTCATGGCCTTTGAGTGAATTAACACCAGGAGAGCCAGGATCTTTACTATTTTCTCCAAATCCCACGCCACGGAGCGTCTGTATCCTTTCGTTTGCGCTGATAAGCCATTAACGCCTCATCAGTCTCCATCTCTTTAGCGCATTTGTGACGACTCAGGCTGTGCTGCTGTGTTTCCATAGCGCAGTGGTTCTCAAGGGCCTCGTTCAGACCTGGTATTAACATGCGTCCTTAGTGATCGGATCACTAGTGGACAATTCTAAGTACAAGTGTGAACGCACTCAAGACGCATTGAGGACGCATTGAGATCGGATCTTTCAGACCACATTCAGAGGTGGTCTGGGCCACATATGGCCATATTCTTTTAGTCCTGGAACACATTGAAGGACCGCCTACTCAACTGACGTCCCGCTGGGATCTGCGGGTCTCTGTCGGTACAACTGTATTTTATTTTTGTTGTGTAGCATAAAAGGGCTACAACTGCATATCATTGTGCAACCCTGTGTTGTACAATGACAATAAATTAACCATGAACCCTTGAACCTTTTATTTAAAAAAGCAACAGCCAGCCGGTATAACTCTTACTTTAGTGTGGCTAGTTTTCCTGCTACATAGTACAGTAAGTCTTTTGTAATCTTTGCAGGTCTACTGTGATGTTGGGCTAGTCTAAATAATGAATATTAAAGCTAGGGTGTGTTGTCCGGCAGATTAAATGATTAACAGCCAAAATATCCGTTGGGAAATATGCCAAATAAATACGTTGTGTTTCTAATCTAATATCTCGTCTCAGCTAACTATGAAAATGCGAAAACAAACGAAGTGGCTCAGACCAAGCCACTATAACGATGATATAAATAATGATGTCATCTGTGTTTCTTCAATACATTTTGACTTTCGGACTTCACACTGAGACGAGGAGCGTGACGCCACGGTCGCTGTGAATGAAAATGTAATGATAGGTCGGGCTACCTGTCTAAATACCTCCCTGTCTAGCTACCTGCCTGCCCGCCTTTCGATCTACCTTCCTGTCTACCTGCACGCCTTCTGCCCGTGCACTCATTGTTCGGCACCGGAGTCTTCCACAAGCTGCTAGATTGACAGCTGTGAGTACTACCAATAGCTACGTTCGTTGTATACGTTCATAATGATCATTTTGGGGGAGTGGCTTTGGAGGGAGGCGTGAAACGACCGATTGTCAGTGTTGCCGACTTAGATTTAGGGACTTTTGGAGCTAATGCTGCTACTTTCATTGGAAAAGAGTTGGCAACACCGGGCTGGGTTTTTCGGTCGGATAATCTTTAAAATCTAGCGTACTCTTGCCGGTTTCTCCGATGTTACCTACCTTAGCTTTAACATATTTTGAAGCTTCAAAGGTCAGTCTTTGTAAAAACATCATATCTGCTAAAAATATGATAAGATCCCTTTTTTTAGATATTGTTTAACTTGTTTTATGAAACAAAGCTGAATAAGGCAGATCACATGACCTCACCAAATTCTTGAAAGAAGTTTTAATTAACTATCTCACCCCAGCTGCAGATATGTTCAATTCAAGGCACTTGTAGCAAATTGCAGATTGACTTTTCCCTCCCATCTTTACTTATAAATAAGCCAGCTTGTTGTTTAACTGCAACCTTGTCCCTTTACCCTTTTGTCCCGCAGATGGCTCCAATCTTAAATCAGAATTAAAAAGGGAAAATACTGTCAAAGAGAAAAGGAGCATTTGAAAAGGAGAGAAAAGAAATTAATAATTTCACGTGTGAGAAAGATATTTACTGACATATTTCCTCTCACAAAAACGTGCATATATGCATGTGTGTGTGTGTGTGTGTGTGTGCATGTGTCTCTGAAATCCCCCAAGAGAGTCTAATGTTTTCATTTGGCGACTCAGTGGACTGGGACAAAGTACTGACAAACTGTCACTCTACTCTTTGTTCCCAACCAGCCAGGTGGGCTATCTCGCATCACCACTTGTCTAGGTGTGCAAGTGTGTGTGTGTGTGTGTGTGTGTGTGTGTTTCTGAGAGCCATCCTGTCACCCACAGCCAAAACATTTACACCACAATACGAGATGCAGGCAAACCAACAATTAAATCCGGTAAATAAACTATCTATGAATTATGTATTCAGAAAGCGGGGCGAAGCTGCAGGCAGATGATGATCACTGCTATATCGGGCTGAAAGGATTTCCTGTGAGTCAGGGGTTTTTGGGGAATAGAGCGATTTGAAACCAGAGAGCGAACTATGCGATTTGTGTCGGGTATATCTGTGTGTGTGTGTGTGTGTGTGTGTGTGTGTTGCCACCACTGAGGACTGTCAGTGGGGGGAAATGGAGATGCGTCTGATGACTCATTCCCCGATAGACAGACGGAAATACAGACAGACACAGGTAGGGTAAGCCTGCAGAGTAAACTGACAGGAGAAAGAAGAAAGGGAGGCAGGAATAAAGGAAGTCAAAAATAAATTGACAAGGGTGCTGACTCACCGCGTTCACTTTTCAGCGGGACATCTAACAACTGCAGGTGGCTGATTAACAGCAAAGCATTACAGTGTATTTATAGCAAACTGGAATACAATAGAAAAGAAGAGACACCTAGTGATGTATTGGTTAGTGTCAAAACAACAAACAGATCTGAGACCAGCAGCAACAGACCACCGGGGATCTGTCTACAACACCTTCAGCTGATGGACACAGTAATTAGCACAGTAACTGATTAATGATGGACAACGCTGGTTAAACTCAACACGCCATGTAATTGATCTTGCAATGATGTCGTAGCATGAGCTCTCTCTTGTTTTCTTTATCAGCTCTCATGTCTCTCTCTCTCTCTTCAGACCCACAAGTGTCATCTGTAGAGCTGCAACGGTTAAGTGATTAGCTGTCAACTATTTAATTAATCGCCAACTATTTTGATAATGGATTTATCGGTTTGAGTATTTTTTTAAGTCCAAATCTTTTGATTCCAGTTTCTTAAATGTGAATATTTTCTGATTTCTTTATTCCTCTATGACTGAATATCTTTGAGTTTGAGGATTTGAGGACGTCATCTTGGGCGTTAGGAAACAATGATCAACATTTTCTGAGATTTTCTGGACCAAACAACTAATCGATTAAAGCTGGAGTAGACAGATTGGAGCAAATGTGAGTAAAAAACATTGCTTTTATAAATTTTATAACATATATAATAATTTATAAATAAATGATCAGAATAGGTATTTACTTTGTCAAATATAGATACAAACGCAAGAGTTTTTTTCCCCAAAATAATGTGTTTTTTTTCCATAATATGATAACTTCTTGCTAAAAATTATGACTTTATTCTTAAATTTTCTTTTGTTTTTTGTTTTGTTTTTGCTCCTATTTGTTCCTTTTTACACGAGTCTTCTGCTTTATACAGTGCTGGCTTAAAGTTGTATACAAAACGGTTTAATTAGGCTATACACTATCACTATATCACAGCAGTGCATACAGAACTAATACAGAGAATACTGTAGCCTACGTTGTGAAGAAAGTGATGCCATCATGATTACATGCTGTTCAGTAAAGAACAGATGACTGGAGCTGCAACTAACTATTATTTTCATTGTCGATTAATCTGCTGATTATTTTCTTGATTAAAGCGGCAGTAGGCGGAATATCTTTGGCATCATTAAGAAAAAACTCCTTTCAGCATATTGTAATTCAAGTGTTCTGAGAGAAAACTACACTTCTGCTCCTCCTAATGGCTCTGTTTTTCAGCCTTTAAAAAAATCTTCAGAGAGAGAGAGCGTTCCTATTGGCTGTTCGGCTCTGATTGGTTGTTTTCCTCCGGTCTGTGAAATCTTGCAGATCCCATTAGGAGCACCGGAGGACACAGAGGCACATGATATTTTTCAGATTATCTGTCTCATGCACCACTGTCAGGATATATTGAACGTTTTAAAAAAATAACTTTTTTTTAATCACGTTTGCTCCATTTCTACCCACTGCTGCTTTAACTTCTACCCTGTAAATAGTTAATTCTCTCTTTTTCACAGGAACCTTGATTGCACTGTAAAAGCACCAGTGAAATACTGCTTTGCATTCATAGATTGGCAGCGAGGGTCAGATAGGTCACCGCTGCCATATGTTGTCAAATGGAAATGTTAGAGAAATGTATTACTCTATTAGATGAACAAGCACTTCACATAAATACGTATAAAACTAAACTACTTTTGAGCCCACCTTGGTACTCGATGTGGGAACGAGGTTAGAGTGAGAAAAGGAATAAATAGAATGAGAAAGAAAGACTGAGGCAAAGAGAAAATTAGAGAAAGAAAAAGAAAAGTCTGTGCTTGTGTGTGTGTGTGTGTGTGTGTGTGTGTGTGTGTGTGTGTGTGTGTGTGTGTGTGTGTGTGTGTGATGGCATGGCTGACTGACTGGCCCACTGAGGCTGGTAGAGATGAACGAAAGGTCAGGAGATGTCAGGCAGAGCTGAGAAACACACACACCACACGGAGTCCATCTCAAACCCCGTGACTGAATATGGATCAGAGATTCTCACTGTGCTTATGAGCATGAAATAAAATGAGGCACTTTTATGATCGGGTCGGATCCTGTCTAGCACAAATGTTTCGTCGCGTTAGCGGGAAGGTTTCCATAAATCATTGGCAGCCTGAAGGAGGAAATGCGGAGTACATAAGAGGCCGTCTCCACAGTAACGTGCCTTGATTTACCAGATTGTGCCGGTGTGTGTGTGGCTTGACAAATCAGCTAAATGATGTCAGTTTGAGGCTTTTACAGGATAAAGGTAGGTCTATCATTAAAGAGCCAGCTGCAGACGGTGGAAATGACCACACTCCAAGCCCTGTGTACATTTTAAAAACATTCATCGATGACCTGTTTTCAAGACGAAAAAAACTAAAACGAAGTAAAAAGCAACCTTTGATAATAAAATCTATGACGAAACATTTCTCGTAAATGAAGGACAACAAAACATTCATGTCAAAAATGAACGGAGGAAAGAACTACAGTATAATGCAGCTTAATTATTCAAAGACTTGCACGCACCCCAGAAATTCACACATTGTAGTTCCTTATTAGTAAAATCGCTGCCTAAATCTCTTGGTCAAAAAAATTATTTTGCGGCTTGTACTGTTGCACCACAAAGCAGCATGTATTTCAGGAATGTTACCACACCTATGTCTCTGCTAGTAGTGTTATCTAATGTGTTTCTCCCAGTATTGTTAGCTTTTGTGAACGTTGTGCCAGTATTAACTAACGTTATGTTTTTGCCAGTATTGTTAGCTAATGCTGTGTTTCTGGCAGTACTGTTAGTTAACATTATGTGTCCTGTTCTTAGATGATGTAATGGGTTCTTGGATAGAAAATATCGATTAACGCTTTATGGACTAAATGCAACCACACTTCCGCTAAAATTAGACAAGACACAGCAACAAAACAACTGTGACAAACTACAAAAATATGCATATTCTCTTTTGGTGGAGATGAGAATATCAATACCATTAACTCAAAAATCAAAATCTGGTGCCAAAACTAACACTTGGCGAGGTGTATGAATACAACCGCCACAAAGCACGTTCAAAAACCACCAAGACAGACAGACAATGGAGACAAATGAATGGTTGAATAAATCAACAGATAGATTAATGGATGGAGAGATGGGAGGATAGCCAAAGGAGAGAATGAAGATTATTTACACTAAAAAACAAACAGAAAACAGAGGCTCTGATAAGCCATATTGCTACAAATTGCAAATAAGCAATCAGTAATGGGTAATTAGTTACTTTACTTTGTCGTTTAATTTAAAACTGATCTGATTTTTTTTTGATTTTTTTAAGATTGCAACTCCTGTCTTAGTGTTTTCAGGTCACAGAGGATTTTAATTAAATGCAAAGTGCTTTTGAAAGCCAGTACTCTGCTCTAGTCTCCAATTTAGAATCCATATAATGCTAAAATAAAAGTGACCCCTGTTTAACAAACCACTAAATGAGTGACAATACAAATGGGAAATGTCATGTGGCCATTAACATCTGCATCTGATATTGGTGTATATATATAGAGAAGATGGAAAGATTCAGTGAATGAGACAAAGGTAAGATAGATAGACAGAATGTATGTGTATAAATAAATAGTTGGATTACTTTGTCATTCTTTGCTCGGCTTGATTTTGATTCCACACAAGGAATTCGGGGTCGTACCTATCGAGGGGGGACAGGCAGAGAGAAACAAGAAAGAGGTATTTGTTGGCTGTCTGGCAACAAATTATTCAATAACCGTCATAATAGTGCTGATTAGTAAATAGAAAATCAATACGTAGCCGCTAAGACTCGTCTTTCTCTCTCAACATTTGGTTATCAGGCAATGGTGGAGAAGGTGAGCAGGGTGAAGGACATGCACAGAGAGCGGGTGGTGGGGAGATGGTGGATATGTCGGGTAAAGAGAGGGTCTTAGGATGAAACAAACCGGGTACCGCCAATTGTTCTGTGCATATTCATACACCAAACTGGATGTTTTGGTCATGGCTGGTGCTGCATTCAGATCTAAATTGCAGAGCCAATTATCAGAGAACATTCAGGCAGCGAGAAGAAAAATCTGATTTGAGTTTAGGTCATTTCAACTTTTACTAATACACCGAGTCATTGGCCTGTTAGTCAACCTAGCTGTAGAATATAGATGACAAATCCTTCTTGTGTAATTTATTTTAATTTATTTGTGTGATTGAAAATGACTAGCTTTATCTCAGAAAAGCAGGAGTTGTACCAGTGAAGCTAAATGGTGAGTAAATGACAAGCTAAGCTGCTAAGCCTGTTACATGAAGGTTAAATTTAAACAACATACAAACTTATCTAAATATATATATTTTTAGTGACTAGTTTTTCTCGCATTAACTGAGGTGGTGGCAGATGATGAATAAATGGTTGCTCACCTGAAATTGTTTTAATGAAAAACTGAAGTTCATCTTTCATACTCAGTAAATCGGTTTTCTGAGGCATGTAGGTATAATCTAATGTGAATGATTGTGGTGTTAGCATTTAAGAGCTACGTTGACCAATTGGCCAATATACAAAAAACTGTCTGTGTTTGTTTAAAGTATAAAGCAGGTGATAGTCTGTATTTTTCTTGTTGACAGCAAATCCCAAGAAAAGACCAAAACCAACAATGAGTTGTTCTTAATAACAAGCATTTCCTGTAGGTTCCCTCTGTAATCGAAGCCTAATCTATAGGTCTATATTGTATTCCTCTGTGCCACAGACCTCTATTGGCTCTGTAGTTTATCTCAATCCCACATACACTGTCCTGCTGCTGTAAATACCAACTAGAGCACCAAATATAGATTGATATGCAGCTGAAAATAGTCCCCATCAGTGACCAGCTGTTTCTCAAAATGTCTGAGCCTTTAAAAAAAAGAATCGAACTACATATCCAAACTATCAATCTGTCAAAGCTGACAATCGAATAAAATATTTAATCGCATGATTGTCCATATTTAGTCGCGATTAATTGCAAATTGCAATTTTTTTATCTGTTCAAAATGTACCTTAAAGGGAGATTTGTCAAGTATTTAATAATCTTATCAACATGGGAGTGGGCAAATATGCTGCTTTATGCAAATGTATGTATATATTTATTATTGAAAATCAATTAAAAACACAAAAAAATGACAAATATTGTCCAGAAACCCTCACAAGTACTGCATTTAGAGTAAAAAATATGCTTAAATCATAACATGGCAAACTCAAGTCCAACAGACAACAACAGCTGTCAGTGTGTCAGTGTACTGACTTGACTATGACTTGCCCCAAAACTGCATGTGATAATCATAAAGTGGGCATGTCTGTAAACGGGAGACTCGTCAGAGGTCAGAGGGACCCCTTTGAAAATGGCTATAACAGTTTTTCCTCGCCAAAATGTAGCGTAAATTTGGAGCGTTATTTAGCCTCCTTCACGACAAGCTATGACATGGTTGGTACCAATGGATTCTTTATGTTTTCTAGTTTCATATGATGACAGTATCTTCACTCTAGCTTTAATACTGAGCCTGCTACACCCTAAAAATCCCAAGTTGTGTTAATGTGTTAAAAAAACGAGTTGCTTTATCGCGTTAACTTTGACAGCCCTTAACCGGACCAATTTTAAAAAATGTCCTCAGTAGGAACATATAGGCTTGTTGCTGAGAGCCACAGACACGGTAGGGAAGCTGGAAAGTATTGAGAGATGGACTAACACATTGTTGGTTTTGGTCTCTTTACAGGATTTGTTTACTCAAATATGAGATAATATATAATAACACGCTTTTTCAAACAGTTCCTCTTTGAGCTGCAAGAACAGCAGCACTACAGTGAGCTTGCAAACAGTAAAACTTGACAACTGCAGGATCAAAATGCTTCTGTATAATTGCAATCTTGGGGGGACCCTCCCTTTAACGCAATGTGGACAACAAGCCACTCAAATAGCACCATCTCATTCACACAGCGCGAGCACTGACTGCATGTTGTGAAGGTAAAGCAGAATGCCATGCATCACGAGTCAGTCCTTTGCATGTAGCAGTGCAGATGTGCGGATGCTGGAAGGAAGCTACAACAACAAATGATGCCGGAGCTCAAGATTGAACAAAACAGACAATGCGAGTGCGATGTGCACGGAGAAATAAACACTTAAACAATGGGTGAAGGAAAAGAGCAAATGGCAACAAAAGTCACCTCTCCTTAACGACACACAGAGAGAGGCGTTCTTGTGCTTCCAAATGTTACCATATAACAAGCAGCTCAGCACAAAGTCACTTCCTTATTAGAAATATTACATTTAAGCAAAAAATAAGATGTCTCCTGCTTACACCTGAGCAGAAATGCCACAAAGAGAGACACTTCAACTTTAATTAGGCTGCTTCTATCTGTGACAGTATGTCTGTGCAGTCATTAGTGAGAAAGAAGACGCTAAGAAGGAAAAATCCAAGACACAATTGGAATAGTATTTCAAACTTGATTGTAATAGGACTAAAGAATGATAAAAGCAGCTATTACGCTGGCTCTCTATGTGCCTCTCTCTTACTCTTGTCTTGTCTGTCTCTCCCTCATTCTCACACATCCACTCGCACACAGAGCTCTCTTGGTCTAAAAAGCAGACTTCATGCACTTTCCACATTAACTGTGTCTACCTACTGCACAGAATGTGACTGATTGTCACTGACAGAGAGGCACTCCACTCCTAACAGCGAGAGCAAACTTTTAAATTGGACCAAGAGGTGCGCTGCGCAGGCATTCGTACGGCAGCGTGAACAAGCCCTCGACACCAGGCAAACTAGAGAGGACAGTGGAAGATGTGGCGTGATGTGTGCCTCATACTAAAGCCCAGATTCAACCAGCCTTTTTTAACTGCACCGGACCGTCAAATCCTGACGGCCAATTACCTGTTGAGGTGCTACAACAGTCACTGTTTGGTGTCACCGTGTTACACTTTGAAGACTTTGACACTCTTTTGAGGATTGCAATTAAACACTTATTTATACTTTCTTGCATAATTGTGTTTAATGTGGTGAATCTGGCCCTCAGTAAGTTCAGTGACAGGGGAAAGGGAGCGGAACAAAGGGCTTCATCAACAAGCCAGAGCTGATTGGACATAAATAGGGTTTTGTTTTTTCCTCACCTTGGGTCCTTCTGGATACTGTCCACCGACGGAGACCGGCCCAGGGAGGCCTCGGGGGGGAGGGCGGGGCCCGACTTGCTGTAAGGCGACTCGGTGGAAGGGCAGAACTGCAGGGTGCGGTACGGGTTGGCGTAGTCGGCCACCCCGCCTCCTGCGGCGAAGCTGCCTCTCTGAAAGGTTCCCGTGGCGCTCTGGCTTCCTGTTCGCTGCAAGGGGATTGGGTCGACACCGGGGGAGGGCGGGGCTAAAGCAGGAAGAGCAGAGTAGGGACAGAGCAGATAGTTGAGGACCTCTTGGTACAACTGGTTCACCACTGGGTTTGACGTAGCCGAGGAGGAGGCGGCGGCGGAGGGAGCGAGGGGGAAGAGGAGATGGGAACCAAAACACCAACACGAGGACACAACGAGAAAAAAACACCAGCACCAATGGAACAAAAGAAAAAAGCAGAGAGAGAGGAAGCAAAACAAAAAATACATAAATAAATGATAAAACAACTTACAAGTCAACAGGTGGGGGAACTTCAGGTGAAAAGGTGAACTCACCAAATGATCTTATTTTTCAATAGAAAAATATAATTAAAAAAAACAAATCAGTCAAATAAAACAGACATGCAAATAAATTAATAAGTAAATAAATAAATAAATAATAAACACGTCACACGAAAATATGCACCTGTAAAAAGTCTTTGCCATTAAAAAAATTGTTCAAAAGCACAGCTGGATTTCCTCTACCCAGCCCACAGCTTCTGTTTAGCCTGTTGTTTCCTGTATATAATCCTGGTCAGAAACTCACTCTGGTCAGAGTGAAATCTACAGCTTTGTTGTGATCTTCTGGCTCATAAAACACATCTGAACCAGCAACAGAATTGGACCTGAAAGAATTTTGTTTCTTCCACAGTAACAACATAACTGCAGGGACTCTTGACAAGGCCTGAGGAAATTCACCTGTGATGTGAAGTCGGGTGTAAAGCAGATCTAAGCCAATGTAAAAAAAGGATTTGACAATCAGAGCGCCGCTGTCGTGACTTACAATCACCGACACGAAGCTGGAGATGATGATTTGAGTTATTTTGACGCATAAAAGTGACCTCTCGGTGTGTGCGGGGAGCCAGCACGACCTCAAATCTTTTAATTAATAAGGCTCTTTTTATAGAACAAAACCTTGTAGGAAAGAGATTGAGATGTTTTATTTCATATTTCTCTCTCTCTCTGTGTATTTCTCTTTACAGCAACATGCATCGTTCGGGCGACCAGACCGGCAGCGCGGCGTTGACAACATTTTAGGACACGGTTGATTTGCTTTGATTTCAAAGCACCCGAGCTAACGCCCATGGGATTAATTGAGATTAATTTCCAGCCTTGAAACTAATTAGTTAACAGACTGTGACTGAGAGACAAATTGCCATTGAGACCCCAATTGGATTTGCCTACCTGATCTGGTAAATAGCGCTACATGATCAGATGGGACGAGGAAATCTCTCATGTACAGCAGCGACGTTAAAAAAACAAACACCTATCTTGCAAGCTGGACCAGACTGAATGTTTTTTACTGTTGTACCACATAACAGTATGCTGTACAGTATTTCTTTGATCCATCACTTATTCATTGTGTCATGTGATGTCTTCTTCTACTCTCTGATTTTTATATTTAGAAGGTTCAGAGGTTGATTTCCAGCACGCTGCAGCTATTTATAATGCTGAGACTATTTGAAGCCCATTTCTGTGTTTACAGTCTCTAATCTACTCCGAGTGTTACTACAGGTTCCTCCCCCCTCCGGTTCCTTCTAGACGTGTAAGAAAATATTGAATATATTATGTTTTGTGATACTGTATCGACTCTCAAAGACTCTGTATCTATTTTTAATTAATAGTTTACATGCAAAGCTTAACTCAGTCAATACTTTATTTCATTTACAAAGAGATGCTCCCTCTCAGTGTGTGTGCCCTCTCAAAGTAGTGCTATGATGTTGGATGTTACAGCGACTGTGATAAATGCAAATGCAGATCCCACTGCTCTGATTGAAGTACATTTTTCTATTCAGATTTTATGCATACGTTGGTGCGTTCTTTATTCTATGACAGTAAAATTAGATTAAAAAAATGCAATATATCGCCTTTCTTACAGTATCGCAAGACATCACAATATATTGAATCGTAACCCCTGTATCATGATACGTATCGTATCGCCAGATTCTTGCCAATACACAGCCCTAGTTCCTTCTACCTCTTCGGTACCGTTTACTAATACGGTACCTTTATAAAAGGGTTTATAAGTTAAAACTAATGGCTGTATTAATGGTTAATAAGTCATTTACTAATGCTTTATAGATCAGTTATAAGCAATGAAGAATAACTTTTAGGTTGCCAGGTAAAAAAAAAAATCTTTTGGCTGGTGTTTATCTTCCTCCAACTTTACACTTGCTCTGTTTTTATAGCTAGCTCTTAAACGGGTACTCTGGGGATTTAGGAATGCAATTCCACAAAGTTAGGAGACTTGCAAGAGACGCATAAAAAAAAGGTAAAAATTGAATTTCCAAAAAATGCTGAATCCTACATTTCCCATAAAGGGTGCCTTACTAGAAAGCACATCGCATTCCTCTCCTTCCACTCCCCATTCTCCTTTCTTATTTTCTTCCATCTCACCCTTACATATCGTCTTTAAAGTGGACCTATTATGCTTTTGTGCTTTTTTCCCTTTCCTTTAGTGTGTTATATCGTTTTTGGTGAAAGTAAATGTCTGCAAAGTTACAAAGTCCACGCCAAAGGGAGTTCCTCTCCCCCACAGAAACACTGCTCCTGAACTGCCTAAAACGCCTTGCTTGAAGTCCTGCCTTTTCTTCCGTAACGTGGTGATGTCACCAAGTAACAAGTAAGGGATAATGTACAGCGAGCACAAGCTTCTCTTTGTACTACATTGGGTGCATACACAGCCGTGTTCACACATACAGTCTGTGTGGTCATAAACTGAACCTGTAGGCAGATGAAAAATGGATGCAGGAACTATAAATTGGACTTCATTTAACACTGTCGGACAGTGCCATATATATTCCATATCAGCGTGATCCTGCTCTTTATTAATACTATGCAATATTACATTGAGTGAAATATTCAAATCCCAGACTGTTTCAGACAGAGGGTGAAAAGAGGTGCTGCAGCACAGGCGGTATGAGAAAAGTAAAGCGTATTTTGAACATTAAAGCATGTAAACATGTTCTAGTAGACAGTCAAAATACAAGTATGCACCTGAAAATGAGCATAATAGGTCCCTTTTAACATTTACCGAAATACCTTAGTTGCAAAGCTGTTACCATGGCACTATATCATTTCTGAAAAGCTTGTGCACCCCTTACATACGTTTGCTCAGACTATCTCCTCTCTGCTCCCCTTTGCCTTCTGGGATACAGCGATGTAGACTCTGTATTTGTAGACAGTCCTTTACACCTTAAATAAATAACCCGTGTCTTTATTTTCCTCAGCCTCCACATCCCCCATTTGAGCTTACCTTGTCCTCTAAGGTTGGGCTTGATGTAGACTCTGTCTTCGTAGATGGGGTCGATGTGGTGTTCAGGAGACTGCAGAGGTCGCAGCTCGGAGCCCAGGTGACTGGACAGCTGGCTGCTGTAGGAACCTCTGGAGCCTGGAGAACACAGGGAACGTAGAGGTTAGATATACTGACACGTGGATGGATGGATAGTCAAAATTGTCTATTGAATCACTCCTTAGAACACATCTACAGATGTCCAAAATGTCATCACTTCATTTTATTCTGTTAGACATTTGTGTGGAATTGTCACAACAAGGCAAAAGTGAGCATGGCTCAGATACCCGCCGCTCACTGCTTGACCCCTACTAAAGTAGGGCCAAAGGTTTTGCCATTTTGGAACTAATGGAACTAGTCTATTGAGCACAATCTAGCTTGTTATTAGCTCATCTTCCTCAGGATAAAGTCAGCAGAAGACAAATACGGTCTGTCTTGTTGATGCTCTCCAGGTTTTAACCACTTCATTACTTGCTTGTATTTCAACACCTGGACTCTGTGTCCGAGGTGCCGTGTGATAGTGTCTGATCTTAAAATAATAAATATAAAAATGTTGGGCACCCTGGACTTCTAACCCCGAAAGGCACAACTAGACCACACTGGCAACCATCATGCCAAATTTGAAGTTCCTAAGTTAAATAGTTTCTGAGTTCTGCTCCGGAAGCGAAAGTGTGACACGCGAACGAACGGACGGAAGGACGGAAGGACAGACACGACTACGTTGTCGCGGGGTATAACTAGCATATGAATTCTCAAGATATGGTCAAGAATGTGTTGTTTGAGGTCACAGTAACCTTAACTTTTGACTACCAAATTCTAATCATTCATCCTTAAGTCCAGGTGGACGTTTGTGCCAAATTCGAAAAAAATTCCCTCCAGGCGTTCCTGAGATATCGCATTCACGATAATGGGACAACCTGAAAACATATTTACATAATGCCTCTGGCCACGGCGGAGAGGCAAAAGATCACTAATCAACCTTTTTGAAAAGCCAAAAACAAACTCTGGCACAACTGTTTTTATAAGGGTCCTCAGTAGAGACAATGAATCTGATTCATTAATTGTTCAGAAATTCATGAGTACATTTGCAATCTAATAAATTTTAGATAAAACCTCAAGCCAATTTAATCAAATATTTGGTAATATGTTTTTCTTTTGAATTCTTGTGCTCATCCTGGTGAATACCAATTAGACATAAAAAGAAAGGGCCATATAAGGCCCTGAAGAAAACCCATCATAATGTCACAGACCAAAGTCTATTAAAACAAAACATTAATTATAATCAACTAAAACTTCTCCCGTGTGTCAAGCGTGTAGGAGAACTCCGGTGGCTGACGTGAAAACGTGAATGACCCTCTCTAGAGCCAGTGTTTGGTTTGTCCATTCTGGGCTACTGTAGAAACATGGCGACCGGCTCCGTGAAGAGAACGTTGTCGTTGTAGTAATCGTAGTAATTTTAAGCCAAACCATGATGTTTTTTTTACTTAAAGGTTCAGTGTGTAGGATTTAGTGGCATCTAGTGGTGAGGTTACTGACTGCAACCGACTGAGTAACCAATAGATCTCCCTAAATGCTACACACTGTTCCTTTAAATAGAAATTTAAATTTCAGGAATTTGAAAAAAAAAATCTAGAAATTACATAATTAAGTAACTAATATAATGTTATTATATGGCAAAACCATCTACATATATTTCAAATAAATTTAAAGTGAACAATTCCCAAAAACTGTATATATGACACAATGCATTTCACACATCCACACATAAAGAAGTAATAATGAAGTTGTCTTGACCTCTACCTGCCAGGCTACCAGGCCTTTGCAGGGTTGCGTTGGCGTACAGCTCGTGGGAGATCTTGTAGCCATCTGCTCCGATGTGGTGCAGCATGCGCTTGGTGGGCGACAGGGTGGCGTAGCTGCCCACCACCGAGCTGAGCTGGTGGATGGGCGACGAGCTGTGGTTTCCCCCCGGGGAGGCTGTCATGGGAAGGGGGGAGGAGGAGCCGGCGGCACCCGATGCTACCATGTTGATGGGCGATGACGTGCTGCGGGAGGAGGATGACATGGAACGGTCTGGTTGGTGTTTTTGTCACATTAAAAGTTTTGTGTCCAGAATGAACATTTCCCCAGAATGAGATGATGGAAAACTACGTTCCATTAAAGACTAAGATCATAAAAGACCTGAGAAAATAAAATGGTTTGGGCTTGAACACTAAACATGTTTTTTAAAGAAAGCCTGCGTTAAAACCTGGGGGTGTGGCATTTAAAAGACATGGGTGTTTACAAGGCAGGGAGGCACTAATGAAAAGATTCTATTGAGTTGCAGTATGGGAAATGTAGGATAAAGCTTTTATGGAGCTTGACACATATTAGGGACTACAAGTCTGGATATCTCTGCCTCTGCTGCTTTGATTTTGACCATTCTTTTTGAAGATTTCTCTCTCCTATGCCCCCCACTTTATCAAAGTGTGTCTCTCTGTGTGTCTAACTAATAATAATTAATGTTGTATATGAATAATGAATAATGTTGTGGGATTATTCCGTTGTGACGAAAAGAGAGCTGAGCCGGAAGGCAAAGCTCTCGATCTACCGTTCAATCTTCGTTCCTACTCTCACCTATGGTCATGAGTGTTGGGTCATGACCGAAAAAACGAGGTCGCGGGTGCAAGCGGCCGAAATGGGTTTCCTCAGGAGGGTGGCTGGCGTCTCCCTTAGAGATAGGGTAAGAAGCTCAGTCATCCGTGAGGAACTCGGAGTAGAGTCCTTGCTCCTTTGCGTCGAAAGGAGCCAGTTGAGGTGGTTCGGGCATCTAGCACGGATGCCTCCTGGGCGCCTCCCTTGGGAGGTGTTCCAGGCACGACCAGCTGGGAGGAGACCACGGGGAAGACCCAGGACTAGGTGGAGAGATTATATCTCTACTCTGGCCTGGGAACGCCTCGGGATCCCCCAGTCAGAGCTGGTTAATGTGGCCCGGGAAAGGGAAGTTTGGGGTCCCCTGCTGGAGCTGTTGCCCCCGCGACCCGATCCCGTATAAGCGGTTGAAGATGGATGGATGGATGGATTATTCCTTATTTCATGGGCTATTTGGGGATTTATACATTATTATTACATACTTATATATATTGTATATTAAAAAACAACAGCATTCGAATAGTGATTTGGAGGTTGATTACCATGGCAACAGTCAAAGCTTGAAGTTTCGAAGAATTCGGGTCAGCCCTACACGTTACCCCCAAATTCAGCACGACAAACAGTGCTTGGTATCTTTGGAGAGTGTTGCGATCTCCACTAGAATTTAAAATAAAGTTCTGTGGGTTTGAACAACATTTGGCTACACAGCATGAGCTTGTAATGACTGGCCCACCAGAAATCTGCTACTTCATGAGGGGTTTAACAAATCTTTCCAATGTAAAGATTGTGCTTCAGGAGCTTCAGCAAAGATTTATTGGTTGTAAGTTGTGCACTAAAACCTCCCATTCAATGCATAGAACTCTGTAGTCCAGTACCTGTAGTACCTAATTGTATGTAGTAGAGTTTAGTGGCAGCGGTAGACCAGCAACTCCCCATGTTCTGAGAGGTAAAATTACAGTTTTTTTTCAATGGAGTTTGGTTGTTTTGGCACGAGCATAGATAACGGCTTCATTTCCACCTCAGAAACAGACTGTGCAGCTGTCTCACGGCGAGGTAAACCGGCATAAATATTCTAAATATAGCATACACTTAAACTGATATTGATTGTTTTAGGTGGGCTTTTTTTTAGGTGGCTAAAACTATCCCTTTAAATTGTTTTCAGCCCATTTTCATATGGAGGCAGGCTGAGGCAGGATAAAGTAAGACGTAAGTCTTAGCACTTGAGTCTAACATGACTAATACAAGCAGGGTGTTTTTCCTGTGGAACAGACTACATGCTTTAGTGTTTTTCAAAGCCACAAATCTCAGCACCAGGTGAAGTAATTGTTGAGTCACTGGTATTGATCAGCAGATATATTTCTTTGTGCTTTGGGACCAGTAAAAGTCTTACCTCATGTGCTCCTAACAATGAGCCCTTATTAAATCATACTGAAGTTGAACCAACCTGTAGGACTTGGCGAGTCGGCTGGGCGACTGCTTGGGCGAGGACACCCTCTGTAGCGTGGCGTAGCTGGGCATGTCAGAGGAGACTGGTCCCAGGCGCTGCAGCTTGGTAGGGGATCCCACCGCCTGCAGAGGGGAGCTCACGCGCTGTAATAGAGGAGTTGTACTTCATTAAAGAGGAATGTCACTCACTTTAAATATTCATCCACTCTCCTTGTTCCTATCATTATTTTCAGAGAGATGAACAACTCCCCCCGGAGGTGGAAAAAGCGGAGAGCAGAGACTCTAATCTGTGATAACATCCCGATGAAGAGGCTCGGAGTTATCCGACCAAACATGAAGGGATGACTCTGAACTTTCAGAACCAAATGAACATGAAATCCGACTGCGAGCAATGGGCCGCCAAATGAAGTTCCAAACATGCATTTTCATTTTGTTCCAGCTGGGGAAACACGTTGAAGAAATATTTGCAAGGTCTTGCGGTTCCAGAGCTAAAGGTACAATTTTAAAACGCTCCATTAATTCAGATGAACGTGGTCAAGACGCGCTGAGGAGAGGATGCTGAGGATACAGTGGGACAGTGCCGGTAAATCTGTTTAAATTAATTCAAAGACATGATTAACGCGGCGTTCTTAAGATCTCCAAACTCTGAGCCCGGAATTAATCGCAGTGCAGCAGAAGAAGCAATAAAAGAGTAAATCATCACCTAAGAGGCCAGAATTGAATACAGGTTTGGTGCATTGTGGCAGCACTGCTGACCGACCCTACAAGAGAAGCTGTGTACAGATCTCACAAACCCATAATTGCAAGAAAGATGCAGGATAAGCTATTTCTTCAATTGCTAACACGATAGCAGTAATGTCGCTGAGATGAAGAGTCGGTGCAGTTTGGCTGCCACAGCAGGAAACACTGAAGGTGAAAGGGGACAAAACTAAAGAGAGATGTTGCTAAAGTTTTTATGTTTTTAAACTACATTTTAGTCTCGTCTTTTTTCGTCAACGATATTGCATGTTTGATTCTGTCACCGTTAGTGTTTAATGACGTCGGTGATGTCTCGTCATCGTCTCCTCTTATTCATGGAAAAAAAGGTTGTTGACTAACATATTTCATCATAGTTTTAGTTAACAAAATTAACACTGGCCCATAGTCAGGGTCTGAAATTAGCACCCGCCTAATGCCGGTGGGCAGCACAGTCCTGCTTGGCTAAAAAACGGAGCTACAAACGTTAACGGAGGTGCCATTAAGTTATTATTATGAGGCGTTCAAGCTCTGCTCAGTAAAAATGAGTATTGCGCGAAGGTAAATTACATAGTAACAGATCTAAAATGTTATTGCTTCATTTAGCGCAGAGATTTCAAGAGGTGAAAAAAGTTAATTTCAGACCCTGCCCATAGTAACCCTAACATGCCTTAGTTCCACTAGGTTATAGAAGATTCCATCAATAGTTTGCTACTGAGAGAAGTAGAGACAACATCTGCAGGACAACAGCAGCATCACAGTAATCTCTTCAGGGATTTGTACCTGAGCAGGCAAAGTGGCGCAGGAGTAATACATGGGTGGTCCAGAAGGTATAGGTCCGATCTCAGAGGGCATGTGGAAAGCGCTGCCATGGGCCTGCTGGGCATATGAGTCTCTCTGGGACTGGGAGGGAGAGTCGGTTCCCACCAGGTGGGCGGCTGCACGGCTGGATGTCACCTAGAGAGGGCGAGAGTGTGGAGAGAGATAAGACAGAGAGGATGGAAAGAAGGTGCCAGGCATCAAGTGTGGAGAAGGAGAGAAGGATCGATGCAAATGGAGGAAGATGGGGAGAAGGGGAGAGGAAGAGTGGACAAAGAAATGATGGTGATGAAGATTGAAGCAGAAGACAGAGGCATGCAGAAGAGGAGAAAGAGAGAGGAAGGATATAGAAGCAGATGGGTGGAGAAAGATGGAAATGGAAATTTAAAAAGGAGAAAAAAGAAAAGGTGTTTGTGCGTACCTGGTTGTAGCTGTGAACTGCTCCTCCAACCTGCCCGCTGCGGCCCATGATCGATTCCCCAAGTGCCAGCCCTTGGTTACTATGGTAACCAGCTGCTGCATAGGCATCCTGGTGGTTGAGCTGCAAAGCGCTTTGGGACAGAAGTCCTTGTCCTGATGGGGAAAAGACAAAAGAGGGGAAGCATTAAGAAAGTATTTAAGGGTATTGAGTGCCTGTGCACTGGAGAAATACGTGACGGCTAGACAAAAGCGTTGTATCATACTATATCTGTAAATTCAAGAGAAAAGAGGAACTTGTTGATCCCTGTCAAAAGCCACCTTAAGTCTTGGTTTCACTTCTGTCGAGCTGCTTTTATGCAACTGTTCTCGGACGACTTTTCCTTCTGCAACAGTCCGTCTTTGTGCAAAGACTTATTCTGTTCATGGCCTTGAAGGCGTTTCGTAACCCAGTTTACATCCCACATGTTATACAATCTATTTCTTTTTCATGGGAGAAGAATGAACGTGAATACAACAAATATAACGACCTCAGTTTGCAACAGACCTTGAAATGAAGAAGAAGAAGAGAAGAGAAGAAAGAGAAGACTGAGAAAGCTGAAATAGAAATGCCCTCTTTGAGACACCCATTTGCTTCTTAGCCACCGTGTTATTCCAGCCTCTAGTCGCTCCACTCTTTTCCTCTCGTGCTCTTTGACCCTTAAATCTCACTCTGTCGCTGACCTCCATTTAATACACACTCCTTCTCTGCCTTCTTTTCTCCCTCTTTCTGCCTCTATCGCTTCCTTTATCGCTCTCTACTGCCCGTCTTTCTCTTTCTCCGGTCCATATTTCTCTGTATAATTCAGTGGGAGGAGCAGAGGGTGACATATAAGTGTTAGAATGAGGTCAATAATACACAAGCTCACTCGTCCATGTATTGATATAATCACATGTCTCTGTTAAGGAGCATAATTTGTACCTTTATATGTAATTATTACAGTAGGGCTGTCAAAGTGAATGTGAATGAATAACACATTGACGCAAATTGCGATTTTTAGGTCGTAGGAGTAACAACCATGTCATACTAGCTTGTCGTAAAGGAGGCTAAATAACGCCCCAAACTTGTGCTAAATGTTGGCGAGGAAAAATCGTCATGGCCATTTTTAAAAGGGGTCCCTTGACGTCTGACCTCAAGATATGTGAATGAAAATGGGTTCTATGGGTACCCACGAGTCTCCCCTTTACAGACATGCCCACTTGATGATAATCACATGCAGTTTGGAGCAAGTCATAGTCAAGTCAGCACACTGACAGCTGTTTTTGCCTGTTGGGCTGCAGTTTGCCATGTTATGATTTGAGCATATTTTTTTATGCTAAATGCAGTACCTGTGAGGGTTTCTGGACAATATTTGTCATTGTTTTGTGTTGTTAATTGATTTCCAATAATAAATATATACATACATTTGCATAAAGCAAGCATATAAGTCCTCTCCCATGTTGATAAGATTATTAAATACTTGACAAATCTCCCTTTAAGATACATTTTGAACAGATAAAAAATGTGCGATAAATTAGCGATTAATCACTATTGACTATTTTAATCGATTGACAGCCCTACTATTTATACAAACCAAATTGTACACAAATATAATACTGTATAGATGCTACAATAAAACCAAGTGAAAATATCATGTCAGTTGTCCTACAGATTGAATTGGATAATGAGAAGGAATACCAAATGCAAGTCCATAATTTACGGGCAAGACTGCATTTATTTAGCTCCAAGTCGTGAGCTCCTCTTTTGCGTCACGTTTTTCTAGCGTTTTTTAGATGTGCATAAGTTTCCACTCGTCAATGTCACATTTGACCCAGGCAGCCAAACAAATCAAGCAAGGCCAAGACGTTTTTGAAGCGACCGCACCTGTAGCAACCCGTCTCGGTGTGATCATTCCCTTAGAGCAGTAGCAGAAAATGTCATTTTAATCTATGCAGCACCGGCTCGGTGCAGGCTCGCATCTCACCTGCATCTCACAGGCTTAACCACTATGACCTGAAGCATTTTATTTCCTACACTTTGCACTTAGTAAACGCAGTTATACGGGTGTTTAGGGGTGCGTACCTAGACTCACATGGTGGAATAAGAAGTAAGGGTTTCTCAAAAATCTGAAGTGCTGGCTCATTTCAGGCACCGTTCATCTCACTTTGGGTACGCGAGAAAGAAAGAAAGAAAGAAAGAAAAAGCCACCACATATTCTTTCAGAGGTAGATACATTTGTCATGATATTTTTCTCATTTTGTGAAACATTACCAATGACTGAGCTTAGTCCCTGGCTCATTACACATCCTCTACACTTTGTAACGTCGTCTGTCAGCTGTAGTAAAATTAAAGTGTGAGAATCGCTGATACACTGCTCAGTAACACCTTCCAGTGGAGCTGCTTTTTTATTACCACAACTCTTACTCTGCTACCTCCACATTCATCCAGAATCCACCAAAGATCAGCCGGACAGACTCCAGCTGGCCAAACCTACAGTGATCTACCAGCTGGTCAGCCGTCGAATCGGTCAGTCAGTCAGTGGTATCTTTTCAGTTTATGAGTCAAATGAACTTTTCTAATCAAATATCTTATTTGCCTCAAAAGTGTGAAAGTGGATGTAATTTATTTTCTCTGGGTGCACTATGTCAGTTTGTAATAATGTCATGGATGATACCGTAAATGATTCACAGCAGAGGCTGACCCATATACTCGTAGCGATATAGTGATAAGATGCTTCATTGCTGATTTTACACGCAGCCTCATTCATGCCTCTGAGGCATTAGCGTTCTCGTGATTTGCACATGGATCATTCAATCTCTTGCGTAAACGTGCACAGACTGTGACACATAACACAAAGACGGCTGTGTGTAAATGAGCACATATGCATGAAACGTAACGACAGAGCCGTTATTTTGTAGACTGTAAACCATGAGGTTGCCAGGATGGCTCATAAAGTTTGGAGCGAACTTAATTGAATCATTTGAGGAGGGCCAAATCTCTCCCATCCCTCTTATTGAAATCCTGTAAAATGTTTGATGCACCCTTGATTCATTCACTTTAGGTGATGAGCGCAATGAGGATGTGCCTCATCAACAACTTTAATTACATTAATGGAACTAATTTTTACCCCAAATGTTACTTAAAAAATGACGTCCCCCCCGTAAGAGCACATTACTGCAGTAACACACGGATGTAACTCCAGCCACTTTCACAACTCCTACATCAGTTTGCCTTTCTGTCATACAATTCACTGCACTGGAAAATAACTTGACTGCAATATATCAGCTCTAAATAGACCTATAAATTCTAAGCGCTCAGTATTTGTACTCTCAAAGGAGTTCTTGAGCTGTCCTCCGTCAACAGTGGCTGTCCCTTTAATCTCCGCTGATGTCTCTTTCTTTTTTTTTTGCCAGCAGTTCTAAGAATCAAAGCGAGAACAGCGCATGAGACGAGCAGAAACGTCGCTTGTTTGTGATGATTAAACAAGAGAGAATGAGAAATTGTAGTGTGCCAGCGGTCAATATCAACTGCACGAGAGAGATAAAGTCAGCAGCTAACGGCAAATAAAGTCACTCTGGATAAGCGCGTCGGAAAAACAAAGCTCGACCAAAGTGAAAAGTGGCTTTTAAGTACGACGCGTTGGTTCCTGTAGGCAGTGGAGCTGGTGACTGTGCATTATTTAAAATGTGATATTAAGCTGAGGGTGCTGAGTGAGTTTACTAGGTCAAGGCGTCCGTGTCCAACATAGGCTTGTCCTGGGTGAGTGCACACAGACATGCACACATGGGAGTACAATAACACATAATGCAATGGGGGAATTTGCTCGACAGTAAGGGTTGTCATTGGCAACCATTTTTAGAAATTGGCAACCATATGCTTGGCCTTTGGTTGCATTCAGTGGCAAATACGTTTTAACATGTAAAAAATAGGCACAGCAAATCGCAAAACGTTCACCCATAGACTATAAGAAGTGGACGTAGTCACTGTGACGTCACCCATCGGTTTGTGGACTGTCATTTTGAAGCCTTAATTGGGCATTCTGGCCGTCACCATGTTGTTTTTTGTAACCAGAAGTGACAGAAGAGGGTGGAGCTAAGTACAACCAAACGCTGAACAAGACAATTTCAGCCAACCAAAATGTTACAATTAACTTTCATGGACTGAAAACACACAGGGATCACTTCATCACTACCTCTGCCAGCAAATTGGGCTTCTAACACATGGGACTTATATGTTTTATTTATTACTTTATATCTATTGATTTACTTAGAATTGTTCCCATTCTTATATTATTACTTTCACCATTCTCTGTCCTATTGTAACAGGTTGTGGGACTGAGTTGGCTGGGGTCATTGCCGTTTGTAATACCCTGTAACTGCAAAATTTGAGCAAGGCAAAAGTGAACATGGCTCACATACCCCCGCTCACTGCTTGACCCCTGCTAAAGTAGGGCCAAAGGTTTTGTCCTTTTGGCCAAAATTTCAAAAAATTTGGGCACCCTGGACTTCTAACCCCGAAAAGGCACAACTAGATCACACTGTCAACCATCATACCAAATTTGAAGTTAAATAGTTTTCGAGTTCTGCTCTGGAAACTAAAGTGTGACATGTGAAGGGACGGAAGGACGGACACGCAGAGCGCTATATACCTCCGACTACGTTGTCGCGGGGGTGTAATACAAATATATCTTAAATGAAAAAGAAAGATTCAAATTCTGTAACTGTAAAACCACACGGTCTCTTTACTACTCAAAATACAAGGTGACTAAAAATGGCAACCACGGCATGGCAATGTGCACAAAGCCAGGGGATGTTTTCTTCATTTTTTGTTTGCCACTTTAGGTGTGTGTTTCATGTGGGTAGTGGAGCCTTTAGGGAAGCGAAAGGGCCTTCATAAATACATTATCACTCAGATGGCAGAAACACTGAAGGCTCAACAGAGTCCATCTGAGAGTGTGTGTGTGTGTGTGTGTGTGTGTGTGTGGGAAGAGGTAGGGGGTGTATTAGTGTATTAGAAGGAAAGTAATGGGGTTGCCATGAGAGGGTCTCTGCCTGTGCATTTCAATATCTTTTCAGAGTTGAGTGAACACACACGTCTCACTCAATCCCGCTCTGTGTTCGCCCGCATGAACACACATCTGCATATACCTGCATGCATGTAGTCGTGGCGCTGATAGACCTGCTCGGGCTCATTAATCTCTTCCTCTGTCACGCACACACACACACACACACACACACACACACTAAAAGTTGTTGAGTGGCTTCTTCTTCCGCATCATGACCAGCGTTCTCTATTGACACATTTTAATATTTCATCAGTTGGCTATTTTAAGATACCCATTGGAGGCATGTGCAGACTGGAACACACACACACACAGACACACATATAAAACCGCATGCACAGTCCCAAATAGCTGCGTGCAACATACTCACACACACACAGATTAACATGCACTCTGGCGAGCATCACCAGCATGAAGCATGAAGACTCTCGGTGTACTCTGTTGCTGTGTCGCAGTAATCTGCTCAGCAGCTTGAGTAAAGGAGTGGATTCTGCTGCTGTGTATCTCACAGGTGTGTGTGTGTGTGTGTGTACGTGTCTCGTTATACGTGCCATAAGACTTCGTTTCATGCTTGTATGCATTTGGCTGTGTGTTAAGTAACGTCCATATGCTCGTGTGCCAAATGCACATTTTTAACAAACTGCTGCTTTTTGCTTCTTTTTCTTTTGACCACAATGAAACAAATACAAACTGACCGTTCGGCAGATTTCCCACTCAAAACTCTCAGTCATTTCCAAAACAATAGGTCCTTGATTTCAGACAGAGATAGACAAAAGCAAGCTGCTCAATTCTAACCAGCGACTGTCATTTTTTTCAAGCTGAAATGACAACATTCACTGACTGATGTTATCAGCTGTAGCCAGCTCGCTAACTAAGCCAACGTTAACTCCATGAGTTGGTTGAAAACGCTGTCACTGGTTGACTTTTTAATGTTTCCATCGGACTTATTTTGAATCCTATAAAAGGTTTTTAAAACGTACATGCTGAGGCTAAACATGCATGATGGCCTTGGCAAAAAATATGCATTCACGTAGAAGACATGGAAAGAAACATCATTGTTTATGTTTTAAGTATGATAGGAACTGTTCATTCTTTTAAACATAACCCTGTTTGAAGTAGTACATTTGACTTACTGGAGTGTTTGGCAAATGTGACGCTATCTTGGGTAACACTGGCTTGGGTGTAAACATCCCCAAATCCAATAAAGAGCAGGCCAGAGCGCTAACGTTAGCCTAAAAACTCTGATAGCATGCAGGACCGGCTCCCACACAGTGGATGTGCTGTTCATGAACTGGTATTTCCCCGAACATAGCCTGGAACCATGGATGTATAGACCCTTTTACAGCCGACGTCATTACTATGTCACGTTGTTAGCTGGAGGCAAAACAAAGGAATGGAGGCAAACACAAATCACCTCAGAGTAGCAGGCCGAAGTTACTCATTGGAAAATGTCATCTTGATGTGCTGTTCGGTGCCAGAATTGATATTTCATACATCTGAGATGACAAACTGTGATTCAAGGCTCTAGCGAGCTACAATATTGGCAAAGCGTTTCAGAGATGAAGAGAAAATGTTGCTAATAATTTAGCTTAGCCTTCCGCTAACGGTAATTTGCCGTCACGGCTGCTACACCGCTGCGTGAGCGGCTAAACTATGAGAGATGGAGAGAAAACTTTGCTAATAGTTTAGCCTTCTGTTAACCGTAGCCGCGAGCCTTTAACTGCGGTTAGCAGAAGTTATCTGAGAAATATTCTGAATGTTTGTTTATTAACTGGCCCCTGGGTTCTCGTCATTTTGCAAGTAGAGTATCCCTGTAACGCCACAAACTAGTGTAGTTAGTTAATGACATCCTTGGCCTTGTAAGTGACACTTTGTTACTACTGGAGTAAGGTAGTAAGCTAGTTATCCGGACCTGCTAAAAACTGTAGTTCATGTTTTTTATGTTTCTTTTGGCTGTGAAATGGCTAAAAAAAGACACCACCCTTCATACTCTTTAAATAAAGAGTATCTCTCTTCCTACAGACCAATGCACACCACTACAACATGTGGAGAAATACAATGCTGTGCCAAGTTATGATTGGATGATAAATGTTTGGGGGAAATGGGTCATTCAAAGCTAAATTTTTTCTTCATTTTGCTCTCTCTCTATCTCTTGATAATTGTCTTTTGTCTATCTCCGGCTGTCTCTTGCTTGCATGTCGTTTATTTTTTTTTGACTAGTCATGTGGTTGGTTACACAACTGTTATTTAAACAAAATTACTACTCCTAGTTTTGCATGCATGTGTGTGTGTCTGCGAGTGCTTACTGTGGCAATGATAGAATGTGTGCATAAACAGACTATGCATGCAGGGCTGCACACTTCTGTGTTTTTCTTCACGCCTATATATGTAAGCCTGTCTGTGTGCACGTGCACATTTATGGCTTTATTTGTGTGTATTTGTGTGTGTGTGTGTGTGTGTTTCCCCTCTCTGCACTGTGAACAGCAGGCCAGCTGACACCTCAGCGAGGTAGGATTAGCATATCAAACTACTGGCACGACTCCGCATGTCTCCTGACAGCTACCTCTCTCCCATGGGGTCGCCTATACAAGAGACACGGGTATCATCCGTGGGACTGAATGGAAAAAGATGAGAGCGGAGCGGAGAGGCACAGGGGGTTGTTCAGGATCTCACTGAGAGCTCTTATAAACAACTACTTTGCATTCTGAAATTACACCAACACCAATACAACACCTGTGGAACTTTCTTTTTCACTATCTCTTAGTCTAGTAACCATTTCGTCTTTCAGCTAATTGTTTTCGGTTTCATGGCCCTCAACTTTACTGTTTTGGTTAACTCTCAACGCTCTCATCAGCCTTGTTTCTTGCTGCAGCAGGCAGCTGTTATCAGTGAAAAAACACACACTACTCTACCTGCCCAGCAACAAATGGTAGACAAAACGAGCAACTAGCTGGTGAACATAGTGGAGCATTTAGCTGCTAAAGAGACAGATATTTCCCTCAGATGTTAGTGGAAACTAAAACAGGGCAAGGATAGTAAATACTGGAAATCTGCCATATGAACATTATAAAATGATAATATGTCAATATTTTGTTTACAGCTTTTTGCGCTGCCCCCAAGTGGCTAAAAAAGAGTTCTGCAGGTTTAAGGCAGTGGGCAACACCAGGGTGTGAAAAGTGAAGCCAATGCTGAAGTGCCTTAAACCTGCATTCTTTCTAATAGCCAGCAGGGGGCGACTCCTCTGGTTGCAAAAAGAAGTCTGATTATATAGAAGTCTATGAGAAAATGAGCCTACTTCTCACTTGATTTATTACCTCAGTAAACATTGTAAACTTGAGTTTATGGTCTCAAACTCTAGTTTCAAGTCTTCTTCAATACAGCATGATGTTCATTTAGTAAATTATGGTCCCATTTAGAGTCAAATAGACCATAAAGCAGGGTGTGCTTTAAGGCATGGCTACCTTGTGAATGACAAGTCGTTATCATGGCGATGTCAGGTTTCACAGTGTGTTTTCAGTTCATGAAAGTTAATTGTAACAGTTTGGTCGTCTAAAAATGTCTCATTCAGCATTCGGGTGTAGTTAGCTCCACCCTCTCGTGTCACTTCTGGTTGCAAAAAAACAAGATGGCGACAGACAAAATCCCAAACTCAAGGCTTCAAAACGGCAGTCCACAAACCAATGGGTGACGTCACGTTGACAACTTCCACTTCTTATATACAGTCTATGGTTTAAAGTAATAATATATAAGATTTACAATATAAAAAGTTCAGTTCTGCTTCTGTATTGTCAACTACTGGTTCAGACTATATCCAGCTTATGAAAGCTTCTGCATTTGGTCATCTAAATGTCTGGTAGCCAGAACCTGGGAAACTCCTTGTGGAGCACAGAAAAAGAGGATTTATTTAAAGATTTGAAGTGTTTTGTATAAACTGAAGTAGTAAGCATGAGCAAAAACATCCACCATAGGTGAACAGACAAAGAAAAAGGGGAGGCTATGTAACCCAAAGAAAATTAAATCTTATCCATAGAAAATCCAAGGAAAGATGCAATCAAGCCGGACCCACTAACAGACAAATGAATCACTACTCTTATCCACTATACTTGTACTTAAAATTATTTCACATTGTCAAGGAGGACTTTTTGGAAAATCTGATGAAATCTGATGAAAGACGAGCTCTTGTTCAGCCTTTGGGTAGAACATGCTAATTAGTGGAAGTGCTTGAGTGAAAAAGTGTATCTCAGGCTTGATTAAATTTGAAAAAGGGCCTTCTTTTTTACGATTCATTCAAGGAAGGACTGAAGGACTTTTTTCCAATGCTATAGTGCTGACTAGTGCTACGGTAGCTGGCTTTGTGAACAGCATTTTCTTGGTGAATTCGCACACATTCAACAGGTTAATCAGCCAAAACCTGGAGACTCCAGCTCTGCAGAATATCCATCCCCGCTGGTCTTTGATTGCATTTCACCTGTTCTCCTCTAAGCCATCCCTCTCGGCTGTCTCAGTAAAGAAAACTACCAGGCCCAGGATTTCTTTTTCATTCTCCTATAAAGAAAACCCTCTTAATCATAACATCGGCCTTACTGTCTCCTATAGTGTCCTGGGAGTCCAAGATGCCTGATTCCTGGAGCGATCGGATGCAGGAGTCCACCAGCTCCAAGCCTGTCGTCAGCTCCTCCTCTATGTCCTTCTGTCCATCTACATGTCCACAAACAGAATAGGAAAACAAAAAAAGATTTGAAACAAAGACACAGCTTCTTCTGCACACCTGTTAGTAATCTAGCCATGAACACACTGATAACCACACACTCATGCTTTTTCCCCCTACTTCTGCTTGTCCTTCTACATACTACCCGTCATGTGTGATGATCTTAGTCCCAATAGTAGCCATTTCACTGTAGTGAGACCATTTTTTGAAATTTGACCTCACTGTATAAAATGACCTGTGGTGACCTCTAGGATAATCACAACCTCAGGAAACTTAACAATCACAAACTAGAGACCTAGAGCATTCAGAGGATGGATGGCTTCCCTAGGTACATTGACGATAAAGGGAGTTTCTTAGCAGTTTACTTAACAAAAATGCTCGCCATCCAATCACCAAAAAATTAAATTCTTGCAGAAATCTCAAAATGTCAAAAGTTTTTGTCACCAAATCACAGCATGGATTTTTCTATGGTGTTCCTCAAGGTCTCGGTGTCTTAATGTGGTATTTTGGAGGGATTATTGATAATTTTGATCAATTCTAGAGTGGTAAAAAATGGTTAAATTTAGCCTTAAATCTGTGTAACAAATGGTAACAACCCGAAAATTGTTGCAACAACTTATGAGACATAATAGAGCATAGGGAATGGCCATCATATACTTCTTTCATAATGTTCTAAGCCCTTATACACTTTTACAATTTATTTTAATTCATTATTTCATGTTTATTTATGACTAGAACAACTTGACACAGTGCTGAGCAGCATCTCAAATTAATCTCCAGGTTCCCAGCTTTCAGATGATGTACACCACTTCTATGTGACATCTATTGTTGACCTGCTATCTCCCCCTAAAGACCCCCTGTACCCCCCTTGAAAAAAGACAAAAGACAGGTCTATTGTGGTTCAAATTCATTCTCATTCAGCTGCTGATTAGCAACTAAAGAAGTGGCCTCACTCGTGTCTCATCACAGAGTAATGAGGAAGGATAAACCTCGGGGTCAAGGGTAAAAAAATCTAACCGATAATCCAGCAACAAATCTTGTGGGATCTAGGTCTGTGGGGCGCTGCCTTTTTACTTCGATACCAGGCCGTTTGTCTGTCAGAGCGAGGCAGATAACATGCCCAGTGTCTTCAAGTTAGAGAGGGCTGCCAAGGGGGATAAAACTTACAAATGAGTCTGAGGAGCAGCATTAATCTCTTATCGAGAGAGCGAGAGAGAGAGAGACAGAGTGATGGTAATAGGGGAGGCCTTTTGAGTGGATTTAGGAGGCTGATTTTATTGACTTCGACTGACGCAATTGCAGACTGATGATGTTGATGCTGTTGGTGAAACATTTCCAGTGCTGTCCGCGGCATTACCCTGGATTTACTCTCGCCCTCATGAGCCAAAACTCATTTTCAAACCTGCTTGATCCTGAAGTGATGGGTTTTCAATGATTTGTGAGTGATGACGAGATCAAAAGGTCTGATTGGAGTGAGGGAGGGTTTAGTTTTTTAAATTAAGTCTCTCCGAGGGCCAACGGATCGTGCGGCTTCAGTGCAACAGATGGATGAAGACCGCAGCAGACACCGAAAGCCTTCAGTATGAAACATTTTTGACCACAAGCCTTTAGTCACCGCTTTGTTGGGAGAGGTCGCCAACCTCCACACACTCAGACAATCAATCTCCTCTCAACACCCTATACGTCTCAACATGGCTGACAAAGAGGGAGAGAGAGTGTCATGCATGGGTGGTGTTTTTTTTTTCTGCTGAAATGCTGTCAAAGAAGTTGTAGAGCCCGGAGAGGTGTCTTCATTTGACTTTCAAATCATCCGAAAGGCCTCGCACTCATTGATTCTTGTTTTCTCCTTTATGGAAAACACTTCCCATCTGGCTCTCCAAACACGTTAAACTAAATACTCTGAATTATTTGCAAATGCTGTTTGACCTTTACTCATCTGTCAGAGGGGGTGAGGGAAAATGTTTTTTTGTTAGAGCTTTTATTTTTATTATTATTTGGCTTTCATGGCAGAGAGAGTGAGTTTGATTGAGCAGCCACCACAGTTCTTGGACAGGATTGCATCAATATATTGTTAGGGGATTTTTACAATGGCAACCAATATAATAAAGCGCAGTCAGCAATGTGCAGCGCCGGAATGCAAACAATAGAGAACCAGACGAAATGTAGGATTTGAGAGCATTTGAGGGGAAATATTACCTTGGTTGTTCCAGCGAAATTTCTCATCTGCTGAGCTGCAAGAGAAAAACAAGAGAGAGCAAACAGGGTTAGAAATATGAGCAACAAAATTACATTTCTTCTTGTTTGTTGGTGCACTTCCAAGACACTATAACAACAGCATTTCCATCAGCTTCAAACGCTATAGGGCTGGGCGATATGTTTACATTATACCGATATTGTGATATGAGACTAGATATCACCTTAGATTCTGGATATGGTAATATGGTAGTGTTGTCTTTTCCTGATTTTAAAGGCTGCATTACAGTAAAGTCATGTAATTTTCTGAACTGTTTTAGCTTATTTGCCTTTATCCACTTTGTCATTATATCCACATTACTGATGATTATTTATCAAAAAAATCATGTGTATCCAAGTCCTTATTTTTCATATGTGTTTTTTTAATCTGATAAAAATCGTTACGCACAGAAACCTTGCACACACACAGTCAGATGCGTTTTACTATTCTCTTTGTTGGGGCTAATCATTGTTGGGGCATCATCCAAAGCTTTGTGCTTTGGATGATGATATTTTATGGCTCTGAGCGGTCAAACAACCCTCTTTTGCCTTTTGACGGATGCAAAAACAATGCAGAAAATCTAACCTGTTCCGAAAACTTTAATAACAGATGAACATTTCGGTGTGTAAACGTGATTGACACAACGTGAGGTCCTATTTATTTTTAAATGTGCAACGATATCTGATGAAAAATATGGACTTGGGTGTGCAAAGGCCTTTAGGTCAGTACGAGCGATTAGTCGACTAATCGACTAAGAGGGGGCAGCCCTAGAAACAAGGACTCCCTCAAACAATAGAGTTTTATCCTTAACCTTTTTTATCCTGAATACAATCTACAGTACCGATTCACGTAAATGCACATAACTCAATTATTATTTCAGCAGAATTCATGACTGATAGCAAAGTGAATTAATTACTACATCTTTTAACATTACAACATGTAGTTAACACCCATACTCTCCTTTGTTATACAGACAGTGAGTCACAAAACTCCCCTTTGAAAATCTCGCAGTTTAATTTAACCTTGCTTTGGGAAATCATTATAAATTTTCAACAACTCATTCTTCATTTTCAGTGGATTCCCATAAATTTGGCATTAAAGGAAAAACATAAATCTCTGGTACTTCAATTAACGATCATTTTTAACTGCTATTTGATAATGTCAGTGTTCACCACCTGTTTCTTGCCTTCCTTATAACTTCTTACCCGTACCTATTGTCGGCAGCCGCCTGCAACAATGGCAGACCCTGAAATACCCGACATATGAAGCTGATCCCCGAGCCCTGTACGGTGTATAAAGTGCTTTAAATACCTGCTTTACTGCCTGACAGTCAACAACACTTATACTGAACGTTCTAAATGACTCAATAACTGCCTTTAACTGTCGATAACTGTCAACCGACAGTCTAACATTTTGAGATTAAAACACTCATTAACAAACTGTGACAGAAAATTGCCAACTTTGTGTAAGTAGAATCGATTGTGCGACATAGTTATCTCCCTGGATTGCTGCCATATGCTGCAGTTTTCCACTTGTGCTTTGATACACTACGACACTAAGGTGGGAGATAACGGAGACATCTGACCTGTAATGACCACTACGAAGCTGAGATGAGCAGGTTTTTATGAAGCAAGAATACACGGTATAGTAGATGTCAAATGTTTCTTAGATACAAATCTACACTGTGGAACAGAACATTTCACAGCCAATATTTCTCTATTGAAGACAGGGGGAAGTTAATGGCATCCTCCCAGCGTAACCGCGAGTTGTTAATTGTTAGTCAGGGTGTTTCCTCCCGTTGGAGCTTCTCTGACATCTGTTCAATACTGTTTACGGCTATAGATCCACATCTTTTATGATGCTTCGGCTGCAGGGTTCACCCATCACCTCGTGTATAGAGGAGGACTTCTCATTTATACGTCTTCCGACTGCACGGTTGTAAACACTGCTTCTAAAAAAGCTATTAGCCCAGTCAGTTATTCCCTGTCAAGTCTTACTAATATGTCCACTATGAATCCATGTCAGCAAGATTTAATGCAGCTTTAAAGAGCGGTATGCTACAGTAAAAACTGTAAATAAAACCTGTAGGTTTAATGGCCTTAACCATCACACCACCACCTCTGCACAATGCAGCACAGATTGTCAACACGTATAGCAGATCAGTGCAGTGTGACAGATTCCAAAGCCCTACACACTGTATACACTCTTCATAGTCTACATTTACATACACTTTACATACAAGCATCACCGCTAAATTGTGTTTAGTGCTCCTCTCATGATCACTTGATTTGACTTTTCCTAGGGAGGAAGTACTGTATCCACTTCTGAAGCCTATTGAATCCAGCAGCCTCAAGTGGGTAGAATGGTGTATTTAAACGCAATTCACATCCGCCTCGACCCGTTGATGACCAACCATCAGTTAACGGTAAAATAAATGATGACGGGTTCTTCATGCGTGATAAACATGCTTCTATCTAGAGTTTTTTTTTTTTTCGTTCCCAAAAGTAAAGCATATGATGAATAAATTTTTCATAGAGATAGTTTGACTCTTTGAGAAATTTCCTTTCTTGCCAAGAGTTAGAGGAGAAAATCGATACCACTCTCATGTCTATTCATGAAGCTAGAAGCTGACTGGCTTAGCTTAAAGACTGGAAACAGAGTGAGAGAGTTAGCCTGGCTCTCTCCAAAGTTATAAAAAAATACCCGCAACCAACTACCAGCACCTCTAAAGCGCACTAATTAAAGGTGCTCAGTACAGAATTCAGAGCATGTCTGCTTCCACACGTCTATAAACATGGAGGTGGCTGAGCCGGTGGCCAGCAGCTAATGGTGCTAACAGTGTTTAACTTGGGGAGAACCGGAGAGTGGGCGTTACGCTTCTGCGAACACGCCATGGGTCTGGACGGCGTTATCAGCGGTAACTGCCGTATGAGAGCAGTGCAAAGCGGCGGGCCATTAGCTAGCTAGCAGGGCACAACAGAGAGACTCACATGCACTAAAATGGATGTGCGGCCGGCCCGGCTATGTAAACAAAGCACAGAGAAGTTGTGGTTTTAAGGGGCGGATTTTTCTAACTTTAGACAAAGTCGAGCTAGCTAATTCCTATCTTCCAGTCTTTATGCTAATGCTAGTTCTAGCTTTCTATTTAAAGGGCCGGACATCTGCGTTCTGTTCTGTTATTTTCAAATAGAAAACGCCCACTCTGCCGTTATCAAAAAGCAGAGATGTAGGTTACCAAAGTAAGCTCATCATGAAGCTAATCAATAAGGTTATGAATAATGTGAACGCTAGTATCAGCTGAGTCAAATTTAGCTTTGCTTAGTTTGGATATAACTGAAAGGGCTGGTTTGGATTTTTTTAAGTGGGGTTTCCCGTGTTGTGCCACGTAAAATTATTATTTTTATGTAGTCTGGTGGCTTTGACGAGCAGCAGAAAAATTTATTTTAGCCACCTAAAAAAAAAAAATGTCAGTTTAAGCGTACGCTATATTTAGAATATTTTGCCCTTTCCAACAGGGAACTGTAGCCACTGTCTTCTCATCTAACTGTTGGCAGGAAAGCTAATATCTGCATTTGCCAAAATGTGAAAGTATTCCTTAAAGACCTGAATAAAAGAGCTCTGATTTGAGGGTCTCATCAGCTGTGTTTTTGAAATATTGACCGATGAATACCATGTAGCAATATTCTCACTTGTCAACATTGACTGCACGATTCAAAATGAAAAGCGTTTTGGCATGAAATCCTCCATATCTGTAACCCAAAGCCTCTAAAGCTAAAACCTAGCGATGAATGCTATTCACTCCCAGCGGACACAGAGCAGATGCTATTAAATCATCCCATTGATTACCTCCATTCTGTGTGTGTGTGTGGTGTGTGACGGATTGCGAGGGGGAGCCAAGCGCTACATGTTAATGGGACCCTCTGTCAGCAAAGCAGACTCCTCATTCATCAGGCGTTATTATACCAAACAATACACCCCCACACGTGCACACACACACACACGAGCTATACAACAGCACACATTTGCTACACAAAGGAGGCAAATGCATCGCATAAAGCGACGGAGCAGAGAGAGTCTGAACCAGGGTGTCTTGGAGGATGGAGTGTGTTTATATCAGACACACACCTTGGATGGAGCGTGATCATGAGGATTATTATCACTATAGTCTGGGATCAGACAGCCAGTACTGATGACAGAGGCTGAGTCAATGTTTTCTTAAAGGGCAGCACAGACTGGTCCTTGCACTCTTTTTTCCAGGTGTCAACATGTTGCCTCGGCGCTCTTGAAAACGAGTAAAAGGGGAATGTGTGTTATTTACCAATGCCCCACGATGTGATGTAGGTAAAACTAAATGCAAGCTGAGTGCTCACGTAGGAACCTCGTCGGAAACTGTGAGGAAAGAGGCCAGGCGGTGTTATCATCAAGTAGTTACATCAACAGGGGGCTGGGGCTGGAATACAAAACAGTCCCGAGGGTTTCACATTTGTGTCTGAGTTAGAGGGTGGGCGGGGAGATCATTATCAGGGAGATCAAAACAGACCAGAACAGACTAAACAAAACTAGATAAGACCAGAGGAGGAAAAAAAAGAGAGAAGAGAGGAGAAGATATAACACAATATCTGAGGAGGAGAAAACGCTAAACTGGACTACTCTACAGCAGAACAACCGTCCATCAAACACAGTTGGGATTAGATCATGAATCAGAGTCAGGGTGCGTTCACTGGGGTAAAAGAAACGACCAGATTTCTTTTCAGCCTTTTGCTAGATATCTATTAGTGCCAAAGCAATTACTGTAGTTGATGAATCATTTGTCAAGTAACAAGACTAAGAGTCTATAAAGCCATGCTCTTGGCGTGATAATGCCGCTATATAGAGGGAAAGTCAGAGGATCACCAAACTTGCAACCTTTATTCAATTAATTTTGTTTTAATATTTTATTTAATTATATTTATATAATTTAATTATTTTTACACTCTTTTTTATTTACTCTTTTGTAAATGTGCCTGAAACACACAGTATGTACTCTGTATCTATGCTGTGTGGGTGGCGAAACCACAGTGATGCAAATAGGTCTGGGAATCTGGTGTGTGTATTTATTTTTATTCATTTATTTCTTTATGTATTTATTTTATTTATTTATATTTATTTATTATTATCATTATTTATTTTTATAAATTTGTTTGTTTAATAAAACCATATTTTTTATTTTACAATTTGTATTTATATATGTATTATTATTATTACAATTTTTCTCCCCTACTTTATTTTTTACAATATAATAATTTACAATTACTATCTGTTATATGTACTGTACATATTATTGTACATATATTATATGTTTATGTTGTTGTAGTCTGTTTTCTTAAGGAAACAATAAAAAGCAGGATAAAAAATAAATGAAAAAATCATCTCAACAGGGACAGGAGTGAGCGTACCAAATTACATGGCAGTCCAGTCCAGTAGTTGTTGAGTTGTTTTACTCAGAACCACAAAATGTCACCCTTGTGTTGACGCTAGATGAAAGGTCAGGGGATCACCACAGTCCTTAAGATTCATCCCCCGGGCACCATGGCTCTATTCACAAAATGTCATGGAAATCTATCCAATAGTTGTCGGATTGTTTCACTCAAAACCACAAATGTCAACCCCATGTTATGGTGCTAGAGGAAAAGTAAGGGGGATCACCAAAGACAGTAGGATTCATCCTCTGGGGACCATGAATGTACAGAATTTCATGGAAATCCACCCAACAGTTGTCAGTCTGGATTAACTGACTCACCAATGAGCCATCCTTCACAATCCTTTTATAGTATTGTAGAATGAATATCTTGGGGTTCTCCATCATGGACTACCACCTGAGCTGCAGCCTTCCTCTTTCCTTTCTCTCCACCTCCTCTCGGCCCACACAAGCAGTCCTCCTCCTCCTCCTCCTCCTCCTCCTCCTCCTCCTCCTCCTCCTCCTCCTCCTGGCCACCAGGTACATCTAATCAGACCTCAGCATCTGAAACAGCTCATTGACCTCTTGGCCCAGGAAACACAGAGAGTTCGTTTTTTGTTTTTTTTCCCCGGTCGAATCTCTATGGAGCGTCAATGGGATGTGACAGTATAATTAGTGGACCGAGGGAGAGGACTAATTGACAGCGTGATCAACTCGCCTGCTGCAGGTCACGCCACGGCATGGCACTTCATCACCGCTAATGATATAATGCTGTGTACATGTGCGTGCAGGTGTAAGTGTGGCACAAAACAACCCATGGGTGTAGCGTGCACACGGATCAACGCCGGTTATTGTGTTTGTATGTTCAAAGCTAAAAAAAAAAAGACGACTACAAGGCTTTAGATGTCATTAATGAATTCAAAAACATACTCAGTGGTATCTAACATGAACTCATTCTCTGCTGCGTTTGATATTCACAAAATCCAAACATGTTACATAATCCTGTATAACATAATCCCATGGAAAGGACAGTGTTGTTTATTGCAAAACTCAGCATCATCTTGAAATGCCTCCAGCTAGAGTTTTAGGCTGTTTTCACACCTGTGTTGTTCAATTTCGGACAATCTGAACACAATAATCATACATAACAAAACAACTGCAGCGAGACCGTTTGGAGGAAGTGGTCTCGGCTCAGTCACACAGGAATTCTGGAGAGATTTGTTTGCGGTGGGAACATGATTTGACCTCAATCTGACCGAACTACAAGACGTACTCTGCAAGTTTGAGCTGCACAGTTCCCGTTGCAAGGTGTGCTTTGCATTCTGGGATGCGGATGTATACGATTAATAACCGTAAAACTAGCCTATAAATACCTATAAAGAGATTTAAGATTTATATTCAGCAAATCATGTTGTTTCCTCACACTCCTATAGCAAGTGTTCGGAGGCCTACTGGTCCACATGGGACACAGGACACAGAAACCCTGGTCCAAAACCTCTTCCTGCACAGTAGACAAACATCTTACCAACTGGATTGTGAAAGAAAACAACATTCGTGAATGTACTTGATGCAGCAATTACATTTAGTCCAAAACAAAGTAGATCAGCAGTATATAAATACATAGCATATATAAATATGTTGAGGGTCAACACTGATACTCAAGTAACGAATGAACAAGAATAAGAAATACACAAATAAGAAGACAGATATAGTACAAACACAGCAGACCCGGCGGAAAGCTCTGGATCTAAACACGTCTATTACGGTAACCATTAACGTTAATCCCCCCCCAAAATGAGCTAATCACCTAAAAGCTTACAATCAAAATATAAAAAGAAAGACATTGAGTTTTGCGGGACTGCCAACGTTCCCTGGAGCTCCACCAAGCAAAATAGGTGTCTAAAATAAAAAATCTGACGCTACTTAACTAGAAATTTGGTCCATTACACGGTGCGACACATTGGCCTCTTCCCCATTTTAGGTCTATAATAAAAAATCTTTACAACAAGTGGGAATATACATGTCAAGATAAGGGCGACAATATGAGCTATATTTCAAATCAAGTGAGGTAAAAGCTCTCTATTGCAATACTTGAGGCCAGTTATGACAATTTTGGTTAAAAGCCCCACTTGTTGCAGCTGTTATTTTCAGTGGGATAAAAGAACAGATGGGAAGCGTAATGCTCGGTAATTTCAAATAATGATCGACTCCTGTTGCACATTCTGACCTGATATTTTCAGCTGCTTTGAAGAGCAGCATTTTTTTGGCTATTTAGGTGTTATTCCTAGAGAAAAACAGGGTAATGTTACAAATCAAACCGCTGCTCTCTGACCACCTCTTCTGCTGCATTAAGGAAAATGAAAAGAATAGGAGAGAAGAGGGAGACGGAGAGAAGGAATATGATACAGAGACAGAGAGAACAATGGAGAGAAAGAAAAGGGGAGACAGAAGAGGAGAGAGAGAGAGAGAATATGACACAGACAGGGAGAGCTCTGTTAAATCCAATGAGGGGGAGCTTAAAAGAGCGAATGCCAGAGATGGCAATGAAAATCCTGTCATTTTATCCACCCAATAAACACATTCTGAACCCAGGCCATATAATCCATCTATTTCCATGCCCTGCATATTATCTGTTATCTGTTCTGACCACAATGGCCAGCCCTCATGTAGACAGAGCTGTTAGATAATAGAGCCACCCATAAAGGAAAAAACACAAACAAAGAAATGAAAGCAAAGGCCTTTTTTATGACTCTTGGAAACCATCAAACAATAATGCAGCCACTGCTTGTGTTAATTTAGAGTCACAAGCTGAAGCCACAGTGTGGTTGTTAATTTACTCAAGCGCATTTCAGAGACTTTATATATTAAAACATCTCAAAGTGGATGACTTTTGCAGAAAAAAATCGTATTTTTATGCATAAATTTCATTTGGACATCAATCACGGGTTGTCAGCTACGATGTTCACAGTTACCTTTAACCGCTTTATTCACATCTCACGCTACTTCATTCACACTCCCACTAGTCACAACTACTGACGCTGCACTTTTGAAAAGCTTATAGTCATCTAAATAAAGTCTAAATTAGCATTAAAATGTGTCACATCACAGTTTTCACTTGACCGTTCAAAAGCAAACTTGCTTTATTCCCCGAAGCCTCATCGATATTCATTCTCTTCATTTGCTTTGATCATCAATCACTGCCGCTCGACTTCGCTTCACACATAATCATGAATTTTGGGAGCGATGCCTCTTCTTTCTGCCGTCTGCTCAGACGACACTCTGACATTAAAATTCATCTGTAATACCGAATGAGGTAGTCTAGACGGGTTGGGATATTAGAGGGTGAGAAATTAAAGAAAAAAACCTGACTAAATGCATTAAGTAGAGAAACACAACAAATATATGCTTCCATACAGGGCAGTATGGCTCACTGAATGGTTTAATGATTATGAAAATTATGTGCATCCTTTGACTTTCATGGTCACCAATGGAGGATTTGGGATCCACAGGCTCAGTCAGTTAGATGGAGGATTCAGTTGTCTGACACACAGTCTCACTTTACAGTAAATGTGATTTTAAAATGTTGTCTATTGCCACTTGAAAGTTGCCTTAATACGGTTTAACTTGGGCAGCATTGGAGGCAGAAGTCCACAACAAGCTGATAACCTTGTCTTTAAGCTGATTGCTAACATATTAGCAAACAATTGCCTGTTTACACACTTAGCAGAAACAGGGCACATTCAAAGTTGTGTTTCTGGCCAATTGAGTCCAATACTCACTCTCCTGTTAGCTCTGTTTTGCACTCCACCAAATCCTATGAAATATAACTGGGTTTTTAGATGCTAAATGCACCAATATGTTCCCCAGCTAGTCACTAACTGTGTCTGTCTGATGTTTGGTGCTGGACAGATAACCTACAGTGGGTTTATCAGAGCTTTTTCTCACCTTCAAACACCAACACTGCTTCTGGAAATAGGATTGATGAGAGCGGTGAGACTGAACCACGGAGAATATTTGCAGGTTGTAAATACAAAAAAATACCTTAAATGGGCTATAAAGCTCCATAGAGCTGAGAGAGTTGAATGATAGTTCTTGTCACTATGAGAAACCTCTTTCATGTGACTTCATTCTAATCATTTGACCCATTGGCCATATAAATATTGACTAGTGCAGCATTAAAGATATAGACCAGATACACATTGTGAGCAAAAGTAGTTGCAATGAGCATCGCTGTATTTGTACAAATATTTTCCGTCCCTGTAGTTGATAACATGTTATATTTGAACACCTTGCAGCATGTGTTTACCTTCACGGTGTGTGTCTCCCAATATCCATTACCTTCTGCATTACCAAAACATCAAGCAACCCATTTTTTAGTATCCGTGTTCAATTTGTGAATTTCAGCATGTAGGCTATATGCCACATTATATTTACAATAACCCAGATAAGCCATAAACCTGTTTATAAAAATGCTAAGTAGCTGATAACCGCAGGAATCCTGAGACATGAAAAACATCCGTTGAGTAAACTCTGTTGCCATGGTGATATCCACAATATGCTGTTTTCTACAAGTGTAGATGACAAACATGAACAGGATATAATCCCCAAAATGACCCTAACTAGGGCAGAAGCCCTGGTATTATAACTACATAACTGTACACAGAGATGGAATGGAAATGATAGCAGCGTGCCTGTCAGAAGATCCAGAAAAAAACTGCCATATAATGCAACACAAAGCAGGCAGTATCTTCAAAGAGACCCATAACTCACAGGCTGATCCCAGTGGGAGCAGCAACTATATCAAATGGCTTGGCTGTAAGCCACACAAACAATAAGTCATACAGTTGATATTAGCTGCCTTCAGGTGCTCTAAGTTGATAGTAACCTTTGTTGAATTCTCCATCTGACAAATATCCGTGCATTGTTGATCATTGATTCTGCATTAAGTGTTTAGTGGGTGTTGCAGCCTTATTCTTTCTCAGTCAAATTAAACCAATTAGGCTTTCAGAATATTTTATTGGAATCTAAGTACCCTGAATTGTACACTTCGTCACCAGCAGTGAACAGACTCATCAGTTAAAACAATGGGCTTGGAGCAACAGCTTCAAAGTTTGATTATCCGGTCTGCGACAATAACGATGTTTATGATATTAGTTAGTAGGCTTTGGTGGTATTACAGTACACCAAAGTGTTTAGAAATCCTTCAGGTACCAGGGGTCAGTCTCTACTGGTGGAACCATGGATGTATAACTAGTTTAAAGAGTCCAGGGTTTCTAATTATCCGGATCTTACGGTGGTCTTCCGCACCCATGGGCCTTTAGAGCAAGCGCGCTAGCGTTTCCTTTAACGTCGCCTCCCAACTGCTCGGCCTCAGGCTCGTTCACATGAACGGACAGCACGAAAATAACTCTGGATTCGGCAATTGGTGAATCTTTAGGACCTAATGATTTAAATAAGGGCTATTTAAGTGTTCGTACTGGGAAGATGATTTACCTAAATGTTTCCAGCGTAAGTCAAAAGGCCAAATGGCATCACGTGATGGACCCAGAAGTTGTAATTTCACGGTTTGGCTACAATGTAAAATTTGCTTCAAAGCCTGGCCCTCTTCCTGGGGGCTTGGTTGGAACAGGCAGCTGAGCTGACAATGATGACGACTATGAGTGGTGGGGATAACATTAAAGGATTAGTAATTAAGGAAATGCCTCTATCCATGTTTGGGGGTGTTTTAGGCTTAGGCAAGGCAAGGCAAGGCAGCTTTATTTGTATAGCACATTTCAACAACAGGGCAATTCAAAGTGCTTTACAGAAACATTCAAGAAAAATTGAGGGCGAAAGAATAAAGCCCTGTGGTAACACATTATATGTCAGCCTCTGGCCTTCATATGTAAATGAGAAAAACATTAAAACATTAAAGATTAGAAAATAAAAACAAGCTAAAAATAAAAGCTAGGATAGAAGCTAAAATTGCATAAAACTCAAAAGAGTAAAAGTTATAGTGCAGTGTCAGAATAAAAGGCACCCGCAAACAGGAAAGTTTTAAGCTTTGTTTTAAAAGAAGTGAGAGTTGGAGCGGTCCTGCAGGTTTCTGGGAGCTTGTTCCAGATATTTGGTGCATAAAAACTGAACGCTGCTTCTGCATGTTTAGTTCTGACTCTGGGGACACTAAGCAGACCTGATCCAGATGACCTGAGAGGTCTGGATGGTTCATAACACAGCAGAAGATCAGAAATGTATTTTGACCCTAAACCATTTAGTGCTTTGTAAACCAGCAGCAGTATTTTGAAATCAATTCTCTGAGAGACAGGCAGCCAGTGTAGAGACCTCAGAACTGGACTGATGTGATCCACTTTCTTGGTCTTAGTGAGGACTCTAGCAGCAGCGTTCTGAATCAGCTGCAGCTGTCTGATCGATTTTTTAGGAAGACCGGTAAAGACGCCGTTACAGTAGTCAAGTCGGCTGAAGATAAATGCATGGACTAGTTTTTCCAAATCCTGCTGAGACATCAGTCCTCTAATTCTTCTTATATTCTTCAGGTGATAGAAGGCTGTCTTTGTAATTGTCTTAATATGGCTGTTAAAGCTCAGGTCTGAGTCCATGACTACACCAAGGTTTTTGGCTTGGTCTGAGCTTTTTAACATTACAGATTGTAGGTGAGCACTAACCTTTAATCTTTCTTTTTTGGCTCCAAAAACTACGACCTCAGTTTTGTCTTTGTTCAGCTGAAGAAAATTCTGGCACATCCAATTATTGACTTGTTCAATGCACTCACTCAGTGCTTGTATTGGACTGTAGTCTCCTGGTGATAGAGTTATGTAAATTTGTGTGTCGTCTGCATAGTTATGGTAATTTATTTTGTTGTTCTCAAAAATCTGACCCAGTGGGAGCATGTAGATGTTAAACAAAAGAGGCCCCAAGATGGAGCCTTGGGGAACTCCGCATGTGATTTTGTTCAGCTCAGATTTGCAATTACCTATAGACACAAAGAAGTCCCTGTCTTTTAGGTAGGATTTAAACCAGCTGAGTGCTATGCCAGAAATACCCACCCAGTTTTCCAGTCGGTCTAGTAATATATTATGGTCAACCGTGTCGAATGCAGCACTGAGATCCAGTAAAACTAAAACCGTAGTTCTACCACTGTCTGTGTTCAATCGGATGTCATTGAAGACCTTAACAAGAGCAGTCTCAGTGCTGTGGTTTCGTCGAAAACCTGACTGGAAGACATCAAAAGAGTTGTTTAGTGCCAGAAAGCTATTTAATTTTTGAAAAACTGTTTTTTCAATTATTTTAGACAAGAATGGAAGATTTGATATCGGTCTGTAATTATTTACTACTGATGAGTCCAGATTGTTCTTTTTGAGGAGTGGTTTGATGACAGCAGTTTTCAGGGCCTGTGGGAAGACTCCTGAAACAAGAGATGCATTAACAATCTGTAAAAGCTCTGAGACCATACAATCTGATACTTTTTTGAAAAGGCCTGTTGGCAGAATGTCAAGGCAGCATGAGGAGGATTTTAGATGTTGTATGATTTCCTCCAGGTATGTCTGATTTATTGGATAAAACTGTGTCATGGTATTTGCGCCAGGTTTAAGTGGACACAGGGGAAACAAACATCCTGTACCTGCAATGGAGGAAGTGACTGCTTGTCTGATTTTGTGAATTTTTTCTGTAAAAAAGGAAGCAAATTCATTGCAGGCCCTGGAGGATAAAAGTTCAGAGGCTACTGACACAGGAGGGTTTGTTAGCCTGTCGACAGTAGCAAACAGGGCACGTGCATTGTTATTGTTTTTGGTGATGATGTCAGAGAAGAAGGACCGCCTTGCATTTTTCAGTTCTGAATTATAAATGCAAAGTCTCTCTTTATAGATGTCATAATGAACTTGTAGATTTGTTTTCCGCCACTGGCGTTCAGCTTTTCGACACTCTCTTTTTTCATTTCTTACCAACATGGTATTTCTCCATGGAGATTTTTTCTTACCAGAGACAATCTTCACCGTTTTGGGTGCAATGGTATCAATAACATTTGTCATTTTAGAATTGAAATTATCTACAAGCTCATTGACAGAGGTCCAGGGGAGGGTGGGTGTGGAAGAGAAAGCCTGAACAAATTGATCACTGGTATTTTCAGTGATATACCTTTTTGTGATTACCTCTGTCTTATCATTTCTGTGCACAGGAAGAGTACTCTCAAAGAATACACATGAATGATCAGACAGAGCAACATCCATCACTACAACCTTGGAAATGTTCAGGCCCTTTGATATGATTAAGTCCAAAGTGTGTCCCCTATTGTGTGTGGGCTCTGTCACATGCTGACTCATTCCATAGTTATCAAGAACCTGACACAGTTCTTTGGCCCCTCTGTCCTGTTGGTTGTCAACATGGATGTTAAAATCACCAACAATGACTACACAGTCAAAGTCAACACAAATTACAGACAGCAGTTCAGTAAAATCATCAAAAAAGTTTGCACAGTATTTAGGTGGCCTGTAGATATTGAGAAACAAAGCTCGAGAAGAGGAGTTCAGCTGAAGAGCGACATATTCAAAAGAAGCAAAATGTCCATAAGATATCTGTTTGCATTGGAGAGAATCATTAAACAACATGGCAACTCCACCTCCTTTCTTATGCATTCTAGCTTCGCTCATAAAACTAAAGTTGAGAGGAGTTGATTCGATAAGAACAGCTGCACTGTTATTTTGATCTAACCAAGTTTCAGTTAAAAACATAAAATCAAGCTTGTGCTCAATAATAAAATCATTGATTAAAAAACTTTTTCCTGCCAAAGACCTGACGTTTAACAGGGCTAGCTTTAATGTGCTAGAAGCATTATTATTATTTTTTGGGACATGGTTTGGCTGGCAAGGAATCAATGCTAAATTTGATAAATTAGCACAATCAGTAAAAATCTTCCTGTTTCTTTGCAGATTCACCATTCTTTTTCTACTACTTATTAGAACTGAGATAGAAGAAGCTCTCATCACACAGGGCCCCAGCTTATCCTGGAAACAGTCACGTGTATCATTAGCCTTGAAGCCTGGACCCAGCACATATCAATCTGTGGCTTAGTCAACTTCCAACTACAAAAGCAGTTTAAAACCACGTGATTTTACTCAATTATGAGTCTGCCACCACCACCCAGTTGGTACTCCCTGTGTGCGTACAGTAACGTTAGCGAGTGTGCAGTCGAGAGAGAGAGATAGCGTGTGCTCGTCCAACCCTAAAACCAACAAAATTACGTTCCCATTAGGGCTGTCAAAGTTAACGCAAATATGTTTTAACGCCACTAACTTCTTTAAGGCATTAACGCAATCGATCTCCCGGAGGTTGTAGTGGGCTTGTGCTTTTAAAGCTAGAGTGAAGATACTGGTGTCATATGAAACTAGAAAACCTAAGGAATCCATTGGTATAGTGAAAAAATAGATACCGACCAAGCCTATTAGTTAGTTATTAATTGTGTCTGAATCCACTTTTTGGAGTTTGTAAATGATATGACACTTGCTCCCAGTCTTTAGTGTTGAGTTGTCTAGTGTCTTTGCCTTTTCCCAGAGAAAAGTAACCTATAGTGAATGGTACAGGTTGTTGGTAGAACTGGATGTAGCTGGTGATGGAGTCAGCAATGGAGTTGCCATGATGTTCTGTATTTAAGATACAGAACACCAATGTTGCTGGACGGCAGATCTAGAATGAGTTAAACGATGCAGCAGGAACCTGTTACAGCACAGAAAGCCAGTAGTTATACATAAGACTTATGGTCAGTCTCTTAATATGAGAGTGCTGATTTAAGACCAGCTTGGAGGCATAAATTAGTCCATACGGAGCTTGTGATATTAAAGGTGAGCCTCGAACAGCACTTGGAAGCCTGATACTGTACAGGACCGGTGAGGGTTACAAGACAACCTGAAACGTTTCACGTTGTAGACCCTGAGAGAATACAGATAAACACACGCTACAGAGGAAGATACACGCTGAGTCCAGGGATGCTGATACTATTGAAAAATGGGACTCCAGCATGAATTTCCTGCTGCATTAGTAGCAGCCAGACAGTCCTTCATCCAGCCATGGGAAAAAGCCCAGGCGCATCCCAGAACGGCTATTGTGGACCTTTAATTAGAGTCTGAGCTGGAAGATGAAGGACCCCGGTGTGCTCTGTAACTACATGCTTTATCTTGCCCGGTCACCTGAGTTTTACCTAATTGCGCATTATGTCAGAACAATAGCAAACTGTTGCTGCTTTGTCCAGGTAATATCTAACTCGGCTGTATCTCATATCTCAGGAGAGGAGAGAATTCAACGGGTTGAAAATGTCAACAGCCCCGGGAGACTGTTGAACATTGCTACTCGGAGAAGGGCCATGTAGTGCATAATGCATGGCTGGATGGCGTAATGAGATGGTGGGGAATTCTTCAACCCAAGGCTTTAAGCCTCTGTGCAAGTCGGAGTCTGCCCTGTTGAGGAGTCCTCGCACAAGACGCTAAAATCCCAAGGCTGCTGTAGCTGACCGTGACCTCCGACCTCTCTGGAGAAGCACAAAGCAAAAGGGAGACATTCACCGCTGTGTTGTGTTGTCGTTAGATCTGACCACAAAGTGAATTCAGCTTGCTCTCGACAGAAAAACGACTGCACTGGTCCTTCGGTCCAACCCTTAAAATGACCTATACTCACATTTTCTTCACAAGGACCTCTCGTGGCCACATGAAACTATTGTCTCTCAGAAGCAAAGGCATATGTAGCCTGACATTTTTATAGCACCACCTTAGGATGATGGTTTGGGTGGATGGTTGGGTGTACAAAGCTCCGACCACTGTTCCACTGTTTGCATTCCGTCACCTACTAAAGGTATACATTGGTTTCATTTTTAACAATAACCAAATATTTTCCTTAACTCAGCTGATCAGACTGCCATCAGGTTATTAAATGGGCGTTATCAGCCTCATAGATGTGGGTCAGACGGGGTCTGCTACACCCACTAGTAGGTTTTTATTATCAATTCACATGGGCGATCACTGAAAGAAGGAATAACAGAAGACGACAGCGACCTCTAGTGACCGTAGTAATTATGACGCGGAAGTCAGGCGCTATATATAGTTCAGACAGCGTGAAACTCCATATGGCGTGGAGGTCGGGGGCGATGGTTGGGACACAATACATAGGACTTTCACCGAGGAGACCTGGATTTGCATCCTGTGTGAAACCAACAACATATAGTTATCTTTGTGTTCAAGCCTTAAGTTTCATTTTTCAAACGTAGTTATTTTAAGCCAAAACACAATCTTTTCCCCTAAATCTAACCAAGTAGTTTTGTTGCCTACACCTAAAACAAGCTGTTCTGTTTGTGTTCAAAAGGTAATGTTTCATTCAGTTTAATAAGGTGTTGCTTTTAGGCTTCGCTTTCACTTTTACAAATTTACAACAATCTATATTTTTTATATAATAATAGTAACAATGCATCAAAAGACCACATTAAAACAATGTGAAAGGGGCCGCTTGCAGTGATGAACCTGCGAAGAATGATCACCTGCTTTATAGTGAGCTTCAGATATAAATCAGCATTAACTTTACATCTTGTAAACAAGCTCAGTAATGGTGTTATTTCCGTTCAAACTGATTTCTTTTTAGAGGTTATGATTTATATTTTGCTTCATATTCATCCTCATAAATGTCTACCTAAGATTTTCCTAAAAGTAAAAAGAAAGAAACAAGTTGAATGAAATCTGAAGTAAAGAGGTAAACATGAAACACTAAAATACAGTTAACATTTTGTACTACCTTGTCATTTGCAAGTGCCCTTATCATCAATTGTAAAAGAATAACATATCAATCGTTTTGGAAGGAAATAACAAGCGTATTCTATGATTTAGTCTGGAGGACATTGGAGGCAAAAACTCTGAAAATAAGATTTTTTTTCCAAGTTTGTTTCAAGCAGAGAGGACGCACAGCAGAGGACGTCCTGGTGAGTTGATTGGAACACATATGGGGTGAGATGTCTGTACTTGACGTTTGTGTGTGTTTAGCACCAATGTCACAGAGTCTGAGTTCTCGATGAGCTCGTCTGTTAGAGCGCATACATCACTGCTGAGGTAAGAAAAACAAAAAAACAATTCAACTTTGTGTAGTTGCAAATAAAAATAATGCTGGTTGCCAGCAGCGCTGCAGCAGATTGTAATCAGTGACTAACTGAACGCAGAGCTCCGTGTCTGGCTGCGGCCGATAATATTTTTTTTGTGAAATTCTGTTCCTTTTTAAATAATAAGCTCAGCGTGAGCCGCCGCCAAGCTGGAGCGAGGACAGCGAAGGTGAAGGGAGGTATCAGTCACGTCTGGGTCTGATGTACAGGAATTCAGCCGAGGTAGAGTAGAGCTTCATTTCCCTTCCCCTCTGCCATCTACACAGAGAGAAACACCAGACCCTTTGAGGCGAGTGATTAAAGCGCAGCAGGACGAGGCGCAGCTCGCCATTTCTGTTACCCCGTCCACATGCTCCAAACAAATGGCTAGAGAGAGAGAGGCAGAGAGAGAAGCAGAAGTCTCCCGTGACCCACTAAATTGGTCAGATTGACTTCCTAGACTGCCAGTGTGGGAGGCGGCCATTTTGACTCGGGGCCAGAAGTTAAATGAGAAGCGAGGGGGAAGACATGTTGGTTCTCTGTGTGAGACCAGCCTGTCTTTCCAGAACCGCCCAGAGACAGATAACATCTCTAGAGGTGTCCGTGCAACGCAATTCTCTCGGCAGATAAATAATCCGTGTGTCAAAAACTCTCCAACGCTGCCGATCATGTAGATAGATATATATCTTGACACACACAATGTCAGAAATGATTGGCTGTGATGCATCTATCTTATGGTGATGTGCATTCGAGGCTTCCTAAATAAAAGAAAAAAAAGCCTTTTGCATGACAACAAAGAGTCTACGAGAGCAGCGCTTCAGGACTTCACAGAGCGGCACGATCAGTCATCTTTTTCAGCCGAGCACCGTAGAAACAAAAGCTGATGTGTGCTGACTTCAGTAAGCCAACGCTCTCCACATCTCCTCCTCGCCTTTTACCGGTTATCAAGGGCCGAAATATTGAGCCTGTCAAGAGCTATAAATATGTGTTACTGTCAATAGAAAGAATATTCCCAATTGGGATAAGTGCTCAGAGGCCAGTTATTAAAAAAGACAGCAGTGTTTTTCCTTCAGCAGTAGGGCTGTAAAGGTTTGTGTATTCATGCCGAACCGTCACAGTACGGGGTTGACAGTACAGGGGTCACGGTCTGGTGCCTTTCGCCCGTATACATTTAGCTGTATGCCGTTAGCAACATTTAGCACAACAAGCTGATTGGCGTACGAGTCGGTCACACTATGACGAGCGCAAATGAGTGGATTACGGTCAGCGACAACAGCAATAGAGTGCTACAGGAATGAATCCTAAAACACGGAAATGAGTTAGCGTTTTAGCGCTCCGGTTCCCTCGTCTGGAAGTCAATGGGATTTCAGTTAGATGCTAGAAATAATGACTTTGGTTAACACAAGCTGAAGAGATTTTAACGTTTTGTTCTACGATATAAAATACGTCAATAAATATCCCACTCGTGAATTTTGAAGCCTTTATGTGTCTTAAAAAAGGCGGTTGCTAACAAGTGGCTAAATGAGACTGCTAAACGTCATCACGCCGACTCGTCTGCCTTTACAGCCTCGTTGTGTATACTTGCGTTCAAGCGACCGTGGTGTAGTTCGTTTATAGCCTCATGTTAGCTTTTTACTTCTGGCGATTGCATTCACACCTTTAAAAATCATTAAAACTGGTGTATATTTGTGAAGATTATCTTGCTGAACAGAACGTGTAAGTAACTTTCATTGGCTTTTTGTCGATGGAACCAGGGGGATGCTAACTTCCTGGTTGGCCTACACAAATATGTCATCCCTGGAGCACTCTATGGAGAGAGAGTTGTGTACAAGGCAAGGACAGTGTGTGGGCTAACGCACATTCGACGGCATCAAGCAGATACGCCGATAACCGAGAGGAGAAACAAAACAAACCCAAAGCCAGCTGGACGAAACAGAATACATATAAGTTTGGGTGCTTTGAATGTTTCAATATGGCCACTGGTGGAAATAAGTGAAACATTAATCCTAATGCACAAGTTTTAGTTTATTTTATTCTATGTATTTTGGTATTTTGAGAGCATACAAGATGCAGTTTTTCAGTTCTATAGCCTATTGTGACCTGTTGCCTTTTGGGAAAGGGTTTGTTAAGTGTTCGTACAGTGTAATACAGAAGTGTTCTATCTTTCACACTTGCACTACTGCCTGTTCAAAATAAATTAAAAGAAACTTATCCTTATGCATTTTTTTTTTTTTGCTGTATTGAACTTGCACTGAACCGTGACTCCTAAACCATGGTATGAACCGAATCGTAACTTTTGTTACACCTCTGTTCAGCAGGAATTGGCGTTTTGTCTCGGAGTGGGCAGAGTGCTTCAACACTGTTACAAATCATTCATATAACACACACTGACATACTCTCAAATCTGCTGGTTTTCAACAAAAGTCTACATCAATGGAGGAAAAGGCTTCCCAAGCTGATGCAATGAAGCACAAATCCTATTGGGAATATTTGTCCCCGATGCTGCTGCCTGGACAAGTTCTCCTCGAAACCCGATACGTGACACAGTCCTGGTGCCAAAGCACTGTGTTAAGCCCAACTGTTGGGGCTGTAGTAGCAGTGTACTGTGTGTGTTTTTTCCCCTCTCTCACCAGATCGACAAGCCAAAGCTGTGGCCGTCTGCTCTGTAGCTAGCTAGATGTCAAATCAATTTGCTGGCTTTGGACTTGGCCTGTTGCACACACCTACTGTACACACACACACACACACACTATCAGAGGCCGTGTGCCAGGTCTCCTTATCAGCATTGATCGGGTCCAGCCAAGTCACTTTACTGGATGGCAGAGTTCCCGAGCTAAATTAAGGAAAACATCAGTTTGTAGCCAAAATGGCCGACGACGTGTTCTCCGTCCCTTTGTGCTGCTGCGGCCGATTCCCAGGTGTGTGCTCGGCTTTGAAGCTGTCATGATTGCATTTAAGGAATTAAGTTAATTAAGTGTTGCTATCAACAGTTCAACTCATAGTGGTGGTGTATGGTTTTCTCCTTTGCTCCCGTCGTCCAAATGTGCAACAGAGGCAGTTTGAATAGGCTGGAGTCACTTAATGAACAATATCGTGCTTAAAAGGTTTGATTAGAAATATTCAAGCAGTCTGTGAGGATGCGGGAGGACAGGTGTGTGATCACACAATGCATGAATGGATCAAACTGAGATCAAGTCGGTCAAATCAGAGTCAGATCAGCCAATAAATATTACAGCTTTTGATTTTGTAAAGGGTAAAGCAAACGTCCTTTGCAGTTCAAATAGCAATAACATGGAACTGAAACCTCTGAAAAGTATTTATTAACCTGTCAGGTGTATGATGTGACACAATGTTTAGTGCAATTAGCCTTTATGAGAACACCCCCAAAAGAAAATTAGGAATAATTGCAGACATATTATGCCAAAAATATAATAACAAAGGGCGAATAAAACAAACAAAAATGCCCAAAGCCAATTAAAAAAATGCTAAAAAAAAAAAATGTCCTTTGAGAAAAACAAAATTTACAAAACATTATAGCAGCTTTGCATTGCATTTCCTCCAGTCTACCCAAATACAGTATTTAAGCTTGTGCACTTCAGAACAGGCTTCTTTTAAGTCAGCATGAATATGTATTTGTGTGTTTAAGTGCATGTTTGTGTGTCTGTGTGCAAAGTCTCCCAGTGTGTGTGTTTGCGGACTAAGAAGGTTTTCGTCGGAGCTTAACTGTGACAGTTCTGTCTCCGTTCTGCTGGCAGATCAATAATATAGTCGCAGATGACTGTGCTAACACTGGGAGCACGCACACACACACACACACACACACACACACACACAGCCGAGTGTGCGAGTGTGGCAGACAGCGGCTGTCTGTGACTGTGGAGGATATTAGGCTTATTAAGAGTGTCTGGGTCTCAGAGTGACTCATGCTAACTCAGTGTGTGTTTGCAGGGTAGCAGGTTAAAAGGGCTTAACATGAGAACGCATCACCCCCCGCCTTCCTGGCCCCCTGGCTCATCTTGTTATTCCCTCGCTCCCTCCCTCTCTCAGCCTCCCTTCTCGCTCTGCATCCATGTATTGACTCCCTATTCCCCGCTCTGTCCTCTTTTCAACCCTCTGTCCTCTCTTTCTCGGCGTTCCACCCCCACATTTCCGTCTCATTTCATATTTCAAAAGAGAGACTTTTTTCCAACTACAATTTTGTGACAGCTGTGGAATATTTTTTTTTGGTTGTGTTCAAAATTATATTCTGTGGAAATGTCAATTAGAAGACATCACACTGTAGCTCAAAAGGATGCCTCAATATTAGTGATAAAAGGCAGGAAGCTAAAATACCCTGCTCCAGTAAAATATTTACTCCAGTATATCTTTTATTTTAAATTAAAGGGAACCTATTATGCTTTTGTGCTTTTTCTCCTTTCCTTTAGTGTGTTATATTTGTTTTGTGAATGTAAAAGGTCTGCAAAGTTACAAAGCCCAAAGTCCACGCCAAAGAGAGTTACTCTCCCCCACAGAAACACTGCTCCTGAACTGCCTGAAACGCCTTGATTGAAGTCCTGCCTTTTCTTCCGTAACGTAGTGATGTCACCAAGTAACACATGTATAATACCTGCCTAGCAGCTAGTTTGGCACACCCTCAAACAAAGCTAGTTAGAGCGGAGCCGGAGCTTCCTAACTTAGCAACCGTAACGTAACAGCCGTAACGTAACAACCGTAACGTAACGTAACAACCGTAACGTAACGTAACAACCGTAACGTAACGTAACGTAACAACCGTAACGCAACAACCGTAACACAACAACCATAACATAACATCCCTAACGTAACAACCGTAACGCAACAACCATAACATAACATCCCTAACGTAACAACCGTAATGCAACAACCGTAACACAACAACCGTAACACATAAACCATAACACAACAACCGCAACGTAACAACTGTAATGCAACAACCATAACAACAATAACAACTGTAGCGTAACAACCATAACATAACATCCCTAACGTAATAACCATACTGCATCAACCGTAACGAAACAATCATAACGTAACAACGTAACTACCATAACTAAATAACAACCACGCTTAGCAGACTTTCTTACATAGCGTTAAGTAACAACCATAAAGTCAACATTAACTTTTGGTTTCACACGGTACATGAACAGCGGCTCCCTGGGTTAAAGTTCTGTGTTTGTTCGATGTGTTACTGCAGCATAAAACAATCAGTCAATTCAATTTGAACACGGACATAGTTACTACTTGTTGTTATTGTACATGCTGAATTTGAAATTCATCATGGTCAGTCCATAGTCGTGGTCCAAATTAGCTGTGGACCCTGGTTCTAGACCTCTCATTCACTGCCCACGTCTCAGATGTGTTCAGCGAGTTGCTGCCTACAATATTATCTTACAGACCACACATGTTGTCTTGTAAAAATGTTACAATGAACACAATTCAGTAGGAAGGATTGAAAATGACAGTTGTTGTCGTCCCTATAATGACTGTTTCTACTTCATTATCTCATATTTCTTCAGACAGAACTTGTCAACAGAGCTGCTGGAAGTAATTTTCTGAGTGACACACACACACACACACATTAGAGGATCTGAGGGGAAACTCAAGGACAATTCTTTACTGTTTACCTTCTTATTATACACAAGTAGACAAGCTAGGAAGGCTAACAAAACCGAGCCCACTAAAGCAGTCCACTGTCTCTATCACATGGCCATTGCCTTGCAGGTCGTAGTGGTCCCTTGAGGGTCCCACAACCTAGTTACATCCAGGACAAATAGCTGCAGAAAAATGACCACAAAAATCGGGACTAGTGTGGCTAAGATCAGCACAACTGTAGAGGTTGTTGTACGGTCAACGTAGAGAAATAACTCTGAAATCATGCATATTTCTTTAATCCTTGTGAAAAACCTTAAATAAACAGCTCATAGCAACTCCTTCCAGCTTCCATGACAACTGAAAATGAAGCCAGCAGGACGGATAGGCCGCTCACAACAGATTATTTAGGGACACAACACAATAGAAAATGAACTACAACCGAAGCGAAACGTGTTATCAGACTACTATTGACTGATTGTATTGAAGACTGCTCTGCTAATCCAGCCTTGTCTGTCATAAACTGACAATCTGTTGTTGCCAACAACATTAAAAGAATAAACTCCATTGCAGACGAACAGTAAAAAATAATTTTCTTCCTCCACACTTACGACTGAAGCCACAGTGTGTGAAATTGCATTGAGGATACTGCTAGATAAAAGCTGGCGTCATATCATCGTACATGAGTCTGAAACAAACAGCAACACGCAGACATTTCTGAGCAACACCAATACTTCTGAAAACCTGGAACCAGATTAATTTCAGGTACATTACCCAGCTGTGTTTCCCATCCTGTCTCACTCTCCTTTCCATCCACCTGATCAAGCAGGGAGAGCCCTGTATAGATCACTGACCTTCTCCTTTTTTCCCCTCTTCCTCTGCTCCCCTGTCTTTGCTCCAGACTCACTCCATAAGATCAATACGTAGAGTACAACAAATGCTAGTGTTTAAAATGTCCTTCCTATTTCCTCTCGCACCCAGATCAATAACAAGAACACACGCATGAATCCGCCGCTGTCATCATCGAGCAGTCTCTGGATCAATGGAGGTTTAAAAATGAACATCCTCATCGCCTACATCATCAAAAACGGCACCACCATCATCATTATACTCATTGTATTGTCCATATCTCGGAGCTCATGAAGACATTTACATCCAAATGCTGAAGAAAGAGAGAAAGTGCTGAGTGTAAATGAGAGCATTGGTGTTATTCAATATCAAAGCCCTCTAATGTCAGAGAGAAATAAAGGAATCTAAAGATCACAGATTAGTCATTGACACACGAGTGCACTGCTCTGATGTTACACCAGGCTTTGCTTTGCCAATATCAAGACATTTCTTTTTTTTGTTCTTCTCTTTTCCTTTTATTCAATCGAAACTTTTCAAAATACCAGATGGTTCACCCGAGCAGCGCTCAACATTCGGGGACATTGGCTGAGAGGTAGTGGCCTTTAACTAAAAAGTCTGCGTGCGTTTCATCCGGGCACAATGACGGCAGGCATAACCATTCAGAGCACTGGCATTTAGAGAGGAGCGTGTAATGTGATTCCACATGGTGCAGTTTATGGGCATGATAGAGGGGAGCCTAAAACGTTCCAACCTCCCCACCCCCGCCCCGCAGAAAGAAAAAACAACAACAGAAAAAACAGAAAACAAACAAACACACTGATGATCCAGAAGAGAATAAAAGTTCAATCACACAGTAAATAAGTTCACTGCAGTCACTAGTTCAAATATTCCTTATTGTTTGGGGGTCTCACAGATCTCAGTAATCCTTTACATATTTTTAATTTCAAAACATTTAGACTGTCACCACATTACATCAAGGTGATGAGGACATTACCATAAAGTAGGGCTGTCAAAGTTAACGCGATAATAACGCATTAATGCAAATTCGTTTTAATGCCACTCATTTCTTTAACGCATTAACGCAATCGATATTTCAGAGGTTGTAGCGGACTCAGTTCTAAAGCCAGAGTGAGGATACTGGTATCATAAGAAACTAAAGAACTTAAGGATTCCATTGGTACCAACTATGTCATACTAGCTTGTTGTGAAGGAGGCTAAATAATGCTCCAAACTTGCACAAAATTTTGGTGAGGAAAAACTGACATGTCCAATTTCAAAGGGGTCCCTTGACCTCTGACCTCAAGATATGTGAATGTAAATGGGTTCTATGGGTACCCACGAGTCTCCCCTTTACAGACATGCCCACTTTATGATAATCACATGCAGTTTTGGGGCAAGTCATAGTCAAGTCAACACACTGACAGCTGTTGTTGCCTGTTGGGCTGCAGTTTGCCATGTTATGATTTGGGCATATTTTCTATGCTAAATGCAGTACCTGTGAGGGTTTCTGAACAATATTTGTCATTGTTTTGTGTTGTTAGTTGATTTACAATGATAAATATATACATACATTTGCATAAAGCAGGCATATTGGACACTCCCATGTTGATAAGAGTTTTAAATAAATAACAAATCTCCCTTTAAGGTACATTTTGAACAGATACAAAATATGCACCCCTGTTTGATAAAACAAAGTGTTTATAAAGATGCTATAAAAAAAACTCCTCTTGTCTTTGAGGAACGTCGTGAACCCATACTGTTCTGGTTTTCTTTTTCTTTCTCTGTGCAGATTACAGCAGTAGTCATCCATATCCATTTTCGGGGCTCCGACACTGACGCCACTATTTACAGAACATTATCGTTCATCAGTGTGGAATCTGGATGCTCACATCACATCGTTATAGTTCTTGGTGTGGACAGCCCTTTAGAGTTTTTAATTCCCCCACATTCTGCACATAATCCACTAAATGAAAGCCTCTCTATAAAACGTGCTCTGTGTATAATTACAGCAGTGACATAAAACTACTTAGAATTGGAGTGACTAGCTACTGCACAAATCAACCACGCAGCAAAGTCTCCAAACTTCCTCTTTTAATCTAACTCTATCTCTCTTCCCATCTCTCTCTCTCTCAGATCCTCTGTTTTCACCACCAAACTTCCATAATCATATCGTGGCATTCAACTCAACTGTAGCTGCTTTATAGTACTATGAAAAATACTATATAGCTTCGCAGAGGTATGCATCCTTTATGACTCAGCCATATGCAGCAAAGTGCAGGCTCGTCACTCTGACTTTGAAATGCTCTCTTTTGGGTGTTGTTTGAAAACATCAGTGGCTAAACATAAAGTGTGCAAAATGAATTGGTCTGTTACATAATTGACCTACTTTTTACAAGTGACTGTGACTGTGTGTGTGAGATGGTATGGGAAAACTGGATAGTATGTTTCCTCATTAGCAACATCACAGCCATATTTATGTCATCATGTGGAATGTGCATACGGGGCTACGGAACGAAAAGAAAGAAATTAATAAATAAGGCCAGACGCAGACATGTCTCTCTCTCTCTCTCTGCCTGCCTCATCTTCACTTCTCTCTAGACGAGGTTGTTTGATGCTGAAAAGATGGATTTATATCCCACTAGCATACCAAAGCAAACTAAATAACGGTTTACTTAAGTAAATACACCTTACGAGACATGAGCAACAGGTGATTGTAGTGCATAGAAGGTTTCTATGGCAACTGGAGAATGGGAGAAAACAGCAGCCAAGTAAAGGAAATCAAACATGATTAGGCTGCCTGTGTGAATGTGATTTATGTGATGTAACCTGTTAATGGTGAGATGGGGCCAGTTTTGGTTGGATGTCTTTTCTGTTCTACTTTAGTTTATTTCTTTACAAATGCTTTTAGATTGTTTGAGTTCATTCAAATCTTCTCCCTCACACTGCAGTTCATGTGTTTGTGGACAACCGTTTTGAAACTTTGAGTTTAGCATTTTGGCCGACGTCATATTGTTTTTTTGCAACCAGAAGTGAAATGAGAGGGTGGAGCTAAGTACAACAGAACGCTGAATAAGACATTTTCAATCGACCAAAATGTTACAGTGACCTTTCATGAACTGAAAACACACTGTGAAAGGGTTAAAGTTGTAAGACAAAAACACAGACAACTCCCAGACCGTACAACACCGTGTTAGCAATTTGTCAATCACAAGGTAGCCTCGCCCTAAAGCATCCCCTGCTTTATGGTCTATTTTACTCTAAATGGGACCATAATTTACTAAATGAACATCATGCTGTATTGAAGAAGACTTGAAACTCAAGATTGAGACCATAAACTCATGTTTACAATGTTTATTGAGGTAATAAATCAAGAGAGAAGTAGACTCAATTTCTCATAGACTACTATACAATCAGACTTCTTTTTGCAACCAGAGAAGTCGCCCCCTGCTGGCTATTAGAAATAATGCAAATTTAAAGGCACTGACACACCAAGCCGGACAGTTTGGGGCCGTCGGTGAGCCTATGTTGGCCTAGTTTCTTTCGGTGGGTCCCGCATCATCGTCTCTAGTCTGCACGTGTTGGAGGCTTTTTGGTTGATTCAGAATGTTGAATCGGCGGCGGAGGTCGCCGGTGAGAGAAATCACTCTGATTGGCTGTTCAGCTTAAGCAAATCAGTGCACGAGAAACGGAAGTGAGGAAAGCAAGCCAACGAGTAAGGTCAAGAGGGCATACACAGAAGGCTCTCCTCATTTTTCATCTTCATCTCATCTGATCATTCCAATACACGGATATTTTCACAGTGACATGGCCGTCTGGAATGAAGCTAAGCGGTGATTGAGAGTGGTGTGAAAATGGTCGGCAGATGCCGCTGTATTTCATGTACGTATCAACGGCTTGTACATCCGCATTCCTCGGTCTTCTGGTTTCCCTTTTTGAATGACGAATACAGACTACCGCCGCCTGCCTGTGTGGAGAGTTATTTCCTTTCACACAGGCGCAGAACGTACGTGCTAACTGTCCGTCGGCTGTCGTCTTTGCAGTCTGTTCAAATGCAGATTGTCGGCCAAGACAAAGGCGAAGTGAGGCGACGCAACAGTCGGTCTTCATTGCCGCTACTTCTTTGATGTCGGCTTGGTGTGTCTGGGCCTTAAGGCACTTCCGCACTGGCTTCACTTTTCAGATCCGGAGGTGGGCGCCTGACTGTGAGTCTAAACTGGCAGCTGAGCGCCCCGACAGCTTCTGGGTAATGGGCCCTCTCTAGATGGGTTGCATTTTCCCGCCAGACGAGCAGTGGTGGGTCTCGCCGGGTGCTGCAAATACAGCCAATACTTTTGCACATACACACACATACACACACACTAAGCACTAAGCACTCAACAGCCAGACAAGCACACAGCCGTGCATCGGATTACCAGACAAATGTCACAAACATGCACAGCCAAAAGAGGCAGACAGAGAGCCCACCCTGGGAGGAGGCTACTCCTCGGCCAGCAGAGTGGTGTGGCCACCACGGTGCCACCAGAGCTCTGATATCTGTATCTACTGGGTGGTGTGTGCTCGCTGTCAGAGGTCCTCTCGGATGATTAGATAAAGGGACTGTAGCCAGGGAGCAGGTAAACACTAGGCAGAGTGAGGCACACCAGCACAGATAACAGAGAGAGACCCGACTCTTGTTCTCTTCGGTGTTATATTTCTTTGCTCAAAATCAATTTGAACTTTCAAATCAGAGATTGTTAACCCACAATGTAGCTGGGTGAGATCATAGTCAACCAACCGCTCCAGGGTTTGTTTAATAATGCAGCAAAACTATGCTCTAAGCAAGGCACCTGACTTAACCCAGCTTAAACCACAACAGGGCACAAAATAATGACTCTTACCCGTACTACTGGTCTCCCCAAGACAAAGGAAATGTTTCCTCAACTTCAGTTACAAGACAAAAAGCTTAGCTAACTTTATAACAGCTCAGGAATAGAAAATAGTAGTGCTCCAATGGTGAACAGTGACATGTACTATACAGTCATGATCACAGTTATTTACTGTTTGCTTAATTTTAAACTCTTGTCTAATGCCGGGTTCACACTACACGAGAATCAAGACGATTTTGGGCCCGATTCCCCGACAATCGTCAGCAAAGCCCCGTGTTGGGAACGCCAAGGACAGCCGATGATGCCGTCGCGTGGGAAAGAACGGCAGCCAATTGGTAACCAAGCTGACTGAAGAAGAAAGGACAACCACCGGCATCATGGCAGCCGTGGCTAATGCAAAACGTGAATCATAAAGTATTAGTGAAATGGACGTCAGAAATGGAGGACCAACTTGTTAATTTGTGGCAACAATGCAAGTGTTTATTCAACGTGTCTCTATGACTTCATCCATCCATCCTTCGGGAATTTTCAGTACAAAGTATTGCAACATCGCTAATTCTTCCTGCCCGTCGTCCGCCATGTTTGTTTACACTAAAGTCACGTTTGATCGCGAGATATTTTGCGAGATTTAAATTTTTTAAGCCAGGACTGTTGTTGTTAATGACTGAATCTGTTAATGTGTGGTTTGTAGCTGTTTTGGTCAAATAAAGTCACTCAAAAAAACTGTTAAATTTAACATAATATGTGTGGGGGTCTCTCACATTTTCAACATCTGTTAAGATTTAAAAAAAACTTTTAGTGTGGGCCAGCCTTAAGCCAAGAAGTATCACTTGCAACCTTGACATTTGAGGCGGAATGGCCCTTTAACTAATGAGGCAACGCATGTCACGCTCTTCTTTCCGCAGACAAAAACACACACAGTCACACAGTGGATTTGTGCTTTTTGAAGTGATAAAGCAGCAGCATATGCCGTGGCAGACACTGGTGACCCGTGGTGACTGATTTAAACTGGAAACAAAGGCAGAGCTGAAGATCTCATTAGCACCTCTGAAAGTCTTTATCTTCCACAACACAACAGGAGCAGATTCCTGAACTATCGGCCCCCTCACAGCCACACAGCTGCACTTAACGCTCGTTCTTAATTCAACTTTTATGTGGTTTAACCCTCTATCTATCTGGGGACAGATTTCCATTATTTCAGGTGCTTCAGGACTTCTAACTAAAAAAAAAAACACTGGAACTTGTGGTGCATGATTCCCATATCAATTGGTTTTGGAGATTCCCTTCTTGTGACTCAAGAGAATCTGTATTTTCAGTAGTTGCAAGGAACACAAGCCACACTAAACACAGTTCACACAGTGCCATCCTCTATTGTTATGCTACTTTCTATCTAGCACAGGCATCAGCCAGAGTGTCTGAAGACGCCACACAGTCATTGTATTGTCCCGGGTCATAAAAACACTGGTTATATTACATCTACTGTGCCTCAGTCTATGGACCTGTGGTTCGTCTGGGAGTAGAAACTAGAGCTGCTCTGTTGGGAAAGCCAATAAGACGGCCTGAAGAGGTTTTCAAAGAAACACCAATACATGCTTCCTGGCTTCCAGACAGTATCTTAAGATAATATCACCCTCCAAATGATTTATTTAATATAGCCTATACTGTTTAATGGACTCTGGAGAGAGAGGTGATTGAGTTCACCATTTGGATTACTATGAGTTGAGAGGAATATATATACTTATTTATTCTAAAAATTAATCTCAGCTCAGGAAAAAAGCTAGTCATTCCCAATGTTAGACATGAACCGTCATACTCAGTTAATGCCGTTCTGTAAAGCAGTGGATCCCAGAACCTTTTTTTCCAATCTAATCTAAGAAAAGCTGAGATGTCACCACCCTAAAACAATTACAAATCCACGAACAAAATCCTCAATTTGAATATAGTCAGTCAGTGTATTTAATGAGTTAGCCTTTTTTTTATGAATCAGCTTCCTTTGATGAATATAACTTGTCAGTGCATATCTCCCTTTATGTGCAGCAAGCGGGAGAGCAAGTGAAATTGTTGTTTTTGAAAGGCTAAATGCCAACAAATATGGATTGAAGCAGAATATTTTGACTTATTGGAAATGTGTGGATCACATGAGTCAGAAACAATCATACGCAGCCACTGCTGGAATATATTCCTACAAATAGTATAATACGAATAATATTAGTGTAGCCTAAACTTTATCTGTAACTGTGCACAAATACTGAATTTAAACAGAATTTGGCCTCCTAAATAGCAAAAAAATATCTTTTTAAATAGTTTTATGTACAGACTTTTGCATAAATTATCCAGTAAGTGTGTTATTATGATCTTAGTTATACATGTGCAAATCTAATTTTGACAACCTTAGAAAAGATACCCTGTGATCTTTGACGCCCTCCTAAGGGTGTCCTGGATCCCAGGTTGGGAACCATTGTTCTAAAGGAAGCAAACGTAACTGGAATATACAACTTTCCCACAATACATGACGTATGCATAAGCATAGCCTCTTGGAAATAACTTGCTGGGAAGAAAAAAAAATTAGAGTATATTTGTAGGGAACACTTGCCTTTTGGCTACTTGTTTATGCTCGACAACTGACAGTGCAAGCTAGCTAACGTGACACATAGACGCATTGAATTAGAAGGAGAAATGGTGGCTAGCAGCAAGTAATGCTAACCCGGATGACACCAATGAATTAGCTTTTGCTAGGGGTGAGAAATGGCCTGATTCCTGCTGGACAGCCTGGATTTAGAACATGGTTAGCCAGACAGCTAACACAAAATGTAGCTTTAATCATGTAATATACCTTGTTAAAGAAGAAAATTAAATACTGTTGCGGCCAAAATGCATCTGGGCCATGCAACATAGCTAAAAAAAAAAGGAGAAAAGAAGAAAAAGCTATTCATTTTCTACAGCCAAAGTACATTATACACCAAAATGACAAAACGAATAAACTCACAACACTGCAACAATTTGTAATTTAGTTTTCCTTCCACTAAGCTGCTGAAAATATATTCAAGCTTCTAGTTTAATTGCTTTGCACAGAGTCAATACGTCTCACCAGCCCAGCAACAAATGCTACCAAGATAAATTCCTGTACATGTCTTGTAGCTGCCGATTAAATGTTGCCCCTTCTGTTGGCCGGGACAAGCAGTGATGACTAAAACTATTCACAACGGCAACAATACTAATGTTTCAGAGGTAATTGAACAATAAATCCTACACGCTTTAGGCGATACAAACTTCCAGCGTTGCCTTGTTGTGTTTTTGCCAAACCATTTGTCCATTTGCTAATTACCTCCGAGTCAAACAAAGTGGACGGCCTATAAAGAGCAATGGAAGACAGACAGCGTAATCCTCTGCTCCTCACTAAATAATAAACCCATCTAATCAAGTTAGCGAGATGGCAGCTTTTATTCCATCTGTGTGCAGCTGGGTGATGAAGTGGAAGACGCGTTTATTTTTTTTTTTGGACTCCACACCTCTTCCATCTCCCATGTTGCTGCTGTTTTAAATGGGGGCCTCTCAATACAGCCCTGTGACAGCGTCGAGGAGCTAAACGCATCGCCGGTTAATTAGACTCGTGAATGAATCGGTTTTTAGACCATCTTTCTGCTCTTTGTTGGTCCACCCCTCAAATTGAAACGAGAATTACAATGCCGGCAGATGAGTAATTAGTTTGAGACGGATGGGATCCCCGCTCGCTTAACGGAATCAAAGAGGAGAAAAGATGATGGATTGTGTGCGTCTATTTATGTGTGTGTGCGAGAGAGAGAGAGTGAGACGGAGAAACCGAGACAGGCTTTAATCGCGTTACATTGTCCTGAGAGGCAGGCTAAGTGCGTTACCACTATTGTGTCAGGAGGGCTGTTTTCACATTGGGACCGGTATGGAATGTGTAGCATGTGCTCTTTGAGCTCGGAGCAGCGACGGAGCTCGGGTCCAAACTCAATCAGCAGCAGATAATATGACAGTCTCTTCACATTGGGCACAGTTTACTTCCTCTCATCGCAAGAAAGGAAAAAAAGACGAAGTTCCCTGAGCAGAATAATGGACTCCTGTGATAACTACACATTGTTTGGTTCTTTGTGAGAAGCACTTGCAGTTTTTTAAATGGACAATTAATGGCGTGTCATGTCTGCAAAGCTGAGGGTTTGTTTTGTGCCATTAGACATGAGCCAACATTCAATTTAAACTACAAAAAGCAGCCACTTTGATCAACTTGAGTGTTACACGGACAGGGTTGGCAAGATTTTGCCACAAAAGGATGTCATTTTGCTCTCTACTGGATATGTTTTCACACCTGATCATCACAAACGAGGACATTATTGGGACTTCAAGAGATTAGGTTCGTATTAGGGCTGTCAAAGTTAACGTGACACACCACCAATTTCTTTAACGCATGAACGCAACTTGCGATTTTTAGGTTGCAGTGGGTTTTAAGTTTTAAGCTAGAGTGAAGATACTGGCATCATATGAAACTAGAAAACCTAAAGAATACATTGGTACCAACCATGTCATACTAGCTTGTCAGGAAGTAGGCTAAATAATGCTCCAAAGTTACGCTAAATTTTGGCGAGGAAAAACTGTCATGGCCATTTTCAAACGGGTCCCTTGACCTCTGACTTCAAGATATGTGAATGAAAATGGGTTCTATGGGTACCCACGAGTCTCCCCTTTACAGAAATGCCCACTTTATGATAATCACATGCAGTTTTGGGAAAAGTCATAGTCAAGTCAGCACACTGACACACTGACAGCTGTTGTTGCCTGTTCGGCTGCAGTTTGCCATGTTATGATTTGAGCATATTTTTTATGCTAAATGCAGTACCTGTGAGGGTTTCTGGACAATATCTGTCATTGTTTTGTGTTGTTAATTGATTTCCTGTAATAAATATGTACATACATTTGCATAAAGCAGCATATTAGTCCACTCCCATGTTGATAAAAGTATTAAAAACTTGACAAATGTGTGATTAATTTGCGAAAAATCACAATTAACTATGGACACAATTAAACGTGATTCAATATTTTAATTGATTGACAGCTCTAGTTTGTATGTTAGCTTAACACAAGGTCATGTCTGCGTCTAGCCAATGCTACGTGTAGAATATGTTGATTTTTAATCATGACACTTTAGCTCCAAGTATAAAATCTTTGGCTATAACACTCTAATACAGGTTATATAAACTCCGTATTGAAGCCTTATATATATATGAAAAAAAGATTTGATCAAATCCGGGTTAACTCTGTTAAAAAGTCAGATTTCTTTCAAGTTCAAATCCTTCTGCCACAAAGTGATCTTAATTCGTTCCTCCTGCGCCTCTGAGCTTAAAGTTGCTACGGTACGTGTAGTCAATGTGCACTTTACAACTTGATCCCGTCAATAAACTTCAAAGTCTGCCAGTGAGTTTTTGACAGATCTACATCCTTTCATGAAGCACACCTCACACATACAATCAGGTTCAGAAGAGGTTTCGAGTTATCATCCTTTAGCTTTCATTGTACTTTTCTTTCTGAAAAGAGACTCTGGACTGAAGCAACATGTTTTATAAAGTGATAACTTTAATTGCTTCATGTCCCCTTCACCGCCCTGCTATTACTCTGCATGTTTATTATGAGGAGCAAAAATTAATAATAGTGAGAGCTGATAACAGCTATGTGCTCTTGAAATGAGGTCAACTTAAGTGAACATAATTACTGGAATGTATTTGAATAAAAACCTGATAAGTAAAGACAGTTCTTTTGTGTTGTGGAACATTCAAGTAGACTGAACATTTCTAAGTTAAAGCTGCTCTGGGGGCAAAATATTACAAACCAAATATTGGTTGAATTAACTTCTAGTGAATAGGAAGCGAAATATAAAGAAAGTTATTCTTCTTCTTTTTTCATTAACTTTAGACCATCCATGATGTTTTGTGCTCACAAAGTTAATTAGCTTGCATAGCTAGTGATATGCTAGCATGGCTTACAGTATTTTAAAGCTGCACTAATTAATATATTTTTTAATACCAATATTCCAAAAGACTATGGATAATATGAAAGAGGTCGCTCGTAGTGTCAAACCCACAAAGAACGACCACCCAAATCTGCAGTTCTCCTCAGTTCGACGGAGCGTTTTAGCGCCTTTCAGCTCATTGTTTTGGTTTTTAGGACCCACAACTTTACTGTTATGGTTCACTCTCAGTGTTTACAGCAGGAGGCAGTTGTTTTCATCGAAAAAGCTCTGATAAACCCACTGTGCGCTACCTTCCCAGCACCAAACAACAGACAGACAAAGTTAGCGACTAGCTGGTGAACTTAGCATTTAGCAGCTACAATACAGTCAGATATTTCCCTCACAAGTCGGTGAAGTGACCAAAACAGAGCTAAAAGAAAAATATTTTCACTGTTGCCCTAACAACTTGATATGGTTATAATATGCCAGGTTGTACACAAGTAGCCAAAAATGCCATTAATGCTGCTTTAAATTGGACACTTGGTGAGGCTAACTATGTACATAGCTCTGTCTAAGAGAAACGTCTGTATTGTGAAAATGATAATTTGAGTGTTGAGCTCAGGTAGAGGCAGCTAGTCCTGTCAACAATGAATTGATTTGCTTAGATGTCTTGTAACTATGTCTCAAAATGACTGCAATTACTTATTAAAGATATATGCAGGCAAAAGCTAGAGCTACCAGTTGTATGCATGTCTGTGTGAATTGTGTGAATTTATAAGAAAACAACAATATAAATGCATGTTGCAGCTCTACTGTCGTAGGTGTGTAGGCAAAAGGGGAAAAGGAACATGATCTGGTGCACCAGAGGAATGCAGGAAGTGCTCTCTCTCTGACCTCCAAAGCAAAACAACAGTGGTTTTGAGCTGTGGTTTCAATCACAGAGATGAATTTTGGCCACAAATCAAGGAGTGTAACCTCTAAATGTGACCAGCTGTAAAGCCAGTCACCTGCAAGAGCACAGCTGACACGCACAGGTCGAGTGTGCAGAAGAGGATCTGACAGGTGCGAGACGAACACACACAAACACACCTGATGCTAGTCATGCTTCCAGTCTCAGAGCCAAGCTTGCATCTCTCCAGCTGACTGGCAACAATCTGCCGCTCGGCTTCCAGCTCCCTGGTCAGACGTTCAAACTGCAACTCCTGGAGAGAGAGAGGGAGAGAGAGATGTGTCAAATCATTCTGTCTGTTTATTTACGGTCACATTTGCAGTCATCCTGAACATTATTTTGGCCCCGTTGTCCCTGTCACATTTTGAATTGTTGTGAAATGGACTCTGTGGTCTGTGGTGGGAGGACAGGCTTGTGTCTGCCAGTTTCACACGGGCAGAAATTCACTGAGAAGAGTTTGATATGTCGCAAAACTGTGACACCACACAACTACAGCCATCACAAATGTGGCATTTGTCATTCTGCGGCTAGGAAAGTCATGAAACAGATGAAGTTTTGGGATGGAGACTTTTGTTATTGTTGTCGACTTCACATGAAAGCGTTCGTCGAATGCCTGCCTGATAAATCATCTATACGCTCCGACTGTATGGATTTGCATCCTGCTGTTACCACGAGGTGGCTGATGTGAAGAGAGGGATGTAGAAGGTTGTCAGTCACATCGCCCCAGTTGAAGAATCTGTAGCTGCAGTGTACCGCCCCTTAAAGAAACTTATTACACTCTTCACTCCAACATTTGTGGCCTAAATCTGATTCTATATATATACTGTATATGCATTTACCATACTGAAAATACGCACTAAAAACAGGTGGATGGAAGCCCACTTATGCAAGGATAAAAATATGTTGACATGCGAATTAATCGCATGGACAAAATGCTGCGGGTGTGTAAAGGCCTTAAGAAGAACACATTTTCATACTCTAAATCTCTCTTACTTTAATCACTGAGGCTCATTCGTATAATTGTTCCAGGTCTGATTCACCAAACCCTCTAAACTCAACCCAGTCGGCAGAAAAAATATGCGTTTCTGCAAACCACGGGATAAACTGAACGTCACCGTTTCTGAACCAAAAACAAGTTTCATAAATACAATAAATACAGTTGCAGAAACACACAATGCCATGTGGTTAACATTGTGAAACGATTGATTAGGTTTCAGCAAAAAAACTACCTGGTTAAGGTTAGAAAAAAGATCATATTTTGTGTTTAAATAATAACGTAACAATGTAGCGTAACAACGTAGCGTAACAACGTAGCGCAACAACGTAGCGCAACAACGTAGCGCAACAACGTAGCATAACAACGTAGCATAACAACGTAACTACTGTAAATAAATGACAACCTCCCTTTGCAGACTTTTCTTACATAACGTTACGTAACAAACGTTTACTTTTGGTTTCACATGGAACATAAACAGCAGTCCCCTGGGTGAAAATGCTATGTTTGTTTGACCCATCCACCACCACTCAGCCATCAACAGCCATCACTTGCTTTGACCGAATGCAAAAAACATATTCAACATATCCACAATTTGCAGAAACGTACAATGCCAAGATTATTCCTAGGGACTGGGCTGCTAAACACACACACATGTTGTACATTTCTCATTTCAACCTGATAAATTCATGACTGTTCATGAGGAGATGTGCTTTCAAGAGATTTGGTCATTAGTGTAGTCAACGCTTGTAAGCTGCTATATGTAAGGCTGCCTGTTCTGCTGCAGGCAAGTGTCATTCACAAAAATGTTACACTATCAAATGTCATAACGGACGGCGTACACCTGGACAGTAACCTGCAGGAACGCCCTGAAGCAGCTGTCAGAGTGTGACAATTTTCCTAACATCTACTGAATAGTAAAAGTTGTATGCCAAAAAACAAATCAAACTTCTGAAGAGAAATAAGTTGATACCAACTCTCTGTAAAGAAACAATTAAACACAAGAAAATTGGTGTATGTGACAAGTTTTCTTTATTACCATTTAAGAACAAACCTGTTTTTATGAGTAGCTATTCCATCAGGCCCATGCTTAATTTATGCCGTTCAATGTGTGATGAATAACCACCAATTAACTGATACGCAAACAAACCAACAGCTGATTATAGTATTTGTGTCTGCTGCTGGCTGCGATCATTATAGCTGATTAAACATAACTGATTTCACCAATTTGTGCAAAGAAAACAAAAAAACAACAACTAATGAATCCATTTGGATTGTAGATAGTTTCAAATCAAGTGAAGAGCACACAGTGCCTATATGCAGGAACACCGGTCCTGAAGTTATGATTTACATCTTAAATTAGTTTCTGACAGTTTTCTGGTGGGTTTCCAGATAATAAAAGTGATGGAAATATAATAAATCATGTCAGAACAGGAGATATAATCAATCAATGTTCCCCAGTCAGCATTTGAATACAAAGGACCTGTTCAAAAAGAGATCAGAGCTCATCTAAAAGCTATAAAATTCTGAATTTGAATCTGATGGATCCTCATATATTTCATTTGGTTTGATAGTCAATTGCTGAAGTTCAACGGGAAATTGCACACAACAGTAATTGTGCGTGTGAAGATCCTTGAAGTGAAACAAGGCAACCCGATTTCACGGGAAGGCGTATAAATAGCACGCATTACAAGGACATTTTGCCTGTCATTAGGACACATTTTAGTTTTTTTGTGTGTCATTTGTACACCACACAACAAAACTACGGTAACGTCCGCAGTAGGTTTAGGAAACAAAACTACTAGTCCGCGTTCTTGCGGATTATCGTGTCATTCATACACCTTTTCGTGCGACCGGACAGCACAAGGACACCTACAGCATATGTGTTACTTTTTTTTACTCATCTGTCATTCTTATAAGGGAAATAAGACACTTTACAAAACATTGAACGATGTCCTGCTCAAGACAAATGGCCTGTTGCATATTTAACACTGAACCTTTGTGTGGAGTTTCGAGCCAAATTAAGCTACTTACATTCAGAAAGCAACTGCATGTCATTTAAAGTGAATAAAAAGTGCTCTGTTTGCACAGACACGGTCAGAAAAACAACTTCAGAATAATTTTAACATTTGAAATGCCCTCAAAATATCACTGAAAAAAACATTTCCCCAGAAAGAAAGAACGTTCATTTCATTTATAGTGATTACACGATGTGTATTTTCATCTTAGGAACACTGACGGAGAGCAGAGTGCCGGTCCGTGGGTGTTTAAACGCTGATGATGCCTGAGGCAATTCCAGGCTTCACACCGTAATGAAACAATTTGATTATAATGAATCATTAACGTAATAAGTTAACAAATCAAATTGCAAATTTCACCGTAATTATGCACCGTCTTCTTGTTATTAATGCTAACTGGACACACATGCAGGCACACACACACGCGTCTATAGAAACACGTCTGCCATACATATGCAGATGTGCACATGCATTTGGCGTACGTGCATGCTGGCACAGAATCATACACAGACGTGAATGTATCATGGCTTATCACAGCTTATAGACTGATATGAGAACACATAAATTAAGACTCGCTGCTGTCCCATTGAGTGACAGTGTCAGAAATTAAGGGGGGCAAAGGGCAAAATTGCCCCAAAAAAATCGGAGAATGCCCCTAAAAACCTTGATGGAGGGGCAAACATTGCCCCCAAGATTTCTAAAAACAAAACCATGCACCTCCAGGTTGGCTGCTCTGATGGACCAGTTCCTCATTAATAAAGTTCCAACTGTTAGCAAAGACAGCAACCCAAATCCTGGGCCATCACCAACACCACTGCCAGCGAATAAGATGGCAAAGAAAGTTGCTGCTTCTGCAATTGATGTGCTTGCAGTAAATGTAAGCTAGCTAACGTAAATGTTTGCAGCCAACATGTCTGTCTTGCTGACTTGTGGCTAGATAGATTGAGCAGTGGGGTGATCAGTGCCATTACTGAGCTGAGTGAAGTAAACTTTGAAGTCCCAAATCTCAAACATATTCTTTTTCAGTCTACAAACCAATGATGCAGTGCTGGATAGTAGAGTCTATTTTAATTCATCTATGCTCAAAACGTCAGCAGGACTAAACTTGAGGATGAAGCATGCTAAATTCAACTGCAGTTATTTCCATAACTATCTACAGTATAAACTAATGCTAATTATACATATAAGAAGGTTATTAAAGGAACAGTGTGTAACATTTTGGGGGATCTAATAGCAGAAATGGAATATATTATTCATAACTGTGTTTTCATTAGTGTATAATCACCTGAAACTAAGAATCGTTTTCGTTAACTTAGAATGAGCCCTTCATATCTACATAGAGAGTGGGCCCTCTTCACGGAGTCTGACATGTTTCCAAATCCTACACACTGTCTATTTTAGAGCAAAATAAAAGCCTTAATAGTGAGAACTATCTCCTGCTTTCTCTAAAACATACATACATATGATTGCACACTTCTCTTTGGAACAGCAATAGCATGCTTTTATATTTACTCATGTTGCCACACGGTGATGATTACTGTATGTATATTAATCTGGGCTCATTTCACAGAAAAACAGCAACTTTATGCACTAATTACTATCTTTTAAAAGCGCCCCCAAAATTAAGTAAATGCCCCCTATATTTTAGACAGTGGGAGCAAAAGTTGCCCCCCATATATTTCTTAAATTTCCTATAATGAGTGGATATAGAGACACACGAACAGTGCCAGGGTTATAGAAAGTTTCCCACTGACTTCATGACACAGTTAAGTGCTTTGTTCAACTACCTAACGGCCTATACTCTATGTCCTGCTGTAAAACACTAAATGTAACTTCTGTCAGCGGGAAATGTTGTGAATGCAGAACAGTCTGTTGATGTTAATATGCTGTAATGCTCTCACACAAACACACATACACTGCTATGAAATCTCTCAAGTGTGAACACTGCGAGAGCAACATGCTTCCCAACTTCAACTTGATGATACAGAGATGTGTTTACTCTGCACTGCGGATGAAAACATAGCTTCTCAACAGAAAAAAAAATCACCTGGCTACATCAGGTGTACTGAGTTGGCTGTATTTACTGAGCTAATAATAAATCATTTTTGACATGGATAAAAATAACACCTATTTAGCAGTGAGTGGCCTGAGATCAATCATCACAGTGTTAAAGTATAGTGTGGAGCCAATCATCTGCAAGAAACACATGGATTATTTTAGTGTCTATGATCTCATTGCTTACAGGCTCATTTGGAAATAAGAGCTGTGATCCTTTGATGCAAACACAAACCAGCCCACTTGTTACGAAGCTACCAGAAAGCTGCAAAGCGTTCTATCACGCAGAGTTAAGAAACTGCACATCTCAAACGGACGCTGCATGCGAGGCTTTTCCTTGTGATTGGACTTTTTTTGCAATCAAATCAATCTAGCCACCCTCATCAGCTGATGACAGAGAGGAAAAACCGAGGAAAAAACAAAAAAACAACCTACTTGGAGGCAAAGCAAGATGAAGGGAAAGATGAAATGTTTCTCTTTGTTTGTTTGCTTGTTTGGCGCTCCTACGGCTGAGAGCACAGAGGCAGCAGAGTGGCTAAGCGAGCTGACTAACTAGCTGGATGGCGAGCCGTGAGAATTCAGTTGTAAGGCTTTCTCGAAAAACATCCAAACAAAAGCAATCTCTCCCTCCTTTTACCCCCCCTCCCTCTGCCACTCCGATCTCTTCTCACTCCGATTCAGGGCTGACAGGCAGACACCTGTTACTGCAGAGGAACGGAGAGAGACCATGATGGGATGTATTCTGGAAAATTAAGAGGCAGCGAAAAAGAATAAAAAGAGGGGAAAAGGAGGAAAAGAGGAATTGGACGTAGTGACACATACCTTCACATGGACCATACTTCACAGATAGACACAAAATCACATCAGTATCCCGCTTTTCTTTGCTCCCCTCTGGTCAAAAAGCAACAACAACGCTCCCTCTCCCTCCTCTAAACCCTCATCTGTCCCGGGTCAAACACAGCAAGTGATAGAGGGACAGAAAGAAAGAGAGACTCCAGTGTCACTTGAGCTGACTGCAACTCAGCCCCTCTCTCTCTCTCTCTCTCTCTCTGTCTCTGTCTCTATGTCTCTATGACTCTTTCTCTCTCCCTCCTCGGGGGCCATGAAACACACACACACACACACACACACACACACGGTGTTCACTGAGGCACAAAGGTCCCCATGGCAACGGAGCATTTAGAAGCCCCGTGGCATTATTTATGCAACGTCGCATCACAATGGGCCCTCCCACCGGCCGACCTCTGCCAAAAAAGCCCGCCGCTCGCCAGTCACTCTCGGCCTCTCTCTCTCTACCTCTCTCTCTCTCTCTCTGACCAGACCATCTGCACGTCTCCCTCTCCTCCTCCCGCCCCCCCCCTGCAGCCACCATCACTGAAAAGCAAGGGGTGGATTTAAGGAGAAGGGGCGAGGCGGCGGGAGACAGACAGAAGATGGAAGGGAGGCGAGATGGAGGGAGGCACACACACTGAAAACAGTAGACTCATGCCGACACACAAACACGCGCATGCCTATACACACTCGCAGGCCGTATCCACAAGCCTACACACACACACACACACACACACACACACACACACTGTGTGTTCTGCCTCGGTGAAATTCTACGGGCTGAAACGGGATTTAAGGCACATTAGTTGAAGTAAGTTCAAGCACACAAACAAACCTACACCTACACACATCCGTGGCCTGACAAGACTTTTTTGCAACTATTATTGGCTGCTATTATTTGCAAAGACTGACAATGTGAAAGCATGCAAAATGTTGTTATTCCTCTACCTTAGTAGGAAACTTTATCTAACATTATAATGTGCTGTAAGGGTCCAGTCCACAGACTGTATATAAAGATGGACGACATTACAGCTCCCAAAAAGTGAAGCCAAAACATCGTTATCGCCCCCTGGTGGCTGGCTGCAGTATAGGTCATATAGCCCGCCCCCTCCATGTTAGCGGATGGGACATGAGCCAAACTAAAAAGTCAAAGTACACGTGAAATAAAATTTTCCCAAAGATGGTTTCTGCTGTATGGTCAAGTTTGGTTTTAATTCGTTATTTGATGCTATAAAAAGGGGGTGAGACGTCATGATTGACAGCTGTGACATCAAAATCTGAAGAGGGCAGCTCTCGTATCCGGGATATTTTGGCTTCACTTTTGTACAGTGGGAGGAAATGAAGAAGCGACGTCCATCTATATATATACAGTCTATGATCCAGTCAGACCATCATTTATAACAGCCAACATTTAGAGTGAAATCAGTTCATTTCAATGGAACTGGAGTCTGTTGTGTCGAGTTCAACTTTTGGCAACTTCGACACAAGAATTTGAGCCACTGAAAGCAAACTGTCTTGATGTTGTCTTGAGAGAATGGAGAGCCAGAGAATCCAAAAGAGATGAAACCATCATATTAGCTGTTTTGCACAATCCGCTTTTATATAACCTCCCTCTGCCAAAGTATAAACTCCTCAAAAGGGATGGTTTCCAATCTGCAATCTGTCACTTATGAGCAAGCCAGCTAGCTTGGTGTACTATGGTGGCTGGCTAGTGCTAGCATGTCCCCGGCTAGCTAGGATGTTACAAGTCATCTCACCAGCTACAGATGTTCACCACCTCGCTCTTAAGATGGCACAAAGAACCTAATTATTAAAAAAAAAAATTAAATCAAAACCTTTACAGAATCATCAAACAAGTGAACATTAGTGAAGCTTCACATAAATAACAAGCATGCACACAACTGTCTCTTACCCAGATGCAATCACACTCCGAATCTGAACCCATGGCTTCCCAACAGGTGCCACAGTCGCTTCCTAAAGCACCAAGAAGCCCAGTGAAAAATGTCCCCAGCAACTGTCTAAAATGTTTTCTTTGTTTTTTTGCTTTCCTTTATCTGACGTGTCCACTTCCCACTCCCTGGATGCCACAGTCACACAACCAAACCAATCACGACATCCTGGCCAATTCATGCTGCACATGCAAAGCTCCAGCCTCCAGTCATTTCTTTATTCAAATTAGGATTGGTTCAGTTTACACGGCTGTTTGGCTGCCGACAGACTGAACGCAGGTTTAATCACACAGATAAATGGGCTATCAGCTGAGTGTTTGGCTAAAACTAGACAGATCGGCTCGATCAACTCAACGTTTCAGTCTGCAACTCCGAGTTTAAAAGCACAGGCTATAAATACACAGCAGCTTTCAGCATGCACAGTAGCCTACTATGAAGTATGGATTGTAGAAAGCTGATATACTGTATGTTGTCATATTTTGCTTGTATTCAGTAGCCTCTGCAACATATTACTATTAAAGGAGAACTCTCGGGAAGCTTCGTCAAGTCTGAGAGAATAACTCTGATAATTTCATCATCATCTCAGTTCAGGCTTGAAATCTACAAATTTGTACCAGAAAGTCTATGATATAAACTGGGGGCATGGATAGGCCTGTCACCATAACTACTTTTGTTGGACAATATATTGTCCCAGGTATAATTGCGTTAAACAATATTACATTTTAAGACAATTTTATGCCACTGATATAATGATACTATGATAGCATAATAATGCAAGTACACCCTTTAAAAAAGCAAAGGACTTTTAATTCTTAAGAATATTCAGACATTGGAATTGCACCACACAACCAAAACAATAAATAAAATGGGACTCGAAGGCTGTGTTAACAAAAATGTGCAATGTCTGCACAATACCCACGTCTTATAATGGTAGGGAAAACCCGGTTGCTTATTCTGGCATCATGAAATGTTGATGACAAATATTAAATGTGTTAATTGTGTAAACACAACGGGCAATATGGAGGTCAGCAAAAATAATTGAGGTCATTTTCATATATCATTCGATAAGTCGATAATGTAAAATATTAATGAGGTAATGTGCATATATTGTACAATAAGTAGATAGCGTAAAAATTATTGAGGTCACATCCATATATCGTACGATAAGTCGATAGCGTAAAAATTACTGAGGTCATGTCCATATATCGTACGATAAGTCGATAAAGTAATTATTGTGACAGACCTAGGCATGGAGTTTGAAAAATGTGGGCATTTACCACACCAAATGATGATATTAGTTGCATTATGGGTAATGTAGGAGCTAGTACTTCAGAAGTTTGACTCATACCAGAGACAAAAAATCTGGATATTATGAACAAAACAAACAGCTGTGTTTCATTGTATTCTTTCAGCGGGTAACGTCTGAACTTAATAAAGTAGACATTTGTGCCAAATTTGAAGAAATTCCCCCAGAGCGCTCCTAAGATATCGCGTTCATGAGAATAGGCCGAACGTAAGTATATACGTACGGACGGACGGTCGCCGGTGCAGAGGCATAAAAAGGGCTGGTCAATGGCTGACACATTGTGACTTTCATTCCCTAGTGTGGGTCAAGCTCCAAAGAGCCCTTAGTTTGTCATACTGCCTTTCTGTTAAAGAAGTTTTCGAGCCCAACAGAGATAACCCACGACATGACATCACCACGGGTTATTCTGTCTGACATGACAATGCACCTCTGGAGCCGCAGATGACAACAAGTAGCCGAGAAGGACCGTCATCTACATGTATGTGTAATGTTTCCTTTTAAGTCTTAACATTTTATCCAAACTATGTGTGTATTGTGATAGATTGCACAATGCTGTAGGAAATAAATGGAATCCAAAGAAAGTGATTGTAATTGTAATTTATGCATGAAAAATCACTGATATGGACCTCTCAGGTCTTACAATACAAATGAGTACGGCTTCATCATGTCAATCACACTGGCGGAAAAAAACACTTGGCTGTTATTCGCTTAACAGATTGGTGTACGTGCATGTGTGTGTGTGTGCGTGAGAGAGAGAGACAGAGAGAGAGAGAGTAATCATAGCTGGATAAGCAATTAAGTGAAAAGGACAACAATTAACTATGTCTTAATGAGCAGGTTCTACAATCAAGTGCTTGTCAACTGATTGCATTACTAAAGATTGGGCTCCAATCGGAGCCTATTAATGGAGACAGAGGGAAGACAGAGTGTGCAGCCACTAGCTTACAGGAACAGGCTGGCCCCTGAAAACCCCATTAAAGCAATTAGTAAAGTAAAATAAATGACTGTAGGACAGTGGTGGGCTGCATGGCGAGCAAAGTTGCAGTGTGTGTGTGTGTGTGTGTGTGTGTGTGTGTTCTAGCTGTAGCTGTCTCCCCCTCTCTCTCCAGTGTAAAGCGGTCTAATTGTGCCCCGTGGTGTCCGCCTGGCATTTACTTGTTTCAAAAGGGGCCCTGTTCAATGAGAAAATGTCACGGTGGCGGTATACCTAAGACCACTGCTGTCTGGAGCTATTGTTTTAGGACCGGAAAAAATTACTAGGTACATCCAGTCGGTAACAAAGTTGTCCCGGAGGCAGAGGGAAAGAAGCCAACACAAGAAGGTGGGGGAGTGATAGAAAGATAGAGACCAAGGGGAGCAGGGAAGTGAAATGAGATAAAAGGAAAAGAAAACTTCCTCTGACTGGAAAACAGCGAGGGCGAGGACAGATTCAAGGAGATTTAGCGCTCTCCGGATACCAAAACTACTTAAGTGTTCATCCCAAACCAGACAGATTTGTCTTGTTTCCCCCGATAACTCCGGCTCCAGATCCGGGTTTAATTCCTCTCCTCACCACAGTCTGTGTTTCCACCCCCCTGTGCAACAGCACTGACACTGGATTTAAGCACAGGGTTAGACATGACTTATGAGCAACTGTAAAATATGCAGAGCGCAGTGTCTTCTTTGTTGAGCTTATTGTGCTGCAAAATTTAAGAAAAAAATAAATGCTCACCCGGCATCAAGGTAAAATTGTTTATTCAAACTGCAGGGCGAATAAAAACCTCAAGGATGTTTAAAGCCCGGGGCCATGACACACGAGGTAGACATCTAATGGGAAAGACTTATCCAGAGTTTTCTCGACATTGTTGCTTTAATCACATTGAAACACCTTGTGGCCTTGTTATTTTTGTCTCGGTTTATTGCCTGTTGCCGGGAGGGTTGCCGATTGACATTCTGCTCCCCAAATGCCACATTATATCTGCAGGTGCTGTTTGGGAAAGAGGAAATATGAGCAGCTCAGCCCCAACAAAAGCTTACTGTCCTCAGAGGCTTTCACTGAATCGATTCAGGAACAAATGTAAGTACACAATTTAGGACTGAGAAAGGATCCTAACTGCTGTAGCTTTCTGTATTTGTGTTCTGGCGGACCTGTGGTAATCATCAGTCACAGCCCAGGTACGGGTCCAACTAAAAAGGCCACCTCTCGCTGAGCACGGCCCAAATAACCGGTTGTGTTCTTGCTCCACTTGTTTTATCGAAGATGCTTTGGGAGCTGACTTGAGTGAACTTGGGGTAGACCAGAATCCATGTACTGTATGTAAAGCTGAAATAACTAGTCAATTAACCGATTAGTCGATTGACAGACAATAATAGACGAGGAACTATTTTGATAAGCGATTCACCATTTGAGTCACGTTCCAAGCTGTTTCAGTTTTTCAAATGTGAGGATTTGCTGCTTGTTCAGCTCATTATATGTACATAATCGTGCCACAGTTTTAAGTAAGTTAAAAAGGTCATAATTCCATCTCTAATATCAATTCTATATTGCTTTGAAAACGTCTCCTTTAAACACCTGGATTTATTCAAGTTTCCACCAAAAACTACATTTTACAAGCTTACATTTGAACACATCATGATATAAGAATTAACCTTCGCCTAATACTCATTTTAACTGAAAGAGCTTGAAAACACCATAATGAATTCAATGCAACCTACGTTAACATTAGCTGGTCGCTCCGCAGGACTGTGCTGCCCACCGGCTGATGTTAACTAACTTTCCTCCTGCCGATTTTAACGCAGATTTGTGGTTCACAATGTAGCATTATCAGTGAAAAAATAGGGTGTGTCCCCCGGACGCGTCGATAGTGAGTTTACTGTGTAAAGAAAAAAGAGTACCGTCACATTTTTGACTTGGTACCGAAGTATTGGTTCTCGTGACATCCCTAGTCCCAATCACGAATTGAGCATGCTGTGTACTCCCATACTCGGGAGCTTGGAGTCCAAACATGGCATATTATGTATTGATAAACCATTCTAGTGTGCAGGGGTTGTGTTGATTTCATTACAATCTGTGACAGGCAGACAAGGTTGTAGAGAGCAGTGTTGGGCATTACGGTTGTTAATTTTGTTTTGTTACTTTTCTGCACAGATCGGCAGACCGCCTCCCCGCACCTTCACTTCCTGCTCCAAGCTAACGCGACCCACAGAGAGACCAAACTCATATCAAGGAATCCTCGAATCAAACTCACGGTAAGACGGCGAGCAAGTCGACCCCCACTTTGTCAAAGTAATAGAGCATTAGGATTAGTAACTATAATGTAACTACAGTACTGAATTTCAAATTGTAATCCCTTACAGTACTGAAAAAAGTATTTACATTACTGCAACATGTTACTAAATAATGCACTATTGCCCAACACCGTTGGAAAGTATTTCAAAGTCTATCCTTTGAAGTCATAACTGATGTCATACTAAAATGATATAAATCCATGTTATATTTGTGTATTTGCAGAAAAGGCATGTTTAAACCCAACACAATAAGCTGCTGCTTTACAAGGATCAACAAAAAGTCAAGAAAAAAAAACATTATTCATGCTGGAACTTTTTGTGTGCACATCTTTTTCAAAAACGTCAAAGAAATGAGTCTACCACAGAGGCTACACTTTGATCAAGGATGGCTATTAATATGCACTTTTTGTAAATATGTGAGAGATAAGCTTTTGCTTTAAACAATGTGAGATAAGAGAGAAGATCAAGAAGAGCTAGAGACAGGCTGCTGATTTAGCTCTGCAGAAACATTCTCCAGAAAGTTTTAGTCTCTTTTCTGTCAGTCAGCTTCTAACGTACATGCTCTTTGCTCTGTTGCTGCTGCTTTCTGCACTGTCCTGATCCACTTGTATGACTGGCTGTCTGAAAGGCTGCTCCAGCTCGTAAACGTTAATGCAAATCAGCATTTATTGTCTCGCAGTCTCGGCAGAGAAGGGCACCTCGGCAGTGCCCAGGAGGTGAACTGGCACCTCTCCAGCTACCAGTTCAAACTCCGTACTCAGTCGGTCCCTCCGGGTCCAAAGCCAAGTCCCCACGGACTGAGCTACTGCCCTCTAAAATTGGTTGCTCAATAGAGTACTACAGAGAAGAGTCCTAAAGCATGCGGCCGTGGTGTAGTTCTTTTATAGCCTAATGTTAGCTTTTTACTTCTGGCGATTACATTTACGCTTCAAAAATCATAAAAGTGGTGTATTTGTGAAGATTATCTTGCTGAACAAAACGTGTAAGTATCATAAACGTGTGTTTGCCACAGAGCATATTTTCTGCGATAATCCAAAACCCAATGGAAAAATCCCATCGGCTGTTTGTCGAGGGAACCAGGATGATGCTAACTTGGCCTGGTTGGCCTACAAAAATACATCATCCCTGGAACACTCTATTGTACCGTGATTGGTTGCTCAATACCATGCTTCAATCCACATCAAGCTGGCCACTTTAATGTGTTAAAGGGGACATATCATACTCATATTTTGGGTTTCTACTACAACATGTTTACATGCTTTAATGTTCAAAAAAACTATTTTTCTCACACTGTCTGGCTGAATATACCTGTATTCAGCCTCTATCTGAAACGCTTCGTTTTAGTGCCTGTCTCTTCAAAAAACCCAGTCTGCTCTGATAGAATTGCGAGAAAAATCTGGTGCACCTTTGCAAAGGTAGTTCTCAAACTGTGGGCGATATATTCTAATGAGCCTGCATGTGACATAGGAAGGGGAGCCGAATCTGAATCACATGTTTTCTGATCTAGACAGCCCAAAAAAACTGACTGGGATGTCTTATTTCAAAGTCTGTGGGTTGGCAGGCACTCCAGAGACCCAAATGGATGAGCACAAGCACTGAAAAAGCAAGTTTTTTAAAGATATGTCCCAATATACCATTAGTTAATGATGGAAAATCCTCAGTAAAAGCACCACCTGGTGGTGTGACCACTATGGCCTTCACAAGGGTTAGGGGCAAATATCCTATAGGTAACTACAAGATATAGGGAGATACTGTAAAACAGATAAAGAAAACAGGGAAATCACATGAAGTAGAGTACATGAAAAACACATGAATTTGAAAGGTGCAGTAATTCACTTTATCAAATGAATTATAACTAATAAAGATGAAGACCATAGTGTTTGCAATGTGCCAGCTTGCAAGGTCCAGTCACACAAGAAAAGGTGCAAGCTTTTAAATATTAATGATTGGAAAAAAAATATATATTTTTCCACTGTTGGTATGAAAGTATTGAACATTTTGTGTTGCTGTTGAAGTTCTGAGTCGTCTGGAGACATTGTTATAAGACAAACGTATAGTTTTGAGAATGAAATCTGACAAAACTCGCAACTCAGAAAGAGTATTGCCTTAATGATACGCCAAAGACACATTCAACTACAATCTTTGAGTTTTTCTGTATCTGTGGAAGGAAGGAGGGGTTGAAACATGTGTTGATGGAAAGAACTCCTCAGTGCTCACTCATGCATGAGCTGAAATCCTGGCTCGGGCTACGTCGAGAGCATCTGTCTCTTTCTTCATTTGCCTGTAATAAAATAATCAACATGTACCGCTAGACTTATGCTCATCGACTATAAAGTATATGGTATCTTTTCCTTTGGAGTGTCAAACCGTCTGCTCAGCTCTCTTCATCATAGAACTCGCAGGGCTCGACTCAAAGTCAAGCGCTGGACTCGACTCTGCAACCCGATGGAGACTCACACACACACACACACACACACACACACACACACACACACACACACACACACACACACACACACACACACACACACTCTATCTCAGTCTCACTTTGTCTGTCAATCCCCAGTCAACCTTTTTTTTTCTTGCCGTGGCAGGTAGCCGAGAGAGAGAGCCGACAATGAGGCTGAGCTGCCAAATGTCAGAAACCGCTGGCCCTCCCTGAGCCCTACCACAATGCACTGCTTTGCCTCCCCTGTCACTGCTTTCCAGGTCGAGCTGCAGACATACATCTAACAGCCATAAAAGTGACACTCTGAAACGGGAAAAAAAACATACATGCATGGAAATATTCCCTCTCTATTATCTATTTTATATTGAGTGAACTTGGGGTAGACAAGAATCCATGCATGTAGAGCTGAAACTAGTCAATTAACCTATTAGTCAATTGACAGACAATTAATAGGCAAGGAACTATTTTGATAATCGATTCACCATTTGAGTCAGGTTCCAAGCTGTTTCAGTTTTCAAATGTGAGGATTTGCTGCTTGTTCAGCTCATTATATGTACATAATCATGCCACAGTTTTAAGTAAGTTAAACAGGTCATAATTCCATCTCTAATATCTATTTTATATTGCTGTGAAATCATCTCGTCAAAGTCTCTCGCCAAAAACTCAATTTTACAAGATTACATTTGAACACATCACGTAAGAATTTACCTTTGTCCACAACTCATTTTTACTGAAAAGAGCCTGAACATATAATCTAAATCGGAAAAAACGAGTACCGTCACGTTTTCAGAATTTTAGCATCTACTTGATATTGAAATACTGGTTCTCGTAACATCCCTAGGCTACATGACACAACACTGTGTACGCTTCTATTCATGCAGGAGCCGCAGGTGAAAAATGTCTAGTAGTGTCAAAAAGAAGAAAAGTGGACACAGAGTGTCGGGTTTTCAAAGAAAAATGGAAACCATGCGCTTGGGGGATAACAGCACATTCCTGTGGTCAAGGAATATAATATTCGGTGCCACTATCAAGACTCAACATGGCGGAAAGTAAAAGAACTTGCGAGGACAACTGAGAACAGAGAAGATAAATTAATTGTTGGCAGCGTTTAGAAAACAGAAGTCTGTTTTTAGTTGTAGCCGAGAGATCAGCGAGACATCTCAGGCTGCTCATCATCTGTTTTGTAAATGGCTTGTTCATTAATTGTGAACGTTTTCAGAAGGTACTTGTATTTCTTTACACTAAAAGAAAGGGATGTTATTTAGAGGTTATTATGCAGTGGTTTTACTGAGATCAAACTGGGCTGTATGTGGCCCGTGAACTAAAATGAGTTTGACACCCCTGGTCTAATCAGTATGGACGCACATGTACATATAAATAAAACAGACACATATTCACACAAAAACACAAATACAGCGGCGTTGCATAGGTCAAATAAGACATACTGCCCTATTTGTGCTATGATGCTCTGGCCTGGAGTCTTCCTTCAGCTGGAAATAACAAAAAGTAAAAGGCTTTCTGAAATGCCACAGAGAGCCAGAGAGAGAGAGAGAAAGGGGGGAGAAGACAAAGCGTGAGCACACACGATTCCTCCCAAAAACCCTCCCCTGCCTCCTCCTCCCTTAAATATTCTACTTTTTCTTTTTCTGCATGCCCCCTTGCATACGAAGTAAAACAAAATAAATATTTGATCCACTTTGAAACCACTTCTTATGAATATCTAACTCTGTTGAGAACTATATTTGGGAACTTAATGAGGTAGCCGATGCTAAACAAATCTTAATTAATCCTTAATAAACAAATGAAGAGAGCAGCAGCGGGAGTGGGAGGAAAGGCTGATGATAACATCCTTTATCATCGCAGGGCCGCTGTAAGCAAACACCAATAAAAGAACCTAATGAATCATCCGAGAGTGAGTACAATTACCACAAGGCTGATTGTTGTCAAAAAAGCTATTAATACTGTGTTTTTATCATCTCACATATCATAACACCACTCATGAATGAGTGTTACTACTGTAGTTTTGACTAGTGCGTCAAAAATGGAGAGTGTGCACAGCCTCTAAATATGTGAATAAAATGTGATCAATTAAAAGGATGACAGAGGTAACACTTCATCAGTATTTATATAATAATTAGGGTTGTCAATTGATTAAAATAGCTAATCGCAATTAATTGCATATTTTTAATCTGTTCAAAATGTACCTTAGAGGGAGATTTTTCAAGTATTTAATACTCTTATCAACATGGGAGTGGATAAATATGATTGCTTTGTGCAAATGTATGTATATATTTATTATTGGAAATCAATTAACAACACAAAACAATGACAAATATTGTCCAGAAACCCTCACAGGTACTGCATTTAGCATACAAAATATGCTCAAATCATAACATGGCAAACTGCAGCCCAACAGGTAACGACAGCTGTCAGTGTGTCAGTGTGCTGACTTGACTATGACTTGCCCCAAAACTGCATGTGATTATCATAAAGAGGGCATGTCTGTAAAGGGGAGAATCGTGGGTACCCATAGAACCCATTTTCATTCACATATCTTGAGGTCAGAGATCAAAAGACCCCTTTGAAAATGGCCATGCCAGTTTTTCATCGCCAAAATTTAGCGCAGGTTTGGAGCGTTATTTAGCCTCCTTCGCGACGAGCCAGTATGACATGGTACCAATGGAATCCTTAGCTCTTTTAGTTTCATATGATGCTTGTATCTTTACTCTAGCTTTAAAACTAAGCCCGCTACAACCTCCAGATTATTGATTATTGATCTATTATTATCGCGTTAACTTTGACAGCCCTGAAAGAGAAGCTCTGAGACAAGTTTAATTAGGCGTACAGGGAAAATACAGGTATAATTTCAAATCCGCCTGGTATAAACTGCATTCATTTTGGATTCATACGAGTTGTAGGTCAGACCTGAGTGAAAATGTTTCCTGCTGCACTGCCAATTAGTGAACAGTTCCACAGAGCACCATGATTCACATTAATTACCAGGCTGCAGAAACACCACATTCACATTTGATAACCATTAGAAAGCCTCTGTGATACATTTTCTTCTTTGTGTTGTGTGTTGTTGTTTTTTTGGCTTGAGTTTTCTCCCATACGTTTGCCAACTTTCCATCTTTGCATCCTTGAATTGCATCGTCATGTTTAATGCATTATTATGTTTTCTTCTCTGATGAGGCAGTGAATGCAGCACGTCTCTTTTCTATCTGACGTTTGACTTGTGTCGCACCGTTGTTGTTGCTTGTTAATGGAAACGAAGGTTGACGCAGTAATGTAATGGGCTTTCCAGTTCTGGAATAAAGAGAACAAAAAAGGACACATGGTTGCTCTCTCTAATGAGGACCGCGATAAGCTTTTACCTTCGTTGAGGGTTTATTCTGACGAATTGTAATTGTGTGTCAGGTTTGGTTGACTGCAGTCTTGTATTTGTCAAGTAGAACTATCTAACAATGAAAGTCACAATGGGGGATATTTCCCACTGCCTACTGCAAATTATCATCGGGACCAAAATTTTTACAATTTTACAATTTTTTCAATTTACTGACTCAAATAGCTGAATCGGGTATCGGTGACAATGGGGCCGATTTATTCAATTTAATTTTATGTTTATAAATAATATACATTATATATTGGGATTTTAATTCCTGTAGTTTTCCTGTAAGTTTCGACCAATTGGTTTTTACACTTGAATTGTAATTCATGTTAATTTTTTTACCAAGTTGCTGGTATACGATTTATTATTTTAATAATAAATAACAATTCAATACATTTATTCTATGTATTTATTTGTTACATTTTGATTTACAAAGATAAGAAAGCAATGTTTAATTTGAGCCAATGTTGCCTTAAATATAAAAAGAATGATCCCAGCCACTTCCACACAGTGAGACATACAGCTTATTAATTAAACACCGGTATCGGATCAGTACTCGGTATCGGCTGATACCCATCGCTATCAGTATCTGGACTGAAAAAAATCGGATCGGTGCATCTCTACAATGTTTACTGAAGTAATAAATAAAGTGAGATGTAGGCTCATTTTCTCATAGACTTCTATACAATCAGACTTCTTTTTGCAACCAGAGTCGTCGCCCCCTGCTGGCTGTTAGAAAGAATGCAAGTCTAAGGCACTTCAGCATTGGCTTCACTTCTCAGAGTCCGGAGGTAGCCCACTGCTCCAGATAAATAAAATTTCAGATGCAGTTCCCTCTGCTTCAGTTGTTGTGAGCGATGTTAGATCAGGTGCAGCCGGCTATTTACACATTTATATTTCCTCCTCCTCTAAATAAGAACATCATACATATTGCATGAGCCAAAACACACACTATTTAGCTATTCAGTCTTTCTTACATTTACTGGCACAAAACTTTGGTACGATCAAATGCAACTGGAATGTTTAGCACCAATAGGGCACCAATGGAAGTTTTGAAAATAATTAATATCTAAAACAAAATGAATGATTATGTTTTGAACTGCTGTAGGTCCTGCTGATAGAATAAACCCCTTTTGAGGATTATTTGAAACACACATTCATTCAACATCTTGATATTTCAGAACCGACTGGGTTGTCAAATGTTACCAGCATGCTGCAAGTAAAAAAGACAGCTAATCAATACCCTGTGCCACTTTCACTTTGTCTGTCATTCAACGAGACAATATGTCAGATTTTCCAAATAGGCACATCTCACATTGGAATGAAACTCTTTCAGGGCTGGCACTTCACACTGCGACAGCAGAGATGATGAACGATACGAGGACAAAAGCTGACAGATGTGATAAATACAACGTCGAATGGCTAATCAATCTCATGTGGGTAGAAGGAAACGGAGGGAAAACAGCAGCAGGGATCTCCTGGTGTGAGTCAGCAGAGGCAAAAGGGTCTGATTGGCAGCGGGTACGCGAGTGTGTGTGTGTCTGCAGACCGCATGCGTGCACGTCTGTATATCCAAGTGTGTGTGTGTGAAGCCTTTTCTTGGTCTCTCATGCCTGACCTTGTCTTTATGAACCGGAGCTGTGTGTGTGTTGCCAGGAAAACACATCCCTGTTTCCTGGTTACAAACGCTGGCAAAAGCCCAAACATATTGAAAAAACTACACACTGCAAAAAACAAGTATGAAAGGAAGTGACAAATGACTGGCTTAAAAAATAATAATAATAACTTCACCATGGTGAAGGAGCATGAAATATAGCCACTCCAGGAAGAAGAGAGAGTGAGCAACTATCCATTCATCTTCAAATAGCTGACACTCCTTCCTCCTCCTTCACTCTTCTCTTCTCCAAGCCTTTTTTCCTTTTACACATTCTCATCAGAAGGCCATTACCACGCCCTAGATCATCCGTGTGTGTGCACATGACCTGTGAGTGTGTGTATGTGTCCTAGTCCACATGACCTACTTAGACTAGGAATGGACCTCGAGAAAATTGTAGTAACTGAGAGAGGGGATTCAGTCTAAAACATGCAGAATCCATTATTTTTCACTCTCAGCAGTTTTCACCGGCTATATTTAGCATCTGCATTCCAGAGTACATCTTATAGTACTCAAAGACATATACACAGTGTCCACAGTATCAAGTATCCTCTCACACTGTGCATCCACCCACACACACTGCATGCAAAAATAATATACACGCAGCCACAAGCACGTCTTCTCAGACCAGACAGAGCCAACTTTCTTATAGCACTGCTATCCACTGTGTCATTAAAACATCATTCCATCAATTTAACGCTGTATTCAACAGTCAGACTCATGAGGGACAGTTAAAAGGTTAAACATCTATGCAGCGGAACCAGAGATATCGTCTTTTTTTATTCCACACATTCTTCTTCCTTGTCAAAATCGCCTACATTACCCACAATACAATGGTCAGTGGTCGGAGTTTCGGGTGCTAATGTAGCCTCGAGCTGCTAGCCTCAAGCAGAGATGAGCAGCGGGGCTACAGAGGTCTGGTAAACTCACTTCTTTCTTAATCCACACCCTCAGATTTTTTTTTTTTCATTTTCAAAATTGTAGGCTTCAGCACCAACTGACGCTGACTCAAGTGACATCATTTGAGGCAAGACTTCACGCAGCAACTTTAGGGCGCTTTTAACCCGCTTCAATCAACCTCTGGTGCAGTTCGTTTGGGCGGTTGTGAAACTCCGGTGCGGACCAAAACAACCGGTCCGAGACTGCTTGAGATGGTCTTATTTCCAAGCGAACCAAAACGCAGGCGGCCTGTGCAGGCATTTGTTGACTTCTGTTGAAGTCCGATGTCTGCTTGACATCTGGCCCAAGAGAACATGAACCCTGAACAGAATATGCTAAATAAAGTCCGCAAAAACAGTGAGGAGACTGGAGAAGGGATTCATGCACAGTCATTCAGTGCCGAGTCTGTCTAAAGTGAAAAAACTTTGATAGCTTCAGAGTTCGCTATTCCCCGCATTAAAGTGGCAGCTCTCGAGAAGAAAAAGATGAATTAGCTCCGTACACACCCCTCAGCAACAATTTTTTTTCTGCTTTGATTTGTGCACTGTGAAACCAAGCCAGACTAAATAGAAAATGAACCAAAAGTATCAATATAACTAGGATTTGGACTAACGGACTACGGCTTGTGAAAGCGCCCTTAGAGCAGAGGTAAAAAAAAAAAAAAGCTGGCCTGAGGGGCCAAAACTGGCCCGCCTGAGGGTCCAATCCGTCCCACTAGATGACTTTGCAAAGTGTAAAAATTGTAGAGAAGTTATTAATTCGAACTTTTCAATAAAATGCACTTCTATTCCTATTTGTCCATTGGGGGTTGCGATGTCCTAATAAGAGTAGCAGTCCTTATGCTGGATACACTATTAGAGATCCTGCGTGCTTATGTACTGGCTACCACTAGGTATGTCACAATACCAGAAATTTAGGAGTCGATACCAATACCAGTGAAATTCCATGATTCTCGATACCATGGTAAAAGACAAAAGCATACACTCAAAACATCCACTCGTTTATTACCGTTTGCATTACCGTACGCTACTATTCATGCGGGAGCTGCAGTTGAAAAATGTCTAGGACAAAGAGTGTCAATGGACCAGTTCCTATTTCTTTACAGAGGTAAATGGGAAGCCAGTGTGCTTGGTGTGTTCACAGCACCTTTCAGTGCTCAAGGAATATCAGACTCACCATGACTCAAAATACTTGCAAGGACAACTGAGAACGGAGAAGACAAATTAATTATTGGCAGAGTTTAGGAAACAGAAGTCTGTTTTTAGTCGTAGCCGAGAGATCAGCATCACATCTCAGGCTGTTCATTATCTGCTTTGTAAATGGCTTGTTCATTAATTATGAACGTGTTCAGAATGTACTTCTTTACACTAAAAGAAAGGGAACATTTGGAGGAGTTTGGAGGTTATTTATAGGTTCTTATGCAATGGTTTTACTGAGATCAAATTGGGCTGTATGTGGCCCATGAACTAAAAGACGCTCAGACAGCTCTGCTTTAGAGTGTCAACAGGCTTCATACAACTTGTTTCACTTATTCAGTAAGTAGTAATCCCCAACACCTGTAAACAGACTTTGATGTGTACAATCAGTGGAATTCTGCTTTAAGTTTAAATACAAAATAAGATCTCACACTAACATCACATTTACAGTAATCTGTTCTATATTTGCTGTATGTTGATTGGTACTTATCCTATGGGAGAGTAAGCTGATTGAATATAGTTTTGAAATACACTGGTGGTGTGGCTCTCGGGGTGGCAAAGGGGATCCAACAGTCCATCTGTTCAATATTTTGGTCCAGATTAAAATATTTGGACAACTTCAGGATGGATTAACATTAAATTTGGCAGAGACATATATGGTCGTCAGAGGCTTAACCCCTAATGACTTCGATGGTCCCCTTAATTTTCTATCTAGCACCACCAGCAGCCGGTCCAAATTTCCACTTCATGACAGGATGCCTCTAAAACTAATGATCCAATTCTCATTATCATCTCCATTTTTCATCCAATCTCACAATTTTGTGTCCTGGTATGCGTTGAACTTTGCCACCAAAAGAGGCTGTTAGCGTTGCTGTAGACTTCTAATCTTGGATTTGAGCATATACAAGATTTAATCGTCTGCAAAACAGTGAATCCAACACTAAAAATAATGCAGCAGTGATGATATTATGACTGTTTGTGAAACGTAAGCATACATAGAACCCATTTTTACCCCTTTGAAAATGTCTGCCAGTTTTTCCCTGCCCAAATTTAGCGCAAGTTCAGAGTGTTATTTAACCTCCTTTGCGACAATATAGTATGACATTGGTACCAATGGATTCCTTAGGTTTTCTAGTTTCATATGATACCGGTAACTTCACTTTAGCTTTAAAACTGAGCCCGCTATAACCTCCGAAAGATTGACTGCGTTGACGCGATAATAACGTGTTAACTTTGACTGCCCTAAATTGAACCCATCATGATAGCGATATAATTTACCTTCGCCTAATTCAAATTTTTACTCAGCAGAGATTAAATGCACCATACAAACGCATAATGTAACCCAATGTAAAATCCATTAACGTTAGCTGTTAGGTGTCTTATTTACATGAGAAAAGTTTGCTTTTAGGGATTTCTGACAGGTTAAGGAAACAAACCTTCTTGGTTTTGTTTAAGAAACAATCATGGTTTGGCTTGAAATAAACCCGTTCTGGCAGAAAGTCCTGAAGGCAAACTTCTCCAGTGTACGGACTGCGCTGCCCACAATTTGCTAACAGCTAACAGCTAACGTTAACTAGCTCTCATGCCGATTTCAACACAAATTTGTTGTTCACAATGAAGCGTCCCGCTATGGGTGCATTCGTAAATAGTCACTCCGAGCAAAAGTGCGCTCTCTAGCACAAACTGGACTTTGTCAATTCGGACAGTATGAGTCTAAACAGTAATGTAATGGAAGACATCTAGCAGATGGACATATCAAGACACATTCCTGCAGAGTCATGAATATTCTAACCTTCATAAATACATAATAAGCATAAAACACAAAGTCTATCTCTAAAGCTTCATGTTAGATTTACTGAAGGAAAGAAATCAAGGCGTGGGCTTTGTCTTGTCCCTTCACTGCTCTGCCATGCACCATGTCTCCAACAAAGCTGCTCAGACTTTGACAAAATGAAGCGAAATGATGCATCCCACCACATTAGAGCAGTTTCAAAATTACACTGAGCGGCTGCAGCCTGAGGCTTTCTGCTAACAGATCAAAATGTGGGGACATATTTGTGACACATTAGCTCAGATGGGCATTCCATCATTTGTGTTTACTGTCGCCCCGTCTCACCCTGAAAGGACCGGAGGAATTATCTCCACTACTTTCTGGTATTCATATTTCATTAATCGTGACAAGCCTCTATGTACATTGCATACATATACACACACACACACACAGTTCTAACCTGTTCCTTGACGGAGGCGAGGATGGCGGAGGTGGTTTCAGACTCGGATCCGTCTCCATTGGAGGCGTTGAGGACGGGGCTCAACATGGCGGCAGCGCTGGCAGTGTCAGACGCCACCTCAGGCACTGGCATACCTCCTGGAAAACAAGGGAACATGCAACTCTTTTACTATTATTAAAGACACTGTGACATGCCAGCATTTAGGCTGAGGGGCTGTCACACCTACACTCTCCTACACTCACACACAGATATGGACGTTAAGGCAGAGGTGAAGAGAGACACATTTCCAAGCACATATTCAATATTGACATATTGGGGTTATAAGATTGCCAATAAACCAATCTATTAGACATCTCTTAAAATCTGGATACCAGCCAGTCAGTGTTGCCCATGTGCAATGCATTACAATGGCCATAATGTCTTTTCAACATTTTGAATCGATTCATATGTTCAGATGATTATTTAAACTTTGTTTTTCATTTTCTCTCTGACTTATTCATGTGGAGCTGGAGCTTATCCCAGCATGCATTTAGCAAAGTGCAGAGGCAGACCCTGGACAGGTGCACTAGTACATCTTTGGAACAGGAAATCTAGGCCAGTGAGAAGAAAGTGTGCCGACTCGGCGGGGGTAATGGTCACAGGTCTAGTGGTAGTCTGGCAATAAAAGCGATAGCTGTAGTAGAACCAGCAAGAGATTATAGCAATTGTAGTAACAAGGTAGTAGTCTATCAATGGTGGTAGGATTTGTAGGTGCCATAAAAAGTGGTAGTGGTACTCAGGAGATTTGTGACAAGAGGAGTACATGTACCAACAAAGGCATTCCAGTTCTCGGTTTTGAATTGTACTAAAAAAGGTACACATCTGGCACACATTTGCAGCAAAAGGTGCTACAGTTAGGGCAAAATAAAGTAGCATGCCTAAAGTACAGCCCAAACAACAAGCATAGTACTCTAAGAGATGCAAATGTGCTCTCATTTCAGTAATGCTGCTTTTAGTAGTACCACTACTCTACTACTTTTCTTAGTGGTACTATTGTAGTTTTATTGCTACTATTACCTTTTAGCTAGTAGTAGCAATAATAAGGTAGTCCAATGATGACATCTTTTGGCAAACAACCTGAGATTTAAAGGATAAGGCTGGCAATATTCTATAATTGTGTTGCCGTCATCAACTTCAATGAAAAGGCCAAAGCCAACAATGGGTTAGTATCATTCACAGACTCTCCGTCACAAGCCCATAGTCTCCTACTGAAGATGTAAATCTTTAAAAACGAGTCATGAATACATACTTTAATTTAAAAACACAAGGCTAATAACTTCTTCAAACACACTTAATTAGCAAATGTTGCTCAAACAGGAGTAAATAGTGCATTTGTTGGGAGCTATTTTCATGCAGATTGATGCACATTTGGTACGTTAGTCAGTACAGTCATAATAGTAGTATTAGTAGTATTAGCAGTATTAGCAATAGTAACCAGAGTAATAGAAGAAGCAGTCAATAATAGCATTTATCAATATCACATCAGCACAAAAGATACGCTATGAACAACTTTCATTCCCCAAAAAGACAAAGCCTCCAGTGTCAGAAATCAAGTTATCAGGAGTCCTAGCATCTGAGGGACTGACGTACACACACAACCACACACACACTTGCATGCTTGATGCCATGTGTCAACCTGCATTTCACCAAGCGTTGGAGGACACGGGCTTCACATGTGCCATGTAATCCTGATGCAGCACGGAGCTGGTGTAACAGCTGCATCAGCCAGCTTTACACACTGATGAAAGGCTTGTCATGAGGAATCTGACACACACACACACACACACACAGGAAAAAAAGGGCTGGCTGTCGGCATGAGGCAGCAGCGGTCTAGTACTGAGGTAAAAGAAAGTGGAGCCTGTGAGCAGAGTGGAGGGATAGGTGCGGAAAGGAGAGGGGAGGTGGAGAGGTGAAAGGAAAAGAGGAGTGGAAAGAGAGTGAGAATAACAGAGGGGAGAGGAGGAGGCGAGGTGAGGAGAAAAGAGAAAAAACTATTCTTGCATGCTGCTAGGCAACAATCTCTGGTCACTGAAGGCTGCTAATATGGCTGACCTGGCTTTACTTGTCTTCCATTTTGGAGAGTGTTCCTCTTCCTCTCTACCTATCCGTCGCTCCTCACTGTTTCTGGACTTAAATTTTTCATTACAACCCACCTTTCTACTTACACTACCTCCCTTTCCTCTGCATGCCTCTCCCCACTGCATCCTCCCCCCTCCTTGTTGCCTCTAAACTTTCTCCCCCCCTCCCACTCCTTCCCTCTCTTCCTGCCCACTTCTCTTCACTTGACCTATTTCGGTGTCTCCTCATCTTTTCAGCACATTTCTGCTTTATTAGGCAGCGCGCAGCGGAGGGTGACAGGAGGAGGATGAGCCGAAAGGTTGCGGTCTGGATTTGAACCTGCAACGCTGCAGTGCACCTGAGCCCTCCGCGCTCTTGAGCGTGCACCGTCCCTCATAAACACTCGGCTGCTTATCTGGCCTCGTGACACCGCTGCACGCTTCACGGTCTTCATCGTCCGTCGCCTTTTTTCTCTCCTCCCTTTCAAGATGTTTTACTCTATGGCTGTGAGGTCACAACTGCACAGCATTACCGTGGCCTGACACTTCCATCCTCTCTCTACACTTTCCTCTCATATCTCCCTCCCTGCTATGACTACCTCCTTCCTCTGTGCCTCCATCCTTCTAACTTCTCCTCCCTCTTTGCTCTACGTGTAGTCACATCACACAAAATGTCATCACTTATGGAGGACGGAACCTGCCAAAATAAAAAATAAATCAATCAATAAATAAATGACTTGATAAATTAATGAACATGTTATTATTCATAAATGTAGCCATTCATTAATTGATGAAATGTGACATACATTTATATTTCTATTTTAATTTGTTTCTTTATTAATTTATCTTTATTTATTTATTTATTTTTGCATTTATATTATATTACACATGTGGAGTGACAGCCCCCTCATTTGCATAATGAGGCAGAAATGCATAAAGAAATGTGTAAAGAAAAGATTACAGAAATAAATAAGTTTTGAAAAATAAATTAGGGGGGAAATGCAAAGGGAAAATTGTACAGAAATAAATAAATAAACAAATACATAATTCAAAAATAATTATAAAATAAATATAAAATAAATGCAAAAATAAATAAATAAGTAAAAGGAAAATGAAACAGAAGAGTAAATAAATAAATAAGGGAATTAATACAAAGATAAATAAATAATAAAGAAGCAAATGAAGCAAAGTTATTGAAGCAACAATAAAATAAGAATAAAATAAAATGTCTATAATACATTAAGTGTTCTTTAAGTGTAAACAATACAACTGGTGCAAAGAAATAAATACTGAATGGATATATATAGACTGGATGATTATTTATGTATGTATGTACAGTGTGTACCTGTATACATGTCTATATACTGTATGTACGGTGAGTAGGATTATAAAGTAGGATTTTTTTAGTTTTTTAGTAAATTATCTCAACAACTATTGGGTGGATTGCTGTGAAATTTGGTACAGACATCCATCCAACATTTATAGTACCCATGAAGAAGAAAACGCAGGTTTATGACACTGCAAAACATTCCTATCAGCCTCAGCTGCACTTTGTGTTTAATTATAGAAAATTATAATATACAAAAGTGTACTAAACTAAGATAGTCATCACCAATAAACAAGCATTGTCACTGTGAGCATGTTAACATTCTGATATTAGCATTTAGCTCAAGTGCGGCCTCTCAGAGTTGCTAGCGTAGCTGTAGACTCTTGTTTGTATGTGATTTCTGTTTTTCCCATCCCTCAGTATGTCACCATGTTAGTTGTCAACACATTACTGCACCAATATTACAAATTCCTCTTCACTGAGTCTGACTGAAGTTCTGATTCTGTATTCTCTCTTTACTTTGGGAGCATCCTTATGCATGAATCATTTCACATGACAAGCTTGAACCGTATCAAGAGAACCGGACCCAGAGAGCGGCGGAGCGCCCCGGTGGCCCAATTTGCCTATAGAACAAAAACAAGAGAGAAGCTCTGGTTTTGGCTGTGCAGACAGGGCAGGCAGCCAAATATAGGTCAGCTCAACAGACCGTGTCCAAGCCCTCATCACACAACTGACCAGTACAAAGCTGCTTTCCCCAATAACAGCCATCAGAACTAGGTTATAGAGGCCCACAGCCCAGCTAGAGACAAGACTTTGAATATGGATTAGGCCTAAAGGCTTTATCTCACTGAAGTATAATCTTGGATTTTTAGGTCTATATTTCAGTGCCGTAATGCAGGGGTATTTAGCCACCGCATTTTCAAAGCGGTAATCTCCGATATTGCTGTAACGTTGTAAATGCAGCTCACCATGCTATGATTGACATGGCTGACATGGGGGAGTACTGAGCTTAATCTTTTGACCCTTTGAGCTCATCAGTCGGGTCTGAGACGGGCGTGTTTTGGTGAAGACGGAATTCAGATCAGCAACAAATCAGCTAAATGCCAATGTGGAAGTGTTATTTCCCCGTGGTACGGTGTGCTGTTTACTTGTATTCCTGTATACACGTGTGTACATGGAGCACTAGAGCGAACTTGTGTGTTTGTGTTTGTATTTGTGCGTGTGTCCCTTCTGGGATGGCGAGTGTTTGTTATGTGTTTGACGGGCAGTCCCTTGTTGCCTCATTAAAACTTGCTGCAGTGTTTTGTTTGGGCTTCACCAGTCATCTGTCCCTTTGTCTAGACGCTGTGCCCACGACTCGGCTTCCAAATTAACAACACTTTAACACGTACATTAACAATGTAATTAGCGCCGTCTGTGTCTCATTGTGTATTTATTAGGAGTCCACAGCGGAGGTATGTCTTTCATTTTTTTTGGTGTTACCCTTAAGAGTTCTGTGATGGGTACACGGTTTTCTTTCAACCTTGTTTTCTAAAGCGGCACGGTGAATTAGACGAACTAAATTAAGCATGGGGTATCGGGGATTGAAGTTTGCATGTAAATCCTCTGATCTGTGTTCTGCTGAACACAGGCGCAACTCTCCAACCAAGCGTATAATGGTACCTTTTGAGCACGTTCTTACATCTGGTTTCATCAAACAGCAACTCTGTCTCCTATGAAATATGTCTACGGCTAATTTTTTGCTTTCCAAATACATTTCGGAGAAAATGTGTATATTGCTTGATGTTTGTATCAATCCACTAAGTGTGACATTCTTATTTTGGTTTTACAGCCCTCAAATTTACTGTTTTGGTTCACTCTCACGGCTCTCATCAGCGTTGTTTTGGCTGCAGGTTTCCACCCTGCGCTGCTCCGCAGAGCACACCAGCTGTGACAGCTCCGTCCTCCGCACAGCGATGGCCTTATTAACGTTATGAGTCCCTTATAGAATTGGGTTTAAATCTGAAATATTGCCAAATAGGCGCGTTTGCTTTTCGCTTCGCATCGTCTTGTATGTCAACTCTCTCTCGTCCCGTGTGTGTGAAATATGACACCTGCTACTCTGAGCTGAGACTCCGTATAGAGCAGATGCATTCAATGTCAGTTTGTAGTGTCCGTCGTCCAACTTTGTATTGATAACACGGCGTTGACACGACAAAATGAACTAAATGGGTTTATTTCTGTAAAAAAAGCAAAATGACGCTGGGGGCGGTGGGCCACTAATGTAATCGGTGTGTGCCCGACCACCGTGTAACACCGGTAACACCAACTACCACGACAAGCCTACTGTGTGGCTGCACCATATGCATGGCCTTTATATTGAATGACTTTTTACTACAAGAACTGTCACTGGCAGACAATGGCAGATGGCCGTCCAAGCATCATTGAGGGTTAATCACCCATCAGCCAAATCTATCCATGGTTAAAGTCCAGATGCTAATGGACATTTATATTCAGCGCACACGCCAACACACACGCACACACACACACACATGCCTACTGTACAGCTGGGATACAGTGTGCATCCCTCTGAGTGCCGTTTAAGGATAGCAGCGCTGATGACAAACCATTAAGAGGCGATTGACCACAATAAAAAATCAGTTATTTAATAAAAATGTATTATCAAAAGCATTAAAACACAAAGCCAGTTACACTACAAGGAGCAGTTGCCAAACGGCTTCAGAGAGCTGCTGTGTTGTTATTTTACTGCCTGGATGCCTGGCTCACTGATAATGGATCACAACTCAGTAGAGTCTGAATGATGGTGTTCTCATTTCAAACGGCCGTATCTATTTTAGGCCTTAAATGCTAATGATGCTCATTGAGTTTGTTGGTGTGTGATAGAAACTACTGCAGATTATATAATCACAATACCTTTAGTGTAAAGTTGCAAGGACAACTAATAACTTCATTAACAGTCCACTGGGTGTTTCACTTTGATTTCTCTTTTTCCTACCCAGCACAGTCAGGCTTCACGTACACCTGGCTAATTACTAGGGGTGGGAAAAAAAATGTATTCACCTATGTATCACGATTCTTTGGAGATTTGAGTCTATGCGGAGGTCGGAGGAAGTTACCGCTTTTATTGTTGTAGTCTGAGTAACGTGATGTCATATCCGTTCCGTATTCGTCACCAAAACAAACAATAGCCGGCCGCCACGAGCCGAAACGAAAAAGTACCAAATGGCAGAGGGTGTGCATGAATACGACCTGCAACCTCACATTTTAAATCCAAAGTGGTAAACACTACACATACAGTAAAGCACGGAAACACTTTGGGTTTCACACATTGTCAGGAAAAGCAGAGCTAGACATCATGGCTAAAGCTGCATGCTAACTCTGTCATGGACAGGAAACGTTATCGTATTACGATAACGTGCGGTCAAGCCGGCTGTCACTCTCATCTTCGTGGTCAAATCAGCCGACACTAAAACTGTAGAGCACCCATATACTGACATTTATGTTAAATGCATTCAAACGGCCCCGATGGAGCTGACCATGGATGTATAAAAAGAACGGAGCTGACGGGAGAGCTAGTGGCGGACTTGGCGAAGTTAGCGGAAGTATACACGTGTGACTACGTCCTGTTTTCAAAATAAGGTGTTAACAAAGGGCACTGTATATACAAAATACATATATGGAAATAAGATTGATTAGATTATATTCACCAGAAGTATAAAATACTACATGTCCCTTATAAATGAAATAGATAATGTCACTGATTTATGAGGGAAATGTCTAATCTTTGATTTTTGGGTTGCTGGAAAATATTGAATTAATAATTCCTGATAATCACTAATATATTTGACTTCAGGACATCTCTGGCTACATACATGCTGAAAATCAAACATTTTGTATCAATTTAGATATTATCCTAATGAAAAGTATCTTGAAGTGTATGATTCAACTTTTTTCCCATGGTCTAGTGTTAAAAAAGTTAATAAAAATCACAATAAATCATAATATCAAATTGCAATATATAGATTCGCAATACATATCGAATCAACACCCAAGTATCGTGTTAGTATCGAATCAGGAGATAGGTGTAATGTCCCAGCCCTACTAATTACCCAGAAGAGAGGAAGACAATTAGTCAACCAATACGGTGTCAATATGGTGGAAGACGAAGAAGCTTTAAATAGTAATCTGACAGCAGCTTTACGGTAGAACTCAGGTGTTGAGTAATGACAGGAGCTTGATGATGGTATAAGGTTTAACAAGCCTCCAGGCTCTTGAAAAAAACAAACACTGCAGCTAATGTGTCTGATTAAACCTGTGACAACCACACACACACTGTTAGCACATAACAACAGAGAACGGAGCTATATTTAACCTAAAACTTCAGTGCAGAACAGAAATGCTGATACTTTCATCTAGTGGAAGATCACACAGAAAAGCAACAACTAAACAGGAGCAGAAAAAACAGGAAGACCCTACATCCCAGGTGTAGACACCTGCAGGAGCTGCAGCAGGTAACCAGGACAGATCCCTCCACAGAATGAGCATCTCATAAAGCCACAGCATGTGGCCGAGACATACTGTAGACTAGCCTGGTTCCAGACCACTCAATCACCTCCCATCATGACCAATCAGAGCTTTGCAGGCAGAATCCTAAATGACCACCAAGCGTGGATATGATTAACAGCTGTGCAGGCTGTTGACTTACAGAAATGATAACTCTTAAATCTGCTTTTGTTGTCTGTTTGTTAACTGCTCCAAGCAACCACTACTGCAGTCTGATTATCAGGCTAGACAGAAAATATATCAAAGTAGTGCTTTGTTCAGTGCAAAACTTTGATATTGTGGCCTGTGGGGCATTATTTATACTATTCTTACACACGTATTCATTAATCCCATTTTTTCAGCTTTATTATTATTATTCACACTGTCATATATTCTAGTAAACATATTGTACATATTTCATATTTCTATTTTTACACATTTACAGTTCTCTATGTTTATAGATCGGGATATTCGGGAGATAGGTGAATCGTCCCAGCCCTACCGTCTATTGATTTCACCTAACATAAAAGCAATTTTAATCAACTTCTAACATCCTTCAGATAATTAAGGTGATTGCTTAGACCCCTCTGTATATTATGAAACTTGTAAGAACATTATATAGTTAATTCATTCCAACTAAGGTCAAATCCCACAAATCCATACGGAGTCAGTCAGTTTTGCTGCCTTCTTTTGCTCATCAGTATTACAGAATGATTCAACGCACAGTATAGCCTACAAGCAGGCACACATGTACAGATATGGAAAGATGCACACTTATTCCCATACGACACACAGATAGCTCTCATGTATTACTCTTTAGCTTCAGTACACACACGACATATGTTGCTCTGTCACCTCGGCACATTGAGTCAGCCTGTTGGGGACTGACTCAAATGGAATCAGAAAACATCTTGACTCAACAGTGCTAGCCTTAATCAGTTATCTGTGTGCGGGAGGGGTAAAAGGTTTTAATAGTGCCCCATGTTTCCTCCGCGTCTCCTTGGTGATAGTTACAGTATGTAGCTGGATGAACGCAATCACCATAGCAGCTAGCGGTTAATGGACTGTGTAATTTTCTGTCCATCATTACAATACTGTAATAGTGGCTTCCAACGTAATCAGTAATGTCTTCATAATCAGATGCACAGCAGGGCATCAATTAAAACAAACGAGATCATTTACATTAAAGGCCTTTGCACACCAAGCACATATTTTTGGGGGGTGCGTCGCACTGCACACACACACCTGCGCGAATATATCGGCCATCGTCAGCCCAACAACCGACGATTGCCGATATATTCGCGCAGGTTGGAATGTTTGGAAAATTTAAACATATCGCCCAACTCTTGCAAGTGGGCGTGTTCATGATGTTTCTATCGTGCGGCTGGCGCAAAACTGGAAGACAACAAGTATCTGAGGGTGAAGAAGAAGAGTTATTTACAGGAAGACACCAACCAAAATGTCTAACTGGAGAGACGACAAGATTCGGATACTTATGTCGGTGGGGATCGACGCTGAAATTCAAGGAACGACAAGAGGCAAGGTTGTTTATGACCAAATTACGAACCGACACGTGATCGTGGTGTAATCCACGTCATGTCCTACCTCCAGGCGCCATCCCTCGTCTAAACCAAACGGAGTATTTCCTGTAGGTGAGAACGCATCTGACACGGACAATCTCATGTTGTGTGTGTGTGAAAGGGCAACTCCTGACAATGTCTGGACATGATTCTCCAGACATGGTCCAGAGTTCATATGAGAAATGTAATTAATACTTATAAAGTGCACAATACGGGGATGTGAGAAGGCAGGGGTGGAAGGGTGTTCGTGGTTTCTCTGCTTCTTGTGAAGACAGACGTTTTAATAAGCCTCCTCATTTTCTAAACATTGAAGTAAAACAGAAATAAAGTCAATTCCCTCTCTTGCTTTTCCTTTAATCTCCAATTCTATCTCTCACAGCAAGCCTCTCCTTGTGTGGTTATACTTGTGAGGACATACTTGGAAATCAAATTCATGAGGTTTTTTTATAATGTTTCATTTGGTGGAATTCAAGTCATCATCCGAACCGAGAAGTCTGCATATTTAGAGCTAAGACATGAAACTGGTCAAAAATTAGGATCACACGGGCCTCATCTTTTACTCGTGACTCTTGTCAAGTGAAGAAATCCGGAGGAAATAATTTCCTGCCATATCAATGCAAATCTCACAGCGCAGGTTTATCCCCAGGATGTGTGTTGATCCGGGGTCGGAGAGAGCTGAGGCATATTGATGAATCTGGGCGTAATATTTCACAAAAGTTCTCTCAAGGTCATTCTTTTAGTGTGGGAAACTTATTTTATGTTATTTCTGTCAGATCTAAAAGAGACTTGGATGTAAAAGGAACATTGTATATCACATATTACTTTGGCATTAACGACTGTAAGAACATCCTGCCGTTTATCTAATCATCACTCTCTGACTGCTCTGTGTTCATTTAGCTGATTAACAAATCTCATTACAGAATAGTTCAGGATAATGGACATCATTAAGAGCTGACTGACATAAATGAAATGAGCGTGGAGGAACAATCAGTAGTTGGTAATGGATATATTCACTATTTGGCCAAAAGTATATGGACAATGCATTTGTGTTTGGTATGGGCTGTTTAGTTACTAATAAAGGAATCACGCTCCTGTTTTAACATGACAATGCCCCTTTGCTCAAAGCCAGGTCCATAAAGAAATTATTTTTCCTACTGGGATGAACTGGAACGCCAACTGAGAGCCAGGCCTTATCACCCAACATCAGTGCTCGCCCTCGCTGACTCCCAATGTCCACAGAATGTGTCTGCGTTCAAGCTCGGTCTCTTTTCTCCGCTCCATTCGTGTGGTTTAATTCCGAAATTTCGTTGTTTTAAATCCCAGTGTGTCCAGGCCTTTACAGTGGATGCACATTCAGAATGGGAGTTTGTAAAAGCTTTATGAGCAATTTTAAGAGCTTTAGATTTAAAGCTAAAGAATCTTGTCCAAGTTCATGGATCGTTAATCGAAAATGACACTGGCCCTGCTGTGTGTACCTAAGCACTAGTTTAAAGGGGACATATCATTCTCATTTTTAGGTTCATACTTGTGTTTTAGATTTCTACTAGAACATGTTTACATGCTTTAATGCTCAAAAAACACATTATTTTTCTTATACTGTCTGTCTGATAATATGTTTCCCCGGATTGGTCTGTCTGAAAAATTTAATTTTAGTGTCAGAATGTTCAGAAGATATGTGGCTCGTGAAAAATGGGTCCAATATTCACTTTGGTGACTATAAGGGGAAAAAATCGGTCATAATATGTGTTGACGTTCACTTCTCCCATTGGAGACTCAGGACATGCCGCTAGTCTCCTAAAGGAGCAGGGCAGCGGCGAAACCCACATGACAGATACAAAAAACTGACTTTGAGTGCGCCGACTCCTTTCTGGACTGTCTCTGGTGATATACTGTATAGCCTGCATGTGACATAGGAAGGGGAGCCAAATCTGAATGAATTGTTGAATCACGTTTTCCGATCTAGGCAGCCAACAAAAAAACTGACTGGGTTGTCTTATTTCACAGTTTGGAGGGCTAGTAGGCTTTCCAGATACCCAAATGTATGTGAACAAACACTGAAAAAGTTTTTCATGATATGTCCCCTTTAAGAGAGAAGTCACAGATGGTGTCCAAAGAGCTTCACTGTGATTGGCTGAGAGTGTTGAGTTGCCATGGGAGACCCCTGCTGGTTAGTTGATGGGACAACAACGGGGAAGCTCTTCGGGATAACCTCAGGCCAGGGAGAGAGTGAGTGAGAGAGACCTTCACACAACTGACCTCCACATACTGCAGGTCACTGCTAATGTGCTATTATTGATGAACACACACACACTGAGAGGGAGGAAGAGACACAGAGGTCACCAAGTTTCCCCACTGCGTTCGATACAATGATGAAATCACATTCAGAAACACACACACACACACTTTCAAGAGGAACAAATCTTCAACAGCAAAGTGAATCGTTTTGCATACACTGAGCAGACTTCTGATTAGTGCTCATAAAGATCTGCCTCTCATGACTCAAACATCATGTAGTCAGTCGTCTCCAATTTAAAATGAAAGGAGGCACTCCTAGCTTTTCTCACATAAATTATGCCTCCCTAACGAACAGGGAAATGTGGGCAATTCTGAGCTTAAGACATTACATTTTTATGCAGAGTAATGGCACTGCTTTGAATGTACTGCAGTGTTTTAACTTGAAAAGAAAATGATCAGTTAAATAAGAATAAAGAATGACATTAACTCGGGCGCTGAGGTTGATTTTCTTACCTTTGAAAATACAGAAGGGAGAACCTAAGAGAAAAAAAAAAAAAAAGCTCAACCTCCCGGCGGGCAGCGGACGAAAGTTAAAAGAGGAGGAAAACAAACTGTTCACTCACGGAGTAGATCCTCATCTTCATTACAAAGTAACCCTTGTTTAACGCTACATCCCTGTCTCCAAACAAGCAAGCCGGAGCAGCTAAAAATACGATCAACATCATGAATTATACATAATTTTCCACAGATCCTCTGGGTGAGCTGCGTTCACGAGCGGCTTCACCGCATGGTATAATTACAGAGGTTACAACGGCGGTGATAAACACAGTGCAAAGACAAATTAAAACTCACGCTGGCCTCCTCCACCCACAAAGGAATTCAAACCGCTGGATGACAGACGACTCTGCATCATGACAAAGCTGTTTGTTGAGCGAGAGGATGCTGGGGAATGAAAGTTACAGGCTGAGAGACGCTTCCAAGTTAACTGCTTTGTACAAACTGTGGCGTTTTGTCGGGAGGAAAAAAGCTCTTGTGTCTTTTAGAACTAAACTCCTGTGGGTTTACTTTACATGCTCATCAGTGAAGTAAATAAGTGGGGCAGAGTTGTATTTGCAGAGGGGGTTTACTGATTGTAAAACCACAGGTTCAATTCCTGAGTTTCAGGATATACCCAAGATACATCCCAGCAAATAATTAAACAGAGACTGATGCAATAAACTCCACCAATAATGCCTGAGACTGGTGTCTGCTTTAGCCAAACAGCATACTACACTGCTGTGAACAGTCTTTGAAATGGCAGAATCTATTAACATCTAGATGAATGATAGACTCTCCATGTTGAAAACTGAGAAGAGCCTTCTGTTTGCGCCTTCTTGACTCGTTTGCTTGCTTTCCTCACTTCCTTTTCTCTTCTCGTACACTGATTCGCTAAAGCTGAACAGCCAATCAGAGGGATTTCTCTCACCAACGAGCTCCGCCGCCGAGTCAACATGCGGAATCGACCAAAAAAAGCCTCCGACACGGGCAGACTAGAACCGACGATGAAGGACACAACGCAAAAACTAGGTATAGTATATAGGTATAACTACATATAACCTCCTGAGACCCGGAAGAAAAAAAGGGGTTAATATTTATTTTATATTTTCTTTTACATAATTTAATTGGGATGTAAGAAATTATGTTGTAATATATTTTTTATAACGCCCTTTGTATTGGACATTGAGTCACTTTTTTCCTGAAGAAAAAGTACAGTTTGGTAATGATAAAATAATAATATTTCTTTTTAATTCTTTCTCATTTGATAAAACAAATATAAACACTTTTTAAAACCTGCTCTGTTGTCCGACTCTCCCTCAATCATTTTTGAAAAAAATCTTTTCTGCCTCACTCACTTCTCTGTTTCCTGAAGTATGGACATTTTTATGGAAAAAAAATGACTAGAAGCAAGTCCCACAAAGGACAAAAATGAATTGCTGGGTCTTAGGAGGATTAGTAGATAATTAAATAGCAAAGATTTATTTTGTGATATTGGCATACCAATTAGTTTCTTTTGAAAAACAAATCTTGTGTTGAGATCATAAAATAAAAACGTCATCATCTCCAGCCTTCCGTAAAATCCTCAAAACTTGCAATATATAAAATGGGAAAATGTGGACTACATGTTTTATATGAAATAAATTTGGGTAGATAATCTCAAAATGCTGTTTCATTGTGATGTTATTCATCTCTACAGCTACACACGGCTGTTAAAGTTACCAAATAGAAAAAAAATCAAACAAAAAAACAAGTTGTATTCTGTTGCAAAGAATTAAAAATTAGATTTTCTTGCAGTGCACATTAGTGTTCAGCGTATCCTCCTCCGATGTATGCATAGTCCACTGATATCTCTGTAATGTGTTTACACAAGGAAAGCGCTTAAATAGAACATACATTGAGGCATGCAAAACGTCAACCATAGAGCCTGCAGTACAAAGGCTTCCCATTGCTATTCTCAGCACTGCGAGCATCACCACCACCACCACCCCAGAGCACTACTAGCACACTGGCTAACTACTGTAGCGCCATGCATAATACATCAGCCCGACTTTGAAGGGCTTTTCTCAGAAGAAATGACATCACTGAAGAAATCGCTTATGGGAGGCAGCATCAAAGAGGCGCAACTGCCCTCGGCTTCGACTCCAAGCACGAGAACAGCAGCGTGAAGCAGCTGAGCTGACTGTGGTTTGGGCAGCATGATGCAAGTCGGGACACTGCGAGAAAAAAAATGAAATGTGAAGAAGCAAAGAGCTGTCCAAGAGCACTCAGCATTTTTTAAACTGCAGAAGTGGTACTTTTTATGTCTTGGAAAAAAAACAAAGATGAAAGATGGATTTCTTTGTTGAAGTAAAGGTGGTACAGGGCCAGGCTATTTCTTTATCCTGCATCACAAATCAAAGTCTTCCTCCAATGAGCTGATGTTCTGATGCTTCTTTGGCCGACAGTACTGACATATTATGCAATTCTCAATCTAAATCATCTCACATCAAAAACAACATGCTGTAGTGCAGCAGTTCCCAACCTTTTTCCTTAAGGGACCACTTTTCAATCATTGAGTAACCTAACGACTTGACTATGACTTGGACCAAACTGCATGTGATCATCATAAAGTGGGTATGTCTGTAAAGGGGAGACTCGTGGGTATGCCAAAATTTAGAGTGCAATTGCGTTATTTAGTCTCCTTCACGACAAGCTGGTATGACATTGTTGGTATCAATGGATTCCTTAGGTTTTCTAGCTTCATATGATACCAGTATCGTCACTGTAGCTTTAAGACTCAGCCCGCTGCAACCTAGAAATCGCAAGTTGCGTTTGTACGTTAAAGAAATTAGTGGCGTTAAAACGAATTTGCGTTAACACGTTATTATCGCGTTACCTTATCCTACTTTCAGCTCTAATTTTTATCCAAACTTTAAAAATAACAATTTATTTAGTTTTCTTTGCAGAAATCTATGAAATGCTGAGATATAGGCTAACTGTATATTTTTTTTTATAGTTGTCTTATACCCCTTAAAATCAAGAGGGGCCCCCGTGAAGCTTTGGCAACCCCTAGTGGGGGTCGGGACCCCCAGGTTGGGAACCAGTGCCGTAGTAGATGATGTCTAATGATGAGTGTTCCTCAAATATTCATCCATCTATACATAGTCACAGTCGCCCTTTAACACTTATTAATTTAGCAATGGTTGCCCATTTCTATTGAGAACCAAATGATGATTTCCAGCCTCTTTTGTTTCCAGCTCACAGGTCAAAGCTTCATCTAAACATAACATCACATAACGGGAATGATTCTTTAAGCTGCGCGCCCACTTTGACTCGGCTCCTTTTGGCTTCTATTCATCATTATCTTCAGCAGAACAGGACGTGCTGTTGCGTTCCCAGCAGCACTGATACATTTTTAGCAGTTTGCACAAAAACAGTGCCGAGCTACAGATGGGTTTCGAATCGTCACAGAGCGACAACACAAAGCCACGACCAGCGCTTCCCCCGAGCATCTGTTTAGCTCTGTGAGTTAAAAAAGAAAACTGATGGCCAGAGACTTATTCAGCTTCTTCTGCTACGGAAGGAACTTGTATATGCTCACGAACACGGACTGGCCTGTCCGATGCCATCGCCGTGACATATGTGCATTCTAAAAATTGGGCGCAATTCCTCTTTAGCGAATGAAAAAATGATGCCAACTGTGCCCTGAAGTGTATGTGGTGTGGCCGCTTTCTCTATCTATCTCCTTCTCTCTTGCAGTGCTATAAATAGTGGAGAGTGCTGCTGTCTCTCATATTTCATGTGTCACTGGCTCCCACAGTCGCTGGTGAAGAATGTTCACTGCGTACATAAAGCCTCTTCTTGCCTCTTTTTGCACTTGTATCCACTTCCTCACTCTTACTGCTGTCTAATATTCTCTCCTCTCCAGCCCTCTCCATGCTCCAACATAAGAGGCCAGGCCTGTAAGCCACATGTTTCAAGTGGCAGGAGACTAGATCCCCATTTGCGGGGGTGTTAAAATCGAAAAGAGATTGCATGCATGTTCAGCCACTCCAAGTAGGAAAGGCACTAATAAGAGTCTTCTTTAAGTTGAATATAATAAACACTGACTAATGCTAATTCTATGTACTGCAGCACTGATATGAAAACCCCCAAAAAACTATAACCAGGGCTGGAACATTTTACTCTTTGAACAAGTAGAGGCAATCAACCGACAGGACAGGAGTAAAAACAAACGCACCCTTCATGCTAACGCTAACAGGACGGTGTTATCAGCTGTAATCGCCATATGAGAGCAGTGTAGCGGCCGCCGTGAGCTAGCCACTGGGGCACGCTCACATGCACTAACAGGCACGTGTGGCCGGTCCGGCTACGTAAGCAAAGCACGGAGAAGCTCTGATTACAACACACACAGAGGGGGAGAGACTTCATTCTCTGCTCTATACCTTTACATAGCAAATAGCTGTTTGCTGCTATATTAATGCTCTGCATATCGTAGAGAGAACCTTTAAGAAAAACATGTAGGAAGAATTTAAAGAGAAACTGTATACAACTGTGTCGGGTAAACACAAGGTCAGAACACAAGGTCGTTAGCAGCAGTTTATACTGTACCAAGCCCCAAGGAATGCGCTGGGCTTTGAAGCAAATGTTCGTAGTGGCCAAACAGTGTATCTAAGAAAAGCCGAGGCCTCCTCGCCCCCAAACAAAACTTTCGACAAATCCTCGAACAAAATCCTGTGCCTTTGGGCCCAAAAATACTTTTTCCCATAGACTTACATTGGGAAGGAGACGTCTGTAACTCAGCGCATGTTTTTTTTTTTTTTAGGTGAATCAACTTCCCAATATGAACACTCATAATAGCCCTTATTTAAATCATTAGGTCCTAAAAGTTGTAAAATGCATTCATAGCCGACTCCAGAGTTGTTTCCCTTCCTCCGTTCATGTGAATGAGACCCAGACCGAGCCTGGAGCGAGGGCTCGGAGGCGGAGTTAAAGGAAACGCTGCTGCGCCTGCTCTATGGGCCAAATGGATGTGGAAGATCGGTAATTTTATCACTCTGCAGTCGAGGCATTTTGGCTTCACGCGCCACTGAGCAACTCTCATAGGAATGAACGGGAGCCTGCCTCCAACGCTGTATCTAGTTCTCTTAATACATCCATGGCTAAGCCTTACCACTCGCTCAGATTAAGTGAACTCATTAGCATGAGGACATACTGGATATACTGCTTGATGTTTCACTTCCGTAAACTTTCACAAAAGACAGATCTGCATTTCAATCTCTAAGCATCTACAAACTAAATATACAAAAGTAGATTACTACATCTAGTGGCTGTAGTAATATACTTTTGTTACATAACTTATGTACTTAACTAACATCACATACGTAAGTTACGTAACACACGTATTTATTTGAACCCAAACCACGATCTTTTCCTAAACCTAACTAAGTACTTTTGTTACCTAAACCTAAAGTTGTTTTGTTTCAATTCACAACGTCAAGTTTCACTTTCACTTTCACAAGGTAGAAGGTGCACTTTGGCCCGTCTGAAGCATTAGGATGATAATGGCTGATAACGGCCGATTACATTCGAAATGGGTGCTATGGATCGCAACATCAGTAAATCATTTGGTCCACCACTTTGGTCCAGACCAAAATATCTGAACAACTGTTGGATGGATTGCCCTGAAATTGTGTACATAAATCACGAGTTGTTTGGCAATCAAAATGTGATGAATATTAATGTGTGGGGCACAAAGAGGAAAGTGGGAGTCACACATATCCAGGCGTTTAACATAAAGGTCTAGCTCTGCAGATACACACATATCCAGCTTATCATTGTCTGATCAATGTCTTCCATTAATTAAGCTGAAAGCGAGTTAACTAAGGACACCGTGTTATTGCACTGCAACAAATCAATGAGATTCATTAACTTAGCCTGAAGGCTAAGATAAGTAAGGACACACTGTTATTTTACTACAGCAGCTGATAGGAGAGCAAATAAGGAATTTCCCGGCTCTAACGTGAACACATGGGGTGCAGTATGTTAGCCGGCTGAGTGAAAATCTCCGAGGGATTTGACCCTTTGCCAATAAACGGCAAAGTCTCTTCATCTCTAAGTCAGACGACGCTTAGTCACCGGTGAGACGCCGAGCTCAACCTGACAAATCCTTATTATTCAAAGTTTAAAAGGTCTGAGAGAAAATAATTCCTTTGAGCCATGTTCAGAAGCTCATTCAGGGTTTGTCTTCAAGGAGGCGCCGTGTGACATTTTCAATCAGCAGCTGCCAAACGCTGGAGTCTTTTTTTTTGCCTGACTGGGTCTGGTGATAAAACACCCGAAAAAGTCCCCAATACAGTAGCTGACAGAGTGTGTCCGATGGCTGATTCACACCAGCTATAAAAAAAAGTACAAATATCTTTGATTTGATTTCCATCTCGTTCTATTTCCCAAGTGTAAATGTCCTGGGTTTTTTTTGACATCAATGCTGATTAAAATACCTCAATCTCTTCTATGTCCCAAAAGAACTGATGAAAACTTCAACAAGTTCAATCCGTACTCTAATGACTTTCATAATGTGCAGCTTTATAATATATTATCTCGTCTTTCTGCGTAATCATCATCATCCTGTCTGGGACACTGCTCCTAAAACCTGAATGATACCCTACTATAAGCTATAAATAACACAGGAAAGCACTTTAACTATTAACACTATGTGTAATTATACAAACTAGGGCTGTCAATCGATTAAAATAGTTAATCGTGATTAATCGCAAATGAATAACACATTTTGTATCTGTTCAAAATGTACCTTAAAGGGAGATTTGTCAAGTATTTAATACTCTTATCAACATGGGAGTGGACAAATATGCTGCTTTATACAAATGTGTGTATATATTTATAATTGGAAATCAATTAACAACACAGAACAATGACAAATATTGTCCAGAAACCCTCACAGGTACTGCATTTAGCATAAAGATATATGCTCAAATCATAACACAGCTGTCAGTGTGTCAGTGTGCTGACTTGACTATGACTTGCCCCCAAACTGCATGTGATTATCATAAAGTGGGCATGTCTGTAAAGGGGAGACTCGTGGGTACGCATAGAACCCATTTTCATTCACATATCTTGAGGTCAGAGGTCAAGGGAACCCTTTATAAATAGCCATGACAGTTTTTCCTCGCCAAAATTTAGCGCAAGTTTGAAGCGTTATTTAGCCTCCTTCTTGACAAGCTAGTATGACACGGTTGGTACCAATGGATTCTTTAGGTTTCTTTAGTTTCAAATGATACCAGTATCTTCACAATGCATTATCGTGTTAACTTTGACAGCCGTAATACAAACACACCACCATAACCCTATAATGTTCCAGTTGGAATATTGCTTGAGTATTATAGACCTACTATAGATGATGCATAGCCCGAGTATAAAACCACAGCTGATTATGACTGACTCAGTATAACACGCTTAAAGAAATAATGAATAAATAGGAACAAGTCGCAAGAGATTGCTGATACCGGTTGATACACACGCCAACATGTGAATAAGAGGAGTACTGGCACTTCGTTTTTCCCACTTCAAGCACTGGATATAAAAAGATGAATTTTAGGAAAGCATTCATATAAACTCCTTCACTAAAAGTTTCAGGTGGGTTTCTATTGATTGCATCAGTGTGTGTGTGTGTGTGTGTGTGTGTGTGTGTGTGTGTGTGTGTGTGTGTGTGTGTGTGTGTGTGTGTGTGTGTGTGTGTGTGTGTGTGTTTGTGTGTGTGTAGCCCCGGCCAGGCAGATCAATGACATCACTCCTTTCATATAATCCCAAATCCAGAGCGGAGCACAAACAGCATGGGCGTGGCCTCTATGTGAGCCAGGGGGTAATTTCACAGGCGGTGACTGGAAACGACATCCTCGTTATTTGCACTGCTTATTTCATGTCTAAATATCTCATAGCAAGACCTTTCCGCCTAATTAGTTCTGTTAATGTTTTCGCATGTGACTAATCTCTAGAAGAAGAAAAAACCCACAAGTACTGTTTTCTTTATCCTGGATATAAAAGGTTCTTTATTTTTGAGCAGGGAAAGCATGAACGGGTAATTTAATGCTGGTGTAGGAGTTATTCACATTTATTTTTACCACGTCTTTGTTTTATTAACAAGAGATGGCTTACCTACATTATGTGTTGTATAATCATCTACATACCTTGTTTACTCCCCTGGTTATTTCTGTTGACACCCCCGAGGTTTCCTATTCACTATTATCACGTCTGCTAACAAGGACGAGGTTTGCTTTAGACAGGGGAAGCAAAACCAGTTCAACCACACACACACGCAGACACACAACGCTATACCCAAACAGAAATAAATGGAGTTATCTTTGGAAATGGATTTTCGTTCTGGACTTATTGTTTGTGTTGAAATCATATGTTGGTAAGTGGCCACTACAGCCAGCGCTGTTTGATAGATCAACAAATGTGATGACTCATATCTTCTTCAAGCACAAAAGGTCCCAATGTTTGCCCACTCGTGACCTCATCCCGGCCATTGTGGTGACAGAATGTGAATGAAGGATGACTCCGCTGTTAAGGTTAATGGACACAGCATTGCAAAGAGCGAACACATTTAATTTTCTAGACATTGTGTGACAGTAAAGCGCAGTGGCCCTTCACTGGCAGAAAATGACCACCTGAACAAGAGTGTTGCATTGCAGCTCTGTGACTAATGCCGAGCACACACTATACGGGAATCAAGACGATTTTGGGCCTGATTCCCTGCTCCCGACAATGTTCAGCAATGCCTTGATTTTTTGATGGTTCTAAAGATTATCTTTCCAGATGTTCCTGTGGTGTGAGGTATGTTAAGAGTGTTTTTTACATCCCCGATCGGCTCCGAAGTCCATCCTGGCCACACCGATTTCAAATATTAAACATGTTCAATATTTACTATTGGATATCCTGTTGTGTGTAGTGAACCCCAAGGACAGCTGATGACGCTGTCACGTGAGAAAGAACGATAGCCAATTGAAAACCAAGCTGACTGAAGAAGGAAGGACAACCACCGCGGCTAATGCATGAGCTAATGCAAAACGCAAAGCATAAAGTAGTAGTAAGATCAGAAGTGGAGGACCAACTAGTTGATATGTTGCAACAACAAGTGTTTATTTAACATGTCTCCATGACTTCATCCATTATTTTTCTTTTTTCTTTGTGAATTTTCAGTGCAGAGTCGTGCAAAAACTAACATCGATAATTCTTCCTGCCCGTCGTCCGCCATGTTTGTTTACACTAAAGTCACGTTTGACTGCGAGAGATTCTGTGAGATTTCCGTTTTTTTAAGTCGTAACTCTTTTTGTTTATGAATGGAATCCTTCATCATCTATTCCAGTGTCTCCCACACTTATTTTTCTGTAGATCCACTTTTTTTTAAAAATGGCGAACCATGGCGACCCAGTTCACAATAGGCGAAGAGCAAATTTGTGCGTAAATGAACGTTTCTGACCATTTGTATTACCATTTTCCGCCTCACTTTATATTATCTGCCATTTTGAAGCGATATACGTTTTATAAATGACAACTTTGTTTTATTTATGTGCTATCAGGTTCTCGAGTTTTTCCTCTCAACATGTTAGATTCAATGTTATAAGTACGCCAAAATTATCAGAACAATACGAACATTCAGGCTCCCTCATGAGGCTCAAAGGTATACTGCAGATATATTCAGGATATGTATTTTGGGATAAAATAAAACTTAAATAGTCAATTAAATCATGTAGAATAAAAACAAAGGAGATCCCTGAATTGGTTTGGTCATTTGGTACGTACATTCAGGCCATTCACATTTCTGTCTGGCTGATGATTGGTTGACTGAACTTGCTGCTTCTCTCCCTCACTGACTCAACACAGTCACCGCAGAGAGCCACATACTGTAAGAGCACATTCACTGAGAAATGATGGTGACTCCCCTTCAAGTGAGAGGAGTTACGATCCGCCACCAGATTTGTCGCTAGGTGCTTTTTGAAAAATAGTTGCTAAAGGGGACTTAACAGTAATTCGGCAACACTGGATTCATCCTCTGGGCACCGGGAATATCTTCAGCAAATGTCATGGCAATCCATCCAATAGTAATCCGTGGTTTGGCAGAATCATCTAATATTGGCGTTCTTTGTTTTGTCGCTTGTACCATGCGTACAACACATGCAAAGACATACGGTCTGCCAGATATGTATCCTAATGAAGCACAGTGACCTTTCATTGACAAAAGTGACAGTCCAAACCGACCTCACTACTCCAAAGCACAATGACAACTAATGGACTTAGCAGAGCAGTCAACTAGGAGTGCCGCTTTGCTGCCTAAAATCTTTGGCTTTCACCCGTCTGAATGGGACGCCAAAGTGCTGAGCAAACCTTTAAGATAAAGAGGAGATTAGTAGCTGTCAGGGCGCTGGCTGGATGTGAGTACAGTGAATGAAGTGGCATTAAAGCCAGACAAAGCTGGGCTACACTGGCCTTACGCCACTTCCTCTGCTGCACGCGTACACATACACACACACACACACAAAACCTGCAAGCAAGCAAATGCTTGCACAGGGTTAGAAAAATAATGAGGGCTTGGGGCACCAAAATGCCCTTTAAAGTTAAAAAAATGCTTATGAATTAAAAAAATTGTCAGAGAAAGAGAAAAGATCACCTCCCAATTCTGATTGTGCTTTTTTTTTTCTTCGCCGTCTTCATATTTAATTGGTTGAGCGGTTATTTCCTCATATGAAACGTCCACATCAGGTAATTTTTTCCAAAAATGGAAGTGTTTTTGGTCAGAAAACAGTCAAGGACACAGCCTGAAGCGCAGGCAGTCTGCAACAGACCCCCACACAAACCACCAAGTCAGCAAAAATGCAACAACGAACAGGCTAAAAAAACTAAACAATGGCGCCAAGGAGGGAGGGATGGTTGGGGACAAAGAAGAAAATAACCCTTTCACCAATTTCCATCATTGGAAAAAGTTGAAACAAGCTGTTAATTGCCAATATGATTGTTTCATTAAACTGGACACAAAAAGGACCAAAGCTTCAAAAAATATCACAAGAGGGCACAAAACAAATGTCCTCTGCAAACCCATTCGTTTCACACCCAGATGAAAATGCTCTCTCTGCCACCATCTGTGAAACAAATCTGCATGAATTCATCCTCTGCCACAGCCAACGAACACAAGGCAGTAAAATAAAGCAGAGTGCGAATTGTTCTCATCAAGGTGATAAGTGATGAATGGGTGTTCGACCACCACAATCTGTCATTTCTTTTTTTTGTAAAACTTCACAGCTCCAATAAGCTCTGCAGGACATAATGGCTTTCTCTCTGCAGAATTATGGATAAGAAGCTCATTTGTAATTATGTAAGGCCCACTTACACATAAGAGTTCATAAACGCTGAAGGCATGTGAGAACAAAGAGCGGCTGTCAGGCTGCAGCCAGTCCTCCAACACCCACCCAGTCAAACACACGCATGCATGCAAAAAGACAAGGGCATGCAAAGTCACAGTTACATTTGAGCTTACAAAATAAAAGAACAACTGGCTTTTTTTCAGTGAAATATATTGAGCAGGTAAAAAGGTCTGAAAGCTCTGGTACCTAGTGTTTGTTCTGTTTAACCCACTGAAATCATGAGGGGTAAATAAAGGGCAGCATGATCATACAAAGGTTTATATAACCCTAAAACAAATAGAAAGTTAGTTCTTATATTTGGCATGTTCATTCTGATATAATTTTAGAGCTTTGAGACCAATTGTCTTGACGGCTGATGCTTTATTAAAGTCTGACAAAATCTGAACAAAGTTGGTAATGGCTATTAAATGGCAAAAAAATATAGAGTACATATTCCTTAATTTAAAATTCTTATACCATTTTCGGTTTGGTCTCTGTGTATTCAGTGGACATACTGGTCCGGTACGTGCTTGGTGCAGCGCATAGACTGTAAGTGGACGTAGTCACCGTGACGTCACCCATTGGTTTGCGTAGTGCCATTTTGAAGCCTCGAGTTTGGCATATTGGTTGTCGCCATATTGGTTATTTGCAACCAGAGGTGACACGAGAGGATGGAGCTAATAAGGCGTTTTTTAGGCGACCAGAAAGGTTATGATTAACTTCAACACGGACAATTCCCAGACCGGACAACACCATGGTAGCAACCTGTCAATCACAGGCTAGCCACGCCCTAAAGCATCTCCTGCTTTATGGTCTGTTTGACTCTAAATGGGACCATCATTTACTAAATGGACATCATGCTGTATTGAAGAAGACTTGAAACTAGCAATTGAGACCATAAACTCATGTTTACAATGTTTACTGAGGTAATAAATCAAGTTAGAAGTAGGCTCATTTTCTCATTTTGCTATTAGAAAGAATGCACGTTTAATTCATTGGCTTCATTTTTCAGACCTGGAGGTAGCCCACTGCTGCAGAGTTGATGTTGTGAGTTCTTAGCTGGCTTGCTAACGTTAGCCAGTGGTAAAACAACATTCAGAAGCTGGTTTTGTCTGAAATTTGAATGTTTGTTAAACCTGCAGCTTCACTGTGAGGATGGGACCTCTGGAGTGCCGTGTGCAGTCACCGGCGCTAACGCTAAGCTAGCTTTTGGTGGTCAGCAAAGGGTCAACCGTAAGTTCCCAGTGTCCTATGTTCCCAGCGTCCTGTGTTCCCAGGGTCCTATGTTCCCAGTGTTCTATGTTCTTGATATAAACTACCATCGTCAGAGATTGGTAAGGGCTATCTTTGCGGTTCAAACTGCAAAAGAATGAAGGGCAACGGACGTTTCAAATGTAGTTTGAATGGAATAAATCTGTTCAGCTACTGTGGAAATATCAATATTTGAAAAAAAAGAAAACTATCTTGCCCGCAAATTCGAAAGCGTAGGTTTCAAGGATCAAGTTGGCTATAAGCTGTAGGTGGGTGATTCCAACATTTGACCTAGATACATTGCTGAGAACATAAGACCCTTTGAAAGGTCTCGTTAATGTGTCATATTAAGAGGATATTACACTGGGGAACGTAGGACCCTGGGGACATCTACAGATACGCTCCTGTCAGCCAATGCCTCCAAAAGGCAGGCTGACTAACTATCATGTCTGTTTCCAAACGTTAAACACAGAATATATGATGTGTTTAAGGCACCTGTGACGGAACTGTGTAAAGTAATGTGATTACTTTTCATTTGTGATGAAAGAAAAGTACATCTTTGGTATTGGTACTGAAAAAAATGTGTTTCACATTTGTCAACACACAAACATACAGTAAGAAACCACAGGTGGAAAACGTTCCCATCCCTCTCCCACTCCCACCCACTCACCCTGTACCTCGCACACTCCAAGCTAATTGGGAGTCGCCCCTCGCTGACCTCCCCTCGTGCTCCGAAAAGAGTCATCGCCATGACAGCGGAGTCTTGCTCATTATCCACCAACAAGGGTCGGCCTTGTTAGAGCCCAAACTGCCACACCGCACCTGGCTGACATCACGGCGAAGCCCCGAGTCGCTGTTGCCACGGCAACCACAACTTGGCAACCGGCGACTTGGCAACGTCCCACTCCGCGGGGGATTGATTGGGTGAGCAATGCAGTGAGAGGTGGATTAGGAGGAGCATTATTGTCTCCCTCGGTGCAGAAGGACACGCGGGGGTCTGAGCTTTGCCAGACAGCGAGAGGGATGGCGGACTGACTGAGACGATGATGACAGACCTGGACCTGAACCTGCCTCGCATGTATCCGTCGCTCATTTATGTGCTGCGGTGATTAAAAAAATTGCTCTTTTGGCTGAGCAGATGTCTTTTTTTATTACTAAATTGAACTAAATGACATTATTCGACCGAGCAGAGTGAGACAGACGTGGTCGCATTTTCACTTCAAGTGTCTGGTGCCATATACCGTAAATATAGGTGCAAAGCAAATTTTGCAAGGAGAGTTTTCCCGACTGCCAAATGCACACTCAACCATCGAATGAAATGAGCAAAACTCAAGTGACAAAATGATGTGTCCGACAAACAACCATTATCCTCTCCATAGCTCCCGCTCGGCTCCTCTCTCCTCTTAGGGCAGCGGAGAAGAGGGAAAACCACTCAGCGCCTGAGACGGGGAAGCAAAGTGCAGCTGTTATTTGTCATCATCCATTAGCGAAGCAGTCGGACCCACAAGTGGAAGCTGCAGAGAGAGGAAATGGTTGGTGGTCACTCTTGTCACCTGATTTTTGCACCTGATTAGCTCTGTAGGTTTTAATATACTGTGTATACAGCGTGGGTCAACACCGGCTCCGTTAGACCTCCATCAGTGACTTCATGTACATGCACTCAGGATTTGGTTCTTCACCGGGTTAGTCAAGAGAGGACAGATGTGTAGTGCACCTGAGTTTGATGCGGGAGACCGGAGTTTGCATCCTGTTACAGACCTGCACTTAACATTTGCTTTAACCCTAACTGTAACCACATCCTTTCCTAACTTTAACCATAGTTTATTCACCACAACCAGGATCTTTGCCTCACTTTAAATATACTGTAGTTGCCATGCAAACTTTTGAACTTTCAGTTCAGCAATAGCCACAACATGTCTTTGCTAAGCATGCCATTACGTTTTTGTGATAAGTAAGGCGACTCAGAAATGCCATTAGTTGAAGTGTCATATACTATACATGATCTGCTGTTTGTCTGAATCATGTGCTCCAGACCCCATCCCTCCAGACTGCTGAGGCACTGGTTTAAGCTCTGAGTTGTCTTATTTCAGACAAATTTAATAAAAGTGTGAGCAAGCTATAGACAACTAAATGTAAATTAAGGGACTGGCAAAAGAGGATAATCTGTTCATTTATATATATGTTAATTTGCAATTGCGATTGATGAGGAATTAGCTATATTAAAACAAGAGTAGAACTAAAACCAAATCTTGAGGTGCTCCTGCATAAATACTCAAAACATCAGAATGTTTATCACCAGGAACCAAACACTATAAAGACAAACAGTCTGATCCAACAGTGCAGAGTTTATATATAAGAGGATGGAGAAATTGACTAGCCTACAGTATATCTAACAGACTATCAAAGTTGATGTTGTTATGGTGGTAGCAGTAAATGTGCAGTGACCTAGCTATAAAACTCACAACATGACATTAGACTCCACCGAAATGACTGAAGGGAAAGGCCTTAAACTATACGTTAACAATTGACTTGAAAGTTAAGATAACGTTTGATTTTTAGGTTATAGCAGACTCAGTTTTAAAGCCAGTAAAGTAAAGCTAGTGAAGATACTGGCATCATATGAAACTAGAAAAACCTAAGGAATCCATTGGTTCCAACCATGTCATACTAGCTCGTCAAGAAGGAGGCTTCAAAATTACACTAAAGTTTGGTGAGGAAAAACTGGCATGGCGATTTTCACAGGGGTCCCTTGACCTAAGACCTCAAGAAATGTGAATGAAAATGGGTTCTATGGGTACCCACAAGTCTCCCAGTTACAGACATGACCAGTTTATCACATGCAGTTTGGGGCAAAAACCATGCAGTTTTTTGGATGCAGTATAAATGTTATTTTTGCCTAATCTAAAATGATGTATTTCTGGTGTGTTCTTTATACTGTGACAGTTTTCCTAAAAAAAAAATCGCAATATATTGAATTGTTGTATTGTATCACCAGATTCTTACTGTTTTTACAGCATTAATAATGCTGTTTTGAAGAGTACTACATACTGTATATCCATTGTATTATTATTATTCCTTGCAAGTAAACGTGGGCCGTGATGTCAGCGACTTGTCCTACTTTTCTTTTTGCATCTCCTCCTACTGTGTTTCTGCTCTGAACGGTTCAAGGAATAAAGAGGTTGTTGACCAGGCAACCCATCTTCCCCATCTCCTCACTGAAGGAGGGGGTCGCGCCAGCTGCGATATGAATCAGATGCAGCCATGATTGGAATACAATGACCTGGCAACACACATTCTCTCCCTCTCTTGCCATGTGTCTCTCTTTCTGAACAAGGTTATCAGCAGAGATTATCGGGTTCAGGACAATAGAAGGCTGATTCACAAAGGAAGTGAATGCTTTTACCGCAGAACGTATCTCGGCTCGTGATCGTCAGTTCATCTCACCGTGACTGTGGTTGTTTTAAAAGACAATAAAATAAGGGTGCAAATAGTAGAGTAGTAATAGTAGCGGAATGATACATCATGTTACATATGAAATATTATTTTTGACAATTGTGTTACATGATCAGAGCTGCAGAGCTGCTTCTTCTATATAATCTTACATAAAGTCTACAGGGGGTAGATGAAATAACATAACCACTCGAGAAAAACAACTTTGACTTTGAAGTTACTAAAGCATGCTAATGCTGCTACAAAAGTGGGTCATATGATGTCTCATACTAATTAAGTGTTTGTCAACCACCCCCCCTATATACTTTATTTTATGCATAGTATCCCTGATGGCTAGTCTCAACTAGTGGAGCTTCTTCTTCTTCTTTCTCGCTGCAGTTTGTTCTTGATTTTTCACACTGAGCTCCTTGAGGTATTGAATAATTGAGCAGCTTTTGGACCGATGCGCCTCCAGTTTAAGCACAGATGATCTAACAGATTCAGATTTTGTGTTAGTGGTCAAATCACACTTTGAATGCTCACACATTAAAGTGCTGATTGCTGATTTTGTTTTTATCAATGACAAATACTACTAACTGGCATGCAACCTAATTGTGATTCACCTTTGAAACAGTCATTGTAGTTAGGTTACTACAAGTTTAAAGGAACAGTGTGTACAATTTCAGGGGATCTATTAGCAGAAATGGGATATAATATTCATAACTATGTTTTTATTAGTGTATAATCTCCTGAAACTAAGAATCATTGTGATTTCATTAGCTTAGAATGAGCCGTTTATATCTACATAGGGAGCGGGTCCTCTTCACGGAGTCCGCCATGTTTCTACAGTAGCTCAGAACAGACAAACCAAACACTGTCTCTAGTGAGAGCCTTTTACACTTTTACGTTACTTTACAGCCACCGTAGTTCTCCAACACGCTTGTGAACCTGTCGTAACGTGAGCCACAGAGTGCAAAACCATGTTACCGCCAGCTGTCATCTGACATCCGTCGCTCCTAAAGTATTATGGCAAGGATGGCCTCTGAGCGAGGCCAACGCCATTACCGCGGTTTTTCACTCGACGGCTCACGTTACCGCAGTCTTGGAAAGGGAGGAGTGAGCGGAGAGGTATTACGTTGGTTGCAATCTGCAACCACACCACTAGATGCCGCCAAATCCTACACACTGTACCTTTAAAGGACAGCTTGGGTCTATTTTTCAAAGTTAATAATACATGGTAATATTAACACTGTACGCACCAAGTTGATTGCTGAGATTTGGGAAGATGGTGACATCGCTAAGAAGAATCTCAAAGGGCAACAAAGACCACACCAGCACCATGACTGTTTATAAGAAGTGGAGGTACTAGAAAACCTAAGGAATGCATTGGTACCAACCATGTCATACTAACTTGTCGCGGAGGAGGCTAAATAACGCTCTAAACTTACACAAAATTTTGGCGAGGAAAAACTGGCATGGCCATTTTCAAAGGGGTCTCTTGACCTCTGCTTCAGTTTGCCATGTTATAATTTGAGCATATTTTTACGCAAAATGCAGTACCTGTGAGGGTTTCTGGACAATATTTGTCATTTTGTGTTGGTAATTGATCTAACAATAAATATATACATGCATTTGTATAAAGCAAGCACATTTGTCCACTTCCATGTTGAGTAATAAATACTTGACAAATCTCCCTTTAAGGTATATTTTGAACCGATAAAAGATATGCAATTAATTTGTGATTAATCTTGATTAACTATGGACAATCAGGCAATTAATCGCAATTTTAATCGATTGACAGCCCTATTAATTAGTCTGGAGACCGAGAGAGCAATAGATACAACATATTTTGGCAGCAGATGTTGCGCAAGGGCAGTTATTCATGTCTGGGATCTGTGTCAGCAAGAGGTTATTAAGAGTCTACATCTCATGTATCATCTTCTTAATATAAAAACTTAATAAAGCCTGTTGAGGCTGCAGCAGCTGAGGCGGCTCTTTGGACAAAAAGGGATGATAATACACTCTTGACACCTCTGTGCACCGCTTTTCACTAGGGCCGTAGCGATAGGGTCACTCCACCATGAATCTTTGGCAATTAGGCAGAGAAATGGAAAGAGGGGTTGGGAGGGTTGGTGCTCTATTATACCCCAGAGTAGGAGTAGGTGAATGCACTCTGAAGACTTCCTGTAATGCTGCTTAGTGTGTTACGGGAAGGTGTGCAGCAACATTTGGGAAGGGAAGCTCTTTGATCAGTTAAATGTTGTGTGACGAGAACACTGGCTGGCAGTTTCACCTGTGTGTGTTAAGTGTTTACTAGAGCTCCGCTTTGAGATGCTGCTAATCTAGTTTGTAGCAGTCGGTTGACTCAAGCTGTTTGTGTGCACTCTGGCAGACCGAATGAATGCTGGAGACAAGGAGTTGAAACTGTGATCATGTTCGTGCCAGAGTCATGCCGTGAGAAAAAGAGCTTGTATTAAAACAGTGATAGTAGATATCTGCTGTGGCTTATGGGGCCAGATAGTGGTAATCTGTGGTTGCCAACATGAAGGTGGGGACCCCCGCAAGGGGTCGTAAAATCAATCTGAGCGGTCACGATATGTTTATATTTGGACTTTTTTATTATCTTTGCTTTTTTAATTGTAAAACCCAGGATAGTTTTACCTTTTTAGATCTCTAAAATCGATTCGCATATGAAACCCGTGACAAGAGGTCATGAGTATACTTTACTTAGTTTTCAACATATCCTCATACAAAGGTTTGTATGATATGTTAGGAAAAGTTATTCCTCATTTTTCGTGCATTTTCCTACGAGAGTCCAGCAACACGTGTCAATTTCCGCTCATTACAAGCATACAGTCTTTTCAAAATAAATTTCCATGTTCACAGCAAAAACTTGGTTAGGTTTAGGTAACAAAACTACTTTGTTAGGTTTAGGAAAAGATCGTGGTTTGGGTAAAAGAAAGTCTGGTGTTTTTTGATCTACTCATCCACCCCAACCTCCTCCCTACTTTTGGACGATCCAGGCTAGCAGTTTCCCCCTACTTTCAGTCTTTATGCTAAGCTTAGCTAAACGGCTGCTAGCTGTAGCTTAATTTTTAGCCTACACATATGAGAGTGGAATCGATATTCTTATCTGACTCTCAGCAAGAAAGCAAATAAGCACATTTCTGGAAATGTTGAACTATTCCTTAAAAGGGTCACATGCCAAAAATGTTGTGAATAACCCGTTCTCACTCTCGTCAAAGGCCGCTGTTTAGTAAGCGCCCCTCGGCATCGGAAACCGACGCATGGAGGCACCCTTTAGCAACAGTATGTTACGAACCGGGCTTCCAACTAGCTCCAATGTAAACCCACCTGCGGCGTTGGTAGACGGTCGGAGCAAGTGACGTAGTATTAATAGCGTGAGAGGCTAACGTTGACTTATTTTGTCACGGGACTCGTCTGTATCGTCAGTCCCGTGAGTCAAGTGAACTGCTAGTCATGTGAGTCATTAGTCAGTGAAATTAACTTCTAGCACGACCGTTTCCTAACCCTAACTAAGTGGTTGTGTTGCCTAAACCTAACTTCCTGTGAAGTTTATTTTGAAAGGACACCATGCATGTAACGAGCGTAAATTAACACGCCGTCCCTGGTCCGTCCAAAAGTAACGCAAGGTGCTGAAGGGCACTGACCAAGCGGCGGTATTTGACGAGTTGGTAGTGAGAATGTGTTGTTGGGAACCACTGCAGAAAGCGAAGAGTCAGTACAAACACTAAAACAGTCTCTAAAACACAACAGCTAAATAATAATGAAGACTAAAGTGCTACAATCTGACAACTGATGTGTTTCTATTTGACTGGTTCTAGTGTTAAATCGGAGCTGTGGGACTCTCCGTCGGTCTAGTGGGCGGCTGCATATCTCACCCACATGATACAGAGATTAAAAGGCATCGAGGAACTAGCATCAATTCTCTCTTCACTATTCACCTCAATAAATATGTCACCATCACTACTAAGCTCATTTTTCATGCTGCCACATCCCACTGATCTTTGTCATGCTTTTCCTATCAAACCTAATGCAAAACATCTGCCACAACATACTGTACACGCACAATGGTCAATGTGAAATAAACAGCTTGTTGATGACCAATAAGACTGCCAGACACTAATCAGAAGCCTCTCTCTCTCTCTCTCTCTCTCTCTCTCTCTCTCTCTCTCTCTCTCTCTGTGGCTTCCCCCAACCTCCCCAATGTCCATCACATTAAACTTCTTATTAGGGCTGGGTAGCTCCTCCATCTTGGGAGCGATCTGTGATCCACAGCCCTTAAGAGAAAACACCGGAATTAAACTTTTAAATGAAGCATCCTAAACTGCCACAGCGTGCTATAGAGAGAGATCCCCCGTAAGGCTATATGAGGACTAATTCACTATAGCAAGGCCCTGATTTCTGCCAGGTCACAGAGCAGAAATCCACACAACAATTAACACGAGCAAAACATTATGATGCTCTGTCTCTCTCTCTCTGTTGAAACACACAGTCGTCTTGGCAATGTGATGAATGAGATTAATTACTCTACATGTGGGGAGGATGATGAAGCAGCCTGGAGCTGATCACAAACACACAATGTGGTGGTTGTTTTTTTATAGTGATCAACATGGAAGCGATTGAAGCAGGCCGGAGCTGGAGCACACACGGGCATGCATGCAAGGTGCTCTTCATCATCAGTTTGAATAACATGCCTGCTCGATGGCTGCAGGAGAGGAAACACAATATTCTCCTAGCATTGCCCTGCAAAAGAGGCAACACAAAGACGTTGCAGCCGGTCACGATAAGCCGATGTCACCTGCGATAATCGCGATAATATCGCATCACATTTAGGTCAATCTGAAAAAATGTTTTTCAGCCAACATCCCCTCCTCCTCCTCCTCCTCTCATCCGACCCCCACACACCCTCCCATGGATGGATGGATGGATGGATGGCGAGGGTTTCCATTTTCCAGGCGCACCACAGCCCTTTAGCGCATCATAATAAAACACACAATCCACATCTGGCATACACTGCGAACAAAACACACATCAGCCATGCAGCCATATATATATTCATCCTCCAGCAGGTTGTCATTCATTCTAGCATTGCTTTTTTTTCATAACGGATGGGAGGAGGTGTGAGACGAGGAAGCTGGAATGACATTGCGCCTGCTTACTGTAAAATAAATTCCCTCTGGGCTGATGGAGAGCCTCCTCTTCTTTCCTCCCTCTCTCCACTCCTTTCCTTTTCCGACCGTGCGAATTCCCCCCGAAATTCAGACCATGCAAAACAGGTAGTCAGTCATTTCCACACACTCCTCCGTCCGATGTATCTGTGGTCCAGCGCGGCGGCGTGTGAGAGGAGGAGAAGCAGCAGCATCCGAGGAGGAGGAGAGAGAGCCAGCTGTGGGAGAGGAAATGAGGAAGGAAGGAAGGAGCGGCCGAGCCAGAGCGCTGCGCACAGGCGAGAGGAGAGGAGAGGAGGCAGGAAGACTCTCTCTCTCTCTCTCTCTCTCTCTCTCTCTCTCTCTCTCTCTCTCTCTCTAGTTCACAATACAACACCCCCCCTCCATCCCCGCCAGACAGACTGACAGACGGCTTGGGTACCAGTGTCTGCAGCGACACCCACCGGGGATGAGAGGAACTGCTGTATGGAGGGTGATTAATGCCACAGAAGAGAGGCAGCAGCTGGAAAAGGAAAAGCACCACTAATGATGCTGCAGGAAGGCCTATAGGCCAAGTCAGGACATCGGTAGCTTAAAATGTAGCAAATAAACATTAAAGTACAACTTTTTGCCTCATTTTCAGGCAAAAATCACGACAAAGTCATTTTTAAATGTATTATCAATATTCTTTGTTATTATTGAAAAGGAAAAAAAGGTCTTTAAAGGAATGTTAAAGGACCGAATTTGAATATTTATAATGGACAAAGCAAACACTCTTAACTTTTCCCGCTTGGGCCGGAGTCGATGACATTACTCACTCCCATCGCCACCGTTCTCTCTCTCTTGCTTCACCACTCACTTTCTGGCAAAATTGGGCAAAATTAGCTTTGAATATTCGTTCTAAAAAAAACACAATAGTACGAACTATTTGAAAATCTATTTTTGCGCATTATGTCCATGACACCGTGTCCTAACTGTCCTTTCGCTCGCTTTGAAAGCCCGCAATGGACGAGCAACGCCTGGTTCGTGGAGTTGAAATGAGGAGTTACCTATACCATCCTCATTTCACTACAAAAAACCTGGCTAAAGTGACAGCTGACTGGAGGGAGATCACCAGGGAGCTATATTGTAAGTCATTTCCAGTAATTATCACAATATTAAACGTGTGTTTTCTGTTTAAAAAGTACAAACATCGGAAGATAGCAAATACTACTCCCTCATCTTTTAAGTGGTTATGTCTCCAGTCTTATCTGGAGCGCACAGCTGATACGTGCATGATTTTTACGTACACGCTTAACACACGGGAGAGGCTTCAGTCGGTTGCAATCTGCAACCTCACCGCTAGATACTAGTTCCTACACACACTAGTCCTTTAACAATGCTCCTTTAGCCTTGAAGCGTCTGCCTGGACAGGCCAGTGCATATGTTTGATTGACAGCTGAGGTGGTCAGGGTGTTCTGTGACCCAAAAAATGAATTTCAGCGATGTTGCCACAGTAAATGTTGTTATCATACTTTATCACATACTTTATTTTGATAGGTGCCCCAATAGTATTCAGATAGGGACAGATATAAAATACCAAGAGGCTCCTAACAGTTGATAGCTGTTATCGTCCAAACTCCAGCACACAGCAGCAGCTCCTCACCTGACAGTATTTTAAATGGATTTTTTTTTTTCATGAAGTTGTTCTCTAGTGTCACAGAAACTGATGAGTTGCAGAATTTGGTACATTTATATTAGTTTTCATCTATGTCGTTATCACAGCTATTATAGTTTGTACCCTAAATCAAACCATTACGGACATTTTTAAGACACTTTCTTTAATAACATAAACAAAAGGTGTGCAAAGATGCTAATGAGCTTTATGCCATGTTAACCTCAATATGGAAGGGTTGGCTCACCTAAATTACAAAAAAAAGAGGAATTTTGTTTTTGATGTCTAGAGCTGGAAAGGCTTGACAGGGCAATTTCTGAAGAAACCGGAGTGTGCTTTCTGTAGCTGAAACCATTTTTTAGAGAGCCTTTTTTTGAGCCTTCTTTAACCAGCTTGCTCCAAATTGAGGGTTAGTGTGCAAACACAAGCTAGAGCTACAGTGTCTGTCAGTTATGTTGAATTGCAAAAGTCAACACTTTCCAGTAAATTGTGTCTTTTTAACACCCCATGGCAGTTTCTGCGAGCGTTTTCAAAGTATAACCTCTGTTTTTTCTGCTTCTTTAAAGTGTAACGAAACCCCCAAACCTCTTTTTTTCAGCTGAAAACCAATGTATATTTAGTAGTGTTACTGATAGACTCAGGTCTAAATCTTGTGCAAACTCTGTACATTAGTGCAAAGTATTTGAATACTACATATTGTGTTATAAATATGCATATAGTGACTGCCCTCTACTAGTTGAAACCCAGCTATTGCAATTGAATTTAGCTACTGGCTGATCTGGAGGCAGCTGACGTATATGGAGGCAGCTTTTGTCATCAACTCCCTCCACCCTCTCCCCCTCCTATAAAACCAGTGTCGGACTAGTGAAGAGTTGCTAGCCAGCTAGATAACTAGCCAGCAACTAAATGAGTATTAACAACTTCATGCTTCATCCACACGCACACACACAGTGTAGGAAAGCACATTGCTCTCGCCAGATCAAGACGAGACACCCCAGGCAAAAACATGGTTTTTCATGCAATCACTTTAGAGATTATGGACTATTTTGCTTCCATAATATGTCTTCTTTCAGAATAGTGGAAAGAAAACATCCAAAATACACATCAATGTTTTTATTTTAATACACATTGTCTATTAGCATTTGTAGATTTCTCCTAAACTCACCAAAAGTTAGCATTAAATAATGCCACATTTGAATATTTAAACATAACATTTTCAAAAAAGAATTAATACAAACAATTACTAATTTATAATAATATATATATATATATATATATCCTGGAGGTTTTTACAGAGGGGTTTGTTCATATGTCATTCATAGCCTGATTTACATTATATTTTATTCCTAAAAAGAACATGGCAAAAATGTATTTTTTACGGCTGTTGACAGTGTTTTCAGATTTATGGAGCAATAAAAAGATATATCTAAAATCCCCTCTGTAAAAATGTCAACAAAATGAAACTATATTTTTAAACCTTGCTTTATCCGATGATCAGATTTCTGTTCTGTAAATATATGCAAATTAGCACATATTTAATAATATAATGCATCATTTGCAAGTTTAAACATAAAATTTCAGAAAACTTGTAATACAAAAAACAAATGTGTTAATATAAGTGGTGATATCTATATTTGTAAAAAAAAAATGTACCCTATTCAGCTGTAGTTTCTCCCATTAATAACAACAGATTTTGTAAAGGCTAGATGTCAAGTCCACAGAAAAATAGAGTGTAGAGGCACTTCAGCCAAAACTCTTTGGTTTAGTTACTCTTTAACATATTCCACCCCATTCTGAGTCCCATCAACTTTGAAACCAAACCTCCCCTCTTTGTTGATTAGGCTAGAATAGACGATACAATATATGCACAGACACACGCCAAATCAGGACAAAGCCTTTACTAGAGGGAGTTAGAACACAAATGGAGACTAGAAAAAAAGTTTGTAACCCAGTTGTACTGAGCTCCGTATATCCTCTGACTCTTTTCTATCGCTGGCTTTATCTATATTTGTCTCCCTCTCTTTCTGCCTCTCCCTTTCTTCCACTTCCTCTTTGTCTAACATTTCTTTGTTCAGTCAACTGTAAGCTATTTCCAAATGCCACAGTCAGTGGCATCAGTGGCAAACTAAATCTTGCACACATTGTTCTCGCATGCACTGTTTGCTTCATTGCACAAGAAATGACTTGGGATGCTCAGATTATCTACACACATTGCAGCCCAAAAAATGTCATGTATACTTTAACGATGGAAGAATCAGCGATTTGTGGATACAATACCTTGAAATATGACGAAGCATATGCACGTATTTATGGTGTAACAATACACATGTTTAATTTTATGCTACCCTGTAAATCTGTGAGTACTTCTTCATTTATTTGCTGTCCCCAGTATGCTCCCCTCGCACCGTTTCTTGCAGTATACTCCATTTCAGCTATTCTTATCTGTAGCCTATATGCTCTGCTGCTCTAATGACCTGACATCTCCACAGGGATCATTAAAGTTTCATCTGACCTAATCTAAAACTTGAAGTCCCCTTAAGCAAGGCACTTGTCTGCTCCAGTGAAGCTGCTCAGTGTCCATCAGTAGGGAATGTGGCTGTACTGAGAGGATGGTCGTAGGTGTCAGCATGTGTGTGTATGTGAAACACAATGCTGCGGGGAGAATGCTCATTTAAACCTATTTTAACACAAAAATAATGATGTCATCCCGTGGGTATTGGATTGAAAGCAGAGCGTGGTGATGAGACAGTGTGGTGATTATGCAGCAGTGTTATGTTTGGCTTTTGGAACTGGCAACGAAAACAAACACTGCACCCACCTACCACTGTGTTGCACGGCGATGGCATGTGTGAGAGAGACAGGGAGAAAGAGCAACCTAGTCGGCAGAAAAAATGGTTGGCATTGTACATTTCTGCAAACCAACGTTGAATGACGATGTTTCCGAACCAAAAATTAGGCTTGCAGAAACGCACAATGACACGTGGCTGACATTGTGAAACGACTGGTTAGGTTTAGGCAACAAAACTACTTGCATAAAGCTGCAGTGCGTAGAAGTGGAGCAAATGGGATTTTAAAAAGTTATTTTTATAAAGCGGTCTCTATATCCTGACAGTAGAACATGAGACAGGTAATCTGAAAAAAAATGATGTGCCTCTGTGCCCTCCTGTTCTCCTAATGGTATCTGCAAGGAAAACAACCAGTCAGAGTCGAGCTGGAGCCTTGCCGTCTCTGAGCAGCTGTCAATCACTCACAAACTCCGATCAAACGGTCAAACTAGGCAGCGCTGATTAAATATGAATCAACATTCTGTTACTGTAATGCCTATTTCTCACATAAATTGTTTTCAGAATCTTGTCGTGTACTGTTTAGCTGTAAAATGAGAAAGTTTGTGACCCGGCTACCATGTTGAGATCTGTTGAATACCAAGCACCGCCCACCAGCCGGAGCAAACTTTCTAACATTCTAACTTTACCATCCAAATACCCCCAGTAAACTAACACGTGCTATTAAAAGTACTGCTCTTGGTCTTAATTCAAATTTAACAGAGTCAGATTAATGCTTAGATTATTTCTTATCTCCAGAGCGGCTCCTCCTCTGATACATTCCTGTGTAGACTCAGGGCTGCTCAGGTTACAGCTAACCACATCTTCTTCTGCAGAGAATAAAACATGACACTGTCTTTGCTGAGGTCTGAATCGTGTCCTTTTCTGTAGAAGCAGCTTGTAAAGAAATTCCTCCCTCTGAAGGTTAACCTTCATCTGAAAATCAAAGAGACAGGAAGGAGCTCTGGGCAGAGAGAATCTTTGTCAGCTGGAGAGTGAAAACTCTTAACGTTTATTGGAGATACTGTAGGAAGATACGGGAGCCCATAGGGGACTTTATTAAAATGATACGCCAATCTCATCACGGCAGGTCTTCAGATAGGACGTCAATCATTCTCTGTAGGTGGGAGACCATAGGCTAACTACTGAAACCTGACTTTCTCCTCAGGTTGGTATGTTAATGAGGAAGTGGCGTCCTAACTGATGAGAGGACTGACAGATTGCATTTTCATTTTGACACTAAAAGAGCGTGAAAATGTAATAGATGCAATGGGAGCGTTGTTTTGCTTATTACACTTGAATATTTTCAACTGCACAGCAGGTAAAGTCTTTGAAAATGAAATGACAACTGTTGTTTTCATTTTCATTTTGAAATAGTTAGAATATTACATTTTGATTTTAATCGTGACTTAAGGGCTATATTGTTTATACTGCATTTTAATCTTCAAATTTGATTTAAAGGTACTACATGTAACATTTTATATGTACATATATTAATCACTTTATATTGCCAATGTGTAAACTCATTGTACGTAACTTAAAAACTGAGACCTTCCCCGACTTTCTCAGTTGCCTGTAACAGCCTGTGGACTGATTTCTATGTACTCGGGACTGTTTTGCCAAGAAAATCCAAACAATATGACATCTATGCGCGCTCCCGAATGCCTTGCATCTCTTCAGCTCCCCTAAAGTGCTAACAGTGTGCAGCTAACAAAGCAAAATACTGTCTTGAGTGCTTAAGCTAAGGTTAGCAAGTTTGCTGTAACTTGGCAAAATCTACGTGACATGGATCTGCCGTTACTTGCTTCGTAACATAAGCTAATGAAGTCATTTGCAAACTGCAAGCGATTTAGGATCATGGAGCCAATGGTCCAAGTAAAATATAGGAGCATTACAGAACATTATGTAAGGGATAATGCCCGACGAGGTGTCCATTATCAGGAATTAATGGACAATGTAGAGGTATGTCATGATGCTGACATTGCAGATAACAGCCACAGGTGTCATTAATAACAAAGTTTTCCTGAAAGTTACATATAGTACCTTTAACATTTGAATATTATCCACTGTGCAGCAGGTTAAGTCTTGACGAAATGTCAAATGCCGTTTTCATTTTGATTTTCCAATTTTTAGAAAATTGCATTTTCATTTTGATTTTCCAATTTTTAGAAAATTGCATTTTCATTTTGACTTAAATATTGCTATAAATGTATGTAAAACATTTTGAAAACAAAATGTATGCAAACACTTTGCAAGTATGTATATGTAAAATCTGGTTACATATTGCGTTTTAGTTTTCAAATTTGAATTAACATTTGAATATTATCCAGTGGGGTACGACTTTGAAAATTAAATGTCAAACAGCTTCCCCATTTCCATTTTAATATGATCATAGAATGCTCATATGAGCGTGTGAGATTGAAAATGCAAATTGGATTATTGCATTTTCATTTTCATTGATACTCAAATAATTACTACTGTAGAAACAAGGCGGTGCAACATGGTGGACTCGCTCTCGCTCTCTATGTAGATATAAACGACTCATTCTAAGGTAACGGAAACACAATTCTTAGTTTCATGTGATTATACACTAAAGGAAACATAGTTATTAATATTATATTCCATTTCAGACAATAGATCCACCTAATTGTTATATGTTGTTCCTTTAACAGACGTTTATTTAAATGAAAATCTTCGAGATTGCCACTTTAACAACCTGATATGATGTTCTTTATCTAACTGCAATATACTGTATTTTAATTATGACAAATAGTTGATTAATTCTGAAAGTTGTATGGACCAGTGGCCTGTCTGCTGACTGAGTGGAGCGGCCTATTGTGAAGACATCAGTCACAGAAAGACAAGGTGCAGCTGCAGATTACAGAGAGGTAAAGCGCAGCAGTGCAGACAGCCGGTTGAATAAGCGAGCTGTGCCTCTGTGGATCAACGTCACCGCCACAGATCTGAAGCTGGTGGGAGTGAGCCGGTCTCAACTCTTTGCCACTAATCAGAGATCCTTTTTAAAACTTCCCAAAGGTGTCCTGCTGAAACCCTGCGCCACGAGTACAAAGAGGAGACGATGTTTCCACAGCAACACAGTCTCAGATGCTCGTACCGGTAACGGTTTGAGCTGGAGTCATGGGTGGGTAAAGGTCAACGCATTCATTCTGTTTAATACATTGCACCTGTTATTTTTGTATGTTTCGTTATCTTTAATTCATCAGGAGGAAACGGAAATCATCCGTATTTTATCTTTACAATACAGATGGAGCTATTATGAAAATTGATGTGGTGAAGAAGAACATTAAATGTTGGTTTCCCAAAAGGGAAATGACAAGGTCCTGCAGCACAGCATGATGGACTGGTTACAGAAAAGCTGCTTTACAAAATGTACAATACGGCTGCTGGTGTGAATAAGCAACACACTGAATCCCGACAATCTCCAGAGGGGCTGTTTTCTAGTTGGAACTATTATACTGCTTAAAATATAACAGGATTTCAATATGAGATCAATAATTCATACCTAAACTATAGCAGAAATAACCCTCTGGTCCATTGAGACGTTGTATTACATGAAGAATACTCTCATAATCATGTAGCCACAAGATTTTCGTTGACTGACTCCAACAGTGAAATAATAATTGGAGTTATTCCACACATCTGAGCTGGGTTGTTTTAGGTTTGTGGTGGTGATTACAGGTTGCTGTGTTTATTCATGCTGACAGCAGCGTCATCCTGTGGTATGAAAAAGCATTACACACAATAATCTACTGGCATCATCTTAGTTCAAATCGAATTTCACATCATCATAGAAGAGTTAATATCCTCCACATTAATGTGCTGTTTCATTTAGCTCACAGCATCTCTCTTTATGCAATCATTCAATTTAGAGTGGCTATTTATAGAGAGATATATTTGATGCTGAATCAAAATGTGAACTCCAAGGCAAACATCAAGACAAAAAATGTTTTCATTAACTATTTTATTTTGGAACCAGACTTCTTAGTTTGATCTCTGGAAGATTAATGACTTTAATCAAGACAGATAAAGATGAACTAACTCTATTCTCAGATGTGAGCTGTATTTTAGAATTACGCTCCACTGCATCACATGATACTGTTGTAAATTCAGTAGCAGTGATGAGAATAAAAGCATGTGTATGAGGTCATAACACTGTAAACATTGACTGATTTTATTATAGTTACCTTAGCTTTTTTGCTGCCTTCAAGTGCTGTGGGAAATATAGGGCTAAGGAGTTCAGAGCACACGAAGAAGGTAGTAGTTTGTATATGCTTATTGATTATCTAATTAATGTGGACTTTTCTTCTCCTTTTTTTCAGCTAAAACCATGCTAATGCCTGTGCAATATTTTTTATAGTACTATGCAACCTCAAATGCTCCCATATATATAAATATATATACATATACTGTATATACTGTATATACTGTATATACTGTATATATACATATATACATACATATGTATATATATATATATATATATGTAAATATACATATATATATATATATATATATATAGCTTATATAGTTACCATATACCAAGTACCTCCGTTGTTATTATTATTCTGTATATTATTTGCAAATACACTATTATTTTAATTTTATCATTTTTTGCTACTTAACTTACTGTTTTCTTAATGGAGCTTCCCAGCAAAAAGTATATTTTACACGATTGTACTTGTATAACTGGTGTAGTTATTACTTTTTTTAAACTTTTTTCTCAATAAAACAACATCCAAATAGCCTACATCCTCATAGATTGCTAGATAAATACATAGTTTGGTCATGTAGTTGAGATTTACAAGCTGACCCTGAATGCATCACGAAGCCCTGGTGCTGCTCAGAGCTCTCCCCTCTCATCCTTTTGTGTCTCTCGTCCAATCAGCGCTCAGATGCGGTTTGCTGCTCGCCGATTGGTCGCGAAGGAGGAAGATGCGACGGCGGAGGATGGAGAGAATCAGACTGGGGACTTTCTCAGAGCATCCCATCACTGATGTGATTAATACTGTGTAAATAAATGATCTCCACGCATTGACTCGTCGCGGTATGTAGCCTGAAGGTCTTTGGGTTGTCACCTACTGGACTCTGGTTGGTTTTGTTCTGGTTCTGTTGGTGTTATTGGACCGGTTTTGATGTGATGATGTTGGGCCTGTCGAGCTGCTCTGTAGGTGAAGTCACTCCCTTAGAAATGTACCCTTAGCTTGTTGTTACAGCACTGGTAGAGCCATCACTGAAGGTAAGCACACAATACAAGACTTAGACATAATATAAGCACGTTATGAGTTATTATGGGGCTTTTATTTAACGTGTGGTCCTGTTTTACACCTGATTCTTGATTTGAGGGCCTAAAGCTAGCTAACTATGGACAGGCTGTCTGGTGAGCAGGAGCTAGCTGCTGCAGAAAGCCCATTAAAAAAGCACAACTGTTCAAATTTAAGACATGACAGCAATTCAGTGCTTGTTATAGTGGGTTAGAAATGATTAAAATTAAAAGAAAAATGTGATCCTATAACTGCTTTCTTGTGTTGTTAATATTTGTAGAGAAACATCATGACATGAGTAATATGCATATATTTGCCCAACTTTAAAGGGGCACTACGCCCATTTTTCAAAATTCATACATGTTATTCCTATGGTCTAAGACGGTCCAAAAAATATTAGCAAACATGAATAACTCTCTCCCAAATCCAAAAAAACTAGAGTGCTAAAACTCAAATTTGTGATGTCATCGGGTTTAAAGTGTGGAGCTGCTCCATAGACAATGAATAGGGAGAGATGACACTGAGAGCACTCAGGAGGATGTTCTGAGTATATGGGGACATTTTCTATTTCACAACTAACAACGCTACGATAGAATAAAGCTCATTTGGGTATAAAAAAGAAAACAAACATTTTCTCGGTCCACAAAATCAGCCTCCCATTCATTGATTATGGAGCAGCTCCAGACTTTATACCCTATGACATCACAAGTTTGAGACTTACTTCTCTGGTTTCTGGCTTTGAGAGAGAGTAGCTCATGTTCACAGATATTGATGGAACTTTCCTCGGCCATGTAAATAACATATTGTAATTCTTAATTTGGGTGGTGTTCCCCTTTAACGACAAACTGTTTTGGAGAATGATAAACATTCATTCGCATGTACTCTGATAGATGGAGCTGAAGCTACAGCTGCTCTTCTTGTAGGTGTTGCTTTGTGAAGGATGCACGAGCGATGTCTGATGTTGAGGCCACGTACGCAGACTTCATCGCCTCCGGCAGGACGGGACGCAGGAACGCCATGCACGACATCCTGCAGAGTCCCACCGACCCCGAGGGACGAGGGCTGCCTCTCACCCTGTCTCTGTCCCAGCTGCACATCAACGCAGGAGGAGGAGGTAAACTGCTGCAGCATTATACTGTTTGGTTACGAATGATTAAGGCCCAGGAATGTAGCATGAAGCAAGCAAAAACACTGATATAATCCTATTGTTATTTATTTTCTGTAAATTGTCCTCGCTTTCCTCATATTCTTTCAGACGGAGATGACACCGAGGACAGCCAGAGCTCTTCCTCCTCGGCCCACAGGGAGATGGGGCAGAGGAACAGCTAACCTGCCACACACTCCTGCCAGTGGACGGAGAGCTGCGAGGTGGATTCCAGCCGCCGTTGTGATGAACGTCCAAAGCGGGCTGGTAGCCGGAGGGTAGCACCACCATCGCTGAGGTGCCTACAAGCAGGGCGCTGACCCCCTAAATCCACTGGTAGAGGCGCTATGCTGTGCTGCGATGAGATCTCTCCTGTGTGCACTACAATAACAGACTGTTGGCAGGGTTGTATTTCACAGTTTGAGGAAGCAGAGAGACAAATCTGTAGCTCATGTACAGCTGATTTTACTTTCAGTCTTAGTTACCAAACACACAGGCTGGCTGATTGGAATGAAAAGAGAAAATAGACAGAGATCCTATGTGAGTTTTGTAGTTGTGCAGGCAATTTGTGAGCCCACTGAGGCGTGCTGATGTAATGGGTCACGGTGGGAGTAGCATGTTTGTAGTGACGCTGATAGAGATTATATTGCCAGTTAATGGCTTGTGCTTCCTTTAAATTGACAATACGGTAGAGGGAATTGGACTTCTCAGCAGTAGTAGAGCTGGAAAACACCGGGGCTTGGTTCCTTTATCTGTTGAAAGGTGTGTCCACTGATTCTGTTGTGTTTGATGGGGGCAACATCCAGTCATATTCTCTATGTGAAACTGGCCGATACTGTAGAAAGCAGCAGACTGGATGGTGGTGTTCTGTTCACCAACAATAATACATTTACAGTGAGTTCAGTATGGATGACATATTTCAATGGCTCAGTGGTTAAAAAAAAAAAGAAATAATGATGATGTACTATCTTTTAAAATGTTGATACTTTTTTATTTTAAACTTTTCTAATGATGCCGTTATAATCACAACCTTAAAGGAGTAGTCTGACATTTTGGGAAATGGACTTATTCGCTTAGCCGAGAGTTAGATGAGACGATCGATAACAATCTTACGTATGTACTAGTGATGCACGGGCTGAACCACCAGGTGAGCTTACTATAAAATATCACGGTTTCAGGGCAGGGGGGTCAAAAAGTGACAAAGCAGCGTTCCGTGTAAGTTATTAATAACTTACAGAAACACTGTGTTCAATAGTCCACTTTCTCAGTCAGGTTTTGGTGGTTGATTAATGCATTTTTTTGTGGGTTGGGCGGTGCGGATTAGCTTTCATAACGGGTCGGGTGGGTGTGGGTAATAATGCTGCAATCCATTGCAAGTCTGTAATTCCGAGTCAGTATGAACGTTTTTTTAGGCATCATAAAGCAGCACTGTTTTAGCTTTTAGGTGAAGTTATTTGAAATTTTGAGCATGTTTAGCAGGCAAGTAAGGAGGAGAATTCCCCCCAATAGATGAATTTACTACACAAAGCTACAAATTTCTCTGTAAAAGTGGGATTTTTAGATTAATCAGAAGATCCATCTTATTTTTAGACATTTTAATGACTTTAATGGCATTAATTTAAATGACAGATGAGACTTCAGTCTCTCTCTGTTTGAACAAACATCACTATGAAGTGTCGCGGTAGCAAATCATCTGATGTCAAAATCATGTCAGAGAAGAGATGAGGAGTTTTGTTTTGAAACAAAATTTTGAGCTGAGCCGTGTGGTTTTGAAAAAAGGAGGCGGTATTCCCCACTTCCAATCTAAATGCGTCCCAGCGCACTTGCTCGGGAAAACATGGACGCCCGCAGAAAACTGATGTTTGTTTGAATGGCAGGTCTCTGAGCTTCACAAGCGACAGTCTACAGAGGACCTACATCAATTACCACAGCGCCATTAGAAAAGAGAAAGAAGTAACCATCTTTGAATTAACAACTAGAACATCTTGTGGGGAAAAATTTCTGAAAATCTAATTTAAAACATTTCAAGGATCCGTGGGAACCCGGTTAAAAGAGACAGGAGGAGTAGGCTAGTACTGCATGCTCGTAAAGACTTCTATCAGGAACAAATCAACTGAATGGAAATGGAAATAGCAGCTACAACATTGTTACAGCACTTTTCACAACACAAACAATACATAAAACACTACATAGAGTAAAAAATGATGAAAAAGGTGTGTTTATGTTGCCTGAGTTTCCGAGTTGAATGATCATTCCATTGCACTTCTCCATGTCAGAGGATTGCAGCATAAACAAATCTGACACGTGCATCACTGGTATGAATGTTAAATATGTAGCTGCAGTCAGCAGCAACTTTAACTTAGCTTCGGATAAAAAGTGGAAAATGGGGTCTGATGGTAACATAATTTACCTACCAGCCCCTCTAAAGCTCACTTATTAACATGTCATATCCAGTTTGTACAATTCGTACAAAAACTGACGCGTAAAAACGACAATTAGCCGTTTTACGGGGATCATATGCCAAAGTATTTCTTGGCTGGGACCAGTTGCCAGGCAACCAGCGGCGACTCCAGGAAGTTAGAGGTCGTTTTTACACTTTGTTTTTTGTACGGATTAAACAAATGAGATAAAACGTGTAATAAGATAAAAATCTAAGCTAAGCTAAACAAGCTGCTTGCTCCAGCTACATGTGTAGCCCTACAGACATGAGAGCGGTATCGATCTTCTCACCTAACTCCCGGCAGTAAAGTGCAATAAGTGCATTTCCCAAAATGTCAAACTCTTCCTTAAATGTAGATATGCAATACTCAGTGGAGCTTCCAGTAAGTAACATGTTTGTGTGAGAGTTTCTGTCTCTGACATTGAGCCCGAACTACATTCCTGCTTCTTTGTGTAATAACGGACACATCCCATAATCATCACCTGTAAAGACCATCATGCATGCACTGTTAAAAAGTGTTGTTACTTTCTCCCTAGTTTTACTTCGTATAATCTCACTGTAATACCGCAGCTTGACTGCGTCTCACTCTTGTTCATGCTGATGATAATAATAGGCAGAATATAACTCTTTTTTTTAAAAAGAAGATACTCGTTCAATCAGGTTTTGGAGTTGTAAACTGCCACGTGACTGTATAGTGACTCCCTCCCACTTCAACAACACTATGTAAACCCAGCTGTTCATAATTCAGCATGTAGAAATATGGCAGGTGCATGATTCTGCTAAATGTGTAGGTGTTTCTCTGACTGTCTATAACCATATTTTCTACTCTGTGTCTAAACAAAATAAATAACTGATGACAGCAATATGGAAACTTTCTTGTCTTGTACTTCTGCAGTTTGGCCAACAGGTTGCACTGTGGGAGAATTTATAAAAGTTGGCACGAAAACATGCATGACACTGGTAAATATTAAACTGTATATGTTATGTTTATGTAACCATTATTAACAAATGATGAAAATATATAAGGAAATGTGATACTGTAGGCCGTTAAAATCGTAAAATCATGAACTCCTTGAAGGGATTTTGTTTGTTCATGTCTTTTATGACATTATTATAAAACTCTTCTCGACTTAAACATCAACAAATGTATTGTTTCCATATCTTTAGACCTAAAAGACCATCTGTGTGCCGTGCCCCAGTGTCTGTGTGTGTGCGTGTGTGAGTTGCTGATTATGCAAATAATCATTAGACAATTGTACCAGGAAGTTTCAGTAAGAAAACACTCCCCGAGCAGTTTTTCTAAGTTCCTCATTCTGGAGGCAGAGTGTAACAGTCCATGTCGACCGGCTGACCCACTTGTTGAGCCAAATATTGCCTGTGAAAAACACGGAGAAGTAATCAGAGGACTAAAACAACTTCTTCACAGTGGATGAACTGTTTCCTCCTTAACCAGGGATACACAGTAAGAGAGGTAAGCACAAAGGCATGCGAGGTGTGAATGACACCAGTCAGAGATGTGCATCATGTCATTGTGTGCTATCAGTCTGTCCACTCACGCACAGACACGCACAATAGAAGAGTTAAAAAGATGTGTAATTGAGTTTGATTTGTGGAAAAAGGTAAATGTTGAGTGACTAGAATGGGAATGTTCAGCTTAACTGTGATTTTTTAACGTTTATTTGAAAGTTATTTCAGTTATTTTCGGGAAAGCCGAGCACTGTTTCATACTCAGTATAGATAGTTTTATGGAAATTCAAGTGTGGTTAGTCGTGGTTTTAATAATCGGATTAAAGGAATATTGTATAAACTGTAATAAATCACTGGTTTAATTTAATTTGATGTAGGTTTTAGGTGGCTATGTGCAGTATATGCTTTCAGATTTGTTGCATTGGATTCTGCAGCGGTTTACCGGTATGTCCTCTCCCTTCCTTTCTATTCCTCCACCACTTAGCCTTTGGCTCAGTCCATTGCTAAAGGAGGAAGTTTATACGTTGGTCATAGCAGAGCACACTGAGTGTGTGTGTGTGTGTGTGTGTGTGTGTGTGTGTGTGTGTGTGTGTGTCTGCTCCTAATCTGTTCATACCCTCGGTTTCCGGCTGTTTGCTGACTGTCAAGTTAAAAATATAACAGAGGCAATGAACCAATAAAGCACATAACCAGTAACAAACTGCCAGGCTGTTGGTTATAACACTTTATACTTATAACTTTTTTTTATTCCACCTACATAAACACAGTCATGTATATTGTCATCTCGATTCATAAACCTCTTCTTAGACAAACATACTGAGCACCAGTTCTGGTTTTCAGGTGTGCCACTTTTTTTTGTTTGCCATTGAGTTGATGGTGCTTGACCTGTTTTCCCCTCTTTAAATCTAAATCAGATTCAGGACAGCCCCTGACCTCAATCTGTCATCTGAATATCTTTGAGGACAATAACCACTTCTGTTTGCATACTATTATGCAAAACTGTGCCATAAACTTAATTTCCTTAGGAACAAAAGTACCATTATGTGGTAGACGAGGGTAAATGTTAAAGTGTTTATGCCGCTATTGGAGGTTTTAGCGCTTTTAGCATTGAATGTACATGGCTAGATTGGATGGCAATGTCAGCTGGTCTACCGAGTTGGACTGAAATATCTCAACAGAGATTCCCCTGAGGATGAATCCTACTGTCCTTGGTGATCTCCCTACTTTTCCTATAGTGTCACCAGCTGGTAAAAGTTTTCACTCATCCTGTGAAATATCTTAACACCTACTAGATGGATTGGCACAACATTTTATGGCCCAAAAACAATGACTCCTTGACCTTTAGACCTTTAGGCCACTCTAGTGCCACAACTATCAGACTAGACCCAGGAAGTGCATTATTATCATACAATCGGAGATGTGTCTGTGCTTTTGTTCCGCTGCTTTGCACCTAGCTGAGACCCGCCCGCCCACCTGCTCACTCTCTCTCTTCCACGCTCTCTGAAGATCTGTACTCCACTGTTGTCTGGCTAAGGCAGCGGTGCCGGTGGCGCGGAGGTCTCCAGGACCGCCGGTCCAAAAACCTTATATTTTGATGTTATAAAAATGTTAATAAAATGTACCCGAATTCACGATATCACTACTGACATTTCTGTAGTCTTACGTCACGACCTCTGCTGTATTAACCGTGAGTTTACTACGTGCTTATTTGCATATAGAGTGGGCAAGTGAGATCGGAGCACAAGTAGCAACTCAAGACACATGTGAAGGACGCATTTTAATACCAGATCTGAACAGGGCCAATGAGGTTTACATTTGTGATTTTAAGTGAAATGTCTCGAGACATTCAACAACGTATTTTTTGTGTGTTTTCCTACGAATGTCCAGCAACACATGGATAACATAATTGATTTTGTGCTGGCCAGCACGAAAAAAAAATTGTAAATTCACGTCTATCTACACGAATCAATACATTAAATTTCCTGACTATTTCACGAACTGCTGTGTGACTGGGCTGGATGAATTCCCCTGAAAATTGGTACGGAGCCACATTCATGTCCCCCTCAGAATAAATTGTAAAAACTTTGAAATAAAAAAATCCCTGTCTTTTCATCTTGTGCCGTCATCAGGTACAAGTTTCAATTTGTCCAATGTGATCAAAAACATGCAAAAACTAAAGACATTCCCATCAGCAGCAGCTATAGGCCTACTTTGGGTTTAGCGTTAATTAGCGCGCAAACACGCTAAACTAAGATGATAAACAAAAGCATCGGCTACCTGCTTAACATCAGCATGTTAGCTTGGTCACATGTTAACATTAGTGTGCCCAAGCACAGCCTCAGAGAGCTGCTAGGTAGCATGGTGTCGGGTTCAGTGTGAACTTGTTGAAAGAAATCCCATCATTTTCAGGTCTGTCCAGTTCTTCAGTGGACCTACAGGCCGGGCTCTCGCCACCTGAATCTCTTTGAGGACTTTAAACACTATTGTTTTGCAAGCTGTTACTCAAACCTGCATCACAAACTTCATTAAATTGCTTTAGAGCAAAAGTACAATTGTGCAGTAGACATGGGTAAGTGCAAAGGTGTACTATCAAAGTGTCTTTTAAGCTGCTTTAGAGGCCAAAACCCCCACCCCCAAAATGACAATGGATTGTATGTAAACAATGGTTGGTTGTTCATTAACCTGATAGAGTAGGTGACCTACTTTCTTTTCTGATTGGCCAGGGCCCTTTACTCTACTCTAAGTACACCTGTTAACTTCTGTTCAAGGTTTTCTGCTGTTTTAAAGAGCATTTACTGGCACACAGGACTAGCTCAGTGCATCTCTGTTTGTGTTCAGTCATGCACATCAGCTTCCTGGAGAAGGAGCAACAGCGTTGTTTTTCTTTTTTTAGAGAAACAGGTGTTCATTTAAGACCAACATGTAGGCTAGTGGGCTACTGCATCGAATCACTGCACTTTATCTTATCTTACATCTTCACCTCGTTGCCCATTTGGCCATAATCTCTTTGTAACAGTTTAGACTACTTAACTGTGATTCACCATGTCATTAAGTCAATGCTCATTTCACATGTCAAATGTCATTACAGCACGTGTTATGTGCTAATAGTAGGCTACTATCAGTATTCCTGTTTTTGTGTGTGTTATCTCTTTATGACTCTATTAACCTTTTTCACATCCTGTCTAGAAATGTAGTCTATACGGCAACCAGCAAATGTGTAGAAGAGCATGCCTGCTCCAGTAGAAACCTATATAATGACTGGCATGTGAATACATTTTAATGATCAACCACCACAAGCTCTTTATGTCAAGGTAAAGTGAAATATCATAGCCAGTTGGACTCAACTGGGCTCTTGAATTGTCAGCAAAACATCTGAAATTGAGGTGATGATTCACATATGCACATATGTAGGCCCATAATTGATAGAAGCAATTATTTTTATATTCTGTCAGTTAGTTTAAACTAGGGCTGTCAATTGATAAAAATATTTAATCGTGATTAATCGCATGATCGTCCATAGTTAATCATGATTAATCTTAAATTAATTGCACATTTTTTATCTGTTCAAGATGTACCTTAAAGGGAGATTTGTCAAGTATTTAATACTCTTATCAACATAGGAGTGGGCAAATGTTCTTGCTTTACGCAAATGTATTTCTACATTTTTTTATTGGAAATCAATTAACAACACAAAACAATGATAAATATTGTCCAGAAACTCTCACAGGTACTGCAAATCATAACATGGCAAACTGCAGCCCAACAGGCAACAACAGCTGTCAGTGTGTCAGTGTGCTGACTTGACTATGACTTGCCCCAAACTGCATGTGATTATCATAAAGTGGGCATGTCTGTAAAGGGGAGACTCGTGGGTACCCATAGAACCCATTTTCATTAACATATCTTGAGGACAGAGGTCAAGGGACCCCTTTGAAAATGGCTATCCCAGTTTTTCCTCACCAAAATGTACCATATGTTTGTGGCGTTATTTAGCCTCCTTGGTTGGTACCAATGGATTCCTTAGTTTTTGTAGTTTCACATGATACCAGTATCTTCACTCTGGCTTTAATACTGATCCCGCTACAAGTTGCGTTAATGCATGAAAGAAATTAGTGGCGTTAAAACAAAGCGTTTACTGTGACAGCCCTAGTGTAAACATTACCAAACACCAATACTGATTTCATCAAGCAGAGTAAACCGAAAGTAGGAAGCTTATAAAATAAGGAAAGAAGAGAAAAGCAAAGAGCAAAACAATGAGGAAGCAAACACTAAGCATTTACAGTAATCGACAGTATACTGTACTAGATTAATAAAGTTGAAGGTAACGAAGCTGGGAAAGGTGGTTAAATATTCTCCAATGGGTCCAAAGCTTGAATAAATATGCCAGATTTCCGCCAGGAAAGAAAACACAAGCCTCTGCTGGATAGGAACTTTGACAAAAATCTGGTTTTATTCTCTCAGTCTGTATGGCTGAGAGCATCCTTATCACATTTCCTTATAGCATATAAACATCTACTGTAATGAGGGTAATTTGCAAATTACTTTGTGCACTCTGGTACTGTAAGAATTGAAAGTGCCCACACACACTTATCTCAAATGCAAACTGTCAGTGTGGTTAAAAGACAGAAGGCACAAAACGATCATAAACAATCCATTGTCAAAGAGGCAACTATAGACCATCACAGAGAGGTTTAAAGATTTAGCGGTAGTTTGGTTGTGTACGTATCTGTATGTGCTTGTGTGCAAATGTGATGGTGTGTCAGTGTTTGTGGGCTTCCTGTTGGTTACCAGAAAACAGACCGGCCTCAAGCCACAATAAAACACTACAATACAGAAAACTGCAGCAATAATTTTTTTATTACACTGAATGGACTGGGATGAGATGCTGACAGCAGAACAGAGTACAGCGCAGTGCCACTACCACTACCACTACCACTACAATTTAAGAGTTTCCTTATAGATTTAAGTCATATTTTTGGACTGCTACCAATTAAAGGTATATTGTGCGTATACTGATCATTTCGAAGGCAAGAAACTCTTAAAGGGTTCAGTTTTTTTACTCCAGAATTATACCCTTGTCACTGTGAACATTTCAGAAACAGTATTTATGCTGACATGAAAACAGTTTACTAGAACCAAGACCAATTAAACTCTTACTGTAATTTAGTTAACAACTCCTTCGATATTCTCTGATTTTGCAATGGTTATTTTCCAATCCAGGAAGTGTGACATCACAGTAGTAGGAAGGAATTTGTACTACTGATCCTGGCTCTAGCTCCATACGTAACGGACAGACATAAGAGTGCTATTCATCTTCCTAAACTAGAATTTGAATCGCCTCGAGGTTGTTCCAACCAGTCCAGTTTCAGTTTACATCCATGTCTTTCCAAAATGTCATCACTTAATCATTTTATCCTGTTAGACATTTGTGTGAAGTTGTCATAATTAGCATATGAATTCTTGAATTATGGCCCAAAACGTGTTTTGTGAGGTCATAGTGACCTTTGACCACCAAATTCTAATCAGTTCATCCTTGAGTCCAAGTGGATGTTTGTGCCAAATATGCAGGAATTCCCTACAGGCGTTCCTGAGGTATCGCGTTCACTGTTCCAATCTGACATAGAGATGTGTTATAATCAGTGTAATGGTCCTTTAGAGACAATTTCATTCATCATTTGAGCAGAGCATGTCCAATAATGTGTAGGCTACACCTGTGCTTGTCTGTTTCTAAATGTGTGCATGTGCATTTCCTCTTTGACTTTTTTTAAACACCAAGGGATGGAAAATAAAAAAAAAATAATGTCACTGGTTTGGTTCTGTGTTATTTTTGAGCTGAAAAGTCACAGGTGTTTGGTAGCAAACGTCTAAAGTGTTGTTTGTTTCAATAGCTGTAAATGGTAAATGTGTAACAGTCCAGTTCACTCTTCCTTTTTCTCACTTCCTCCTGCAGGCAGCATGGGCTGTATGAAGTCCACGCTGGGCGGAGGTGTGAGCGGAGGTGTGGAGGGGAAGACTAACCAGCCGCCTGTACGTACCGACCACACGCACTATGTCAGAGACCCCACCTCCAAAACAAAAAGCAACATAGTAAGTAGTCAGACAGCTGGGCCGAGCTAAAGCAGAATTTCTTAGTTATAGAAGATAAGATTCTGATGTGCTGCTCTCTGTGTTAACTTAAGCAAAAGTGAAAATCAAGCATTAAAATCATGCATTTTATGGTTTTTACAGTAAAAAAAATTAACAAATGGAGAATGTGAAAGTTAAATTATTCAGTTCCTGAGAGAGTATTTTTACAATTCAGATTTCCTAATGATTCGGAAAAATAGTGATTCAGATATTTCCTAATGAACAGAACTTCCCCGTCTCCAACGATTACGTCTAGCAGAGGGAAATGAACAGATTGCGAAAGTCTGAAGTCTAGAAGTGACAACTGCGTCACTTGATAGATAGATAGATAGATAGATAGATAGATAAATAGATAGATAGATAGATAGATAGATAGATAGATAAATAGATAGATAGATAGATAGATAGATAGATAGATAGATAGATAGATAGATAGATAGATAGATGTCTTTGTGAACATATAACATTTACATTGTTTCTGACCCTGAAAATTCTTTGTCTGCCTTTTCAGAATAGCTCCCTGCTACCTGGTCAGGTGTTCCAAAAGATGGAAGGTATGCTGTAGTTTTGTCGCCTAAACCTAATGAAGTTGTAGTTTTATTGCTTAAACCTAAAGAAGTTATAGTTTTGTCGCCTAAACCTAAAGAAGTTGTAGATTTGTTGCCTAAACCTAAATAAGTTGTAGATTTGTTGCCTAAACCTAAAGAAGTTGTAGTTTTGTTGCCTAAACCTAAAGAAGTTGTAGTTTTATTGCTTAAACCTAAATAAGTTGTAGTTTTGTTGCCTAAACCTAAAAAAGTTGTAGTTTTATTGCCTAAACCTAAATAAGTTGTAGTTTTGTTGCTTAAACCTAAAGAAGTTGTAGTTTTATTGCCAATTGAAGCCAATGCAGAAGTGCCTTAAACTTGCATTCTTTCTAATAGCCAGCAGGGGGCGACTCGTCTGGTTGCAAAAAGAAGTCAGATTGTATAGAAGTCTATGAGAAACCTACCACGGCGATGTCCCATCCGTCTGAGAGTTGTCTTAGAACTTTAACCCTTTCACAGTGTTTTCAGTTCATGAAAGTTAATTATAAGCTTTTTGGTCGACTGAAAATGTCTTATTCTGCATAAGGTTGTACTTAGCTCCATCCTCTCGTGTCACTTCTGGTTGCCAAAAACCAAGATGGCGACGTCCAAAATGATGAATTTGATACTTCAAAACGGCAGTCCATAAACCAATGGGCGACGCCACGGTGATTCCGTCCACTTCTTATATACAGTCGATGGTACATATTGAGTGAGACAAGTGCTATAGATAGACTTTCTTAAAATGTTCGTGAGCCAACTCAAAACCCCCATGACACATCTATGTACAGACACACTGTGTACTCACACTTATTTGTGGGTTTGTTCATCGTGTCTTAAACCTCTGTCTGACGTGAATGCTTGCCCTGCTCGTGACACAGATTGCAGGATTAAAATAAAATGTAGGAATATTTATTTTTGTTGTACAGTATCTAACACGTCAATATCTTTTTTCTGTTTCCTCTATCAGAGCAAAACGTTGGTAAAACTGTGATCGGCCTTTTCCCGTATGAAGCTGTGCATCCCGACGACTTGGGGTTCAAGAAAGGAGAAAAGCTGAAAATCTTAGAGGAGTGAGTGTCTGATATTGATTGTAGACTGATTCAACTTCAAGAAATGTTATTCATCATTTATATAGCGCAGCATGAAAGGCGAGAGCCAACGATGAACGCCGTCACAAGCTATGACACGGAGCACTGTTTCAGCTGCATACCATGAGGAGACTGTCAGGGTCGGGTACAGTCCACCGTAACCTCTTCAACCTTGATAGACCCACTGGTCCATCCGCCATTACAGACTCTTGTGTCACCAAGAAAGTGTTCAAACTCACAGAGAATACTTTAAATTCTAATGAAGATCCAAAAGTTCAAATGATACCAATATATTTCAGAAGAAGTACTCATTAAATGATGCTTCAGATATGAGACTAACTTTTATTTGATGTAGTGGTGCATCCATTAAAAAAACATTGATCCTCTCATTGTAAGCTTCATATAATTACAAGTGTTGGAACAGGCTGATGAATATAGTATTTCTTATGTTTTTTCTTATTTTTATCTGCTTTAAAGCCACTTAATATGGAACTTAATGGAGAAATCAGGGTTCAAGAGGCTAGTCTAGCACTTTCAGACCCTTATACTGAAGATGCTCATTCAGGGCCAGCTCTAGCCCTTTTGGTGCACAAAGCGAAATTTGGAATTGGACTATGGCAGCGGCGCTGCTCTAGGTTTATTGTTAGGGTTCAACCCCCCAGAACCCTAACCCTAGCCCCGTAAACCGCAACACACATCAGACATCACAATGGTTTTTAGACAAAAATTAAGATTTTATTTTCATAAAAACTGTATTTATTATAATATAAATAAACAATTGGTCCCTGATATTGTTGGCTTGAAAGTGTTCAAAATTTGCGTTTTTATTATCAAATAAGTGCGGCCGGGCAGATGAAAGTGTGAGAAAGAAGGTTACAGGGGTGAAAAGTGTGTTTCTTTCTTTCTTTCTTTCTTTCTTTCTTTCTTTCTTTCTTTCTTTCTTTCTTTATTTGTTTATTTGTTACCTCAAAGCAGAAAATGAGGAAAGGTGCCCACTGGCATTTTTTATTTAATTTAATTTTAATTTAATTTAATTTTTTTTAAATTTTATTTAATTTTATTTAATTTTATTTAATTTTATTTAATTTTTTATTTTTCAGAGGGGAACCAGCACCCCCAGAGGGTTACGCCCTACGTGACTGTCTATATGGCCTTTGCCTTAAGTCGGCCCTGTGCTCACTGACAATCAAAGAAAAACAACAGTTGTGCTAAAATAGATTGATATTTCCTGCAGACACGGGGAGTGGTGGAAAGCAAAGTCACTGACAACCAACAAAGAAGGATTCATCCCGTGCAATTATGTTGCCCAAGCTAACACCATGGAAACAGAGGAGTGAGTAGCTGTATCTAAATAAATTACTTTTGTTTTGGTTCCCAATAATCGGCTTTTGATTTGACACATGTTTTGTATCATGCTGACAATTAACATTGCAATGTAGAGTGAATAATATTGAAAGCTTTGAGACAACCAAGGTGCCATTTGTAAAAAAAAAAAAGTGGAAAGTCAATATGAATAGAAGAAATATGTCCATTTTGTATATTCAGTGCATTCTTTGTTCATTGCAGGTGGTTTTTCAAGGACATCACAAGAAAAGATGCAGAGAGGCAGCTGCTGGCGCCTGCAAACAAACCCGGCTCTTATCTTATCAGGGAAAGTGAAACATCAAAAGGTATGGAAATCACGACAGCCCTGAGAGACCGAGCTACAATCACAAACATTACCCCACTGTCAATACATTGAGTTCTTCCTGTTTCATTTCAAATCACTATCACAGTCACTTGCTGATTCTTCCACAGGAAGTTTCTCATTGTCCATCAGAGATGCGGACGCCCAGGGGACAGACTCAGTCAAACACTATAAGATCAGGATGATGGATAATGGCGGCTACTACATCTCTCCTAAAATATCCTTCCTGGACATCGGCAGCATGATCAAACACTACCACAGTGAGTACAGCGCTGGAATAAAGGCGCTTAAAAGAACAGTGTGGAGCATTTAGGGGGAACTATTGGCAGAAATGTAATATAATAGTATGAATAGTTTCATACGATGCCAGCATCTTCTCTCTAGCTTTAACACTGAGCCCGCTACAACCTAAAAATTGCAAGTCGCGTTAACAAAATTAGTGGTGTTAAAACAAATTTGTGTTAACAAGCTTTTATCGCGTTAACTTTGACAGCTTTAGTTTTAGTGACAATTTTAGTTCTCAGTTGATGTGTGGGTGTGTGTGTGTGTGTGTGTGTGCGTGTGTGTGTGTGTGTGTGTGTGTGTGTACCTTCCAGACAAACCGGACGGCCTGTGTCGTAAACTGGACCGCTCATGTGTGAAACCCAAAGCTCAGAAGCCGTGGGATAAAGATGCCTGGGAGATTTCCAAAGATTCTATTAGGATGGTGAAGAAACTCGGAGCGGGGCAGTTTGGAGAAGTCTGGATGGGTGAGTAAAGAGAATAGAAATATGTGCCTCAATTACGTTGACTAGGAAAGGTTTCTTATGCCCTCTTCACCCCCTGTGGGACCACAATGAGCGCCCTAAGGTCCTCCTTGTGTGTTTCAAAAATCCTGAGAGCTAGGCTGGTGGGAGTTTTAGCTTCCACAAAGCCGGAGGTGCACGTGACAAAGAACAGCACACTGGGCCCTCAGGTTAGGGGGTTAACAACAACACCTCACGTAAAAAATCTGCTGTTTTGGAAACTACAAAAAAGGGCACATCTCGTGCAATGCATATGTGGTTGTCCTGGCCAGTACAACCACAGTATTCAGTAGTTGGCCATGAGTAAACCTCATTTGTTCTAAGATGTCATTGTGGTTACCAAGAAGACAACTTGCATTTTACAGTGTCTGAGTCAGATTTCACTGAAATGTCTGACAACAAAAAATAGGAAGAGGACACAGAATCACATTAATTAATCAATATAATTTTCTCACAATGCAGATAGTTAAACAAATGAAATACAAAATTTGAAATTCAGAGCATTTCTATTGCCTCTACATGGCTCTCAACATGGCGACAGCTGATCAGGTGGCTCGCAGCTAACGGTGCTAACAACGGCAACAGTGCTGACAGAGCTAACAGTGTTAACCTGAGGTTAGGCGCTACGCTTCCACGACAACGACGTTGATCGGGACGGCGTTATCAGTTTATAACCCCCATATGAGCGCAGTGCAGATCGCCGGCCGTGAGCTAGCCAGTGGGGCACGCTCACATGCACTAAGATGCACTAAAAAGCACGTGCGAAAACTCTGACAACACACACAGAGGGAAAGTGACTTCATTCTCTACTCAGGTAGACATTACTCCTTTATATCTTTTCATAGCAAATTGCTGTTTGATGCTTTATTAATGCTCTGGATATCGTACAGAGAACCTTTAAATCTCCTGCAAATGGCACCTTGACTTTGGTGGTTGAGTGAACAGGAGGGTTTTTTACGTCTGAGGATTTCTAACTCCATTGTCTCATTTCTGCAAATTCAGCGCTGCAGAAGTGAACAGCAGGCTACAGGGAAGTTCCATTTCCCCCTAATTAAAACAAAAATGACTTCCTTCTTTTGTTACCCATTAGGTGTATTACATAGTTTTAGTCAGAACTGACTGCTTTCTCTGAAAATATGCTCAATTGTGTTCATGCATGCCTCTGTAGTAAAGACTGTTTTGTTATGCCTCCACGCCGGCGACAGCTGTGGCCGGAGGCATTATGTTCTAGGGTTGTCCATCTGTCCATCAGTACGTCGGTACCATTCTTGGACCAGAAAATTTCTCACAAACGTCTACTTGGACTCAAGGAGGAACTGATTAGATTGTAGTGGTCAAAGGTCAAAGGCCAAGGTCACTGCGACCTCACAAAACGTGTTTTTGGCCATAACTCAAGAATTCATATGCTAATTATGACAATTTCACACGGATGTCTAACAGGATAATATGATGAAGTGATGACATTTTGGACAAACATGGATATAAACTGTAACTTGACTGGTTAGGCACCGGATTCGACTGTTGTCAGGCCATTAAATAGACGTTATCAGTTGCCATAAGCACCATAGATTTGGGTCATTAGGGGCCTACTACACCTACTACGTTGTAAACGTGCAGTGAAAGTTAAAAGCAACACGTTCTAACATGTTGTAAAATTGATTGAAACGTCACGTTTTGAACACAAACAAAACGTTATTTTAGGTTTAGGCAACAAAACTACAACTTCTTTAGGTTTAAGCAACAAAAAACAGCTAAGTTTAGAGAAAAACATTGTGTTTTGGGTTAAAATAACTATGAATACATTGTTGGTTTCACATGGGATGTAAACTCCGGTCTTCTGGGTGAGTTTCACACTATCAGACACTGCCTATACTAAGGCGCATGACTTCCGCTTCTGCTCCTGTCATAATTACAACAGCCGCTAAAGGTAGCTGTCATGTTCTTTTATACCTTCTTTCGGTGATCTACCATGTGAATAGATGATAAAAACCTACCAGTGGGTGTAGTAGGCCCCTATTGACCCACATCTATGGGGCTTATAGTGACTGATAACGCCTATTTAATGGCCTGATTACAGTCTCATCGGCTGTGTTGGCAGAGGCATCCAACCACGAGGCGGTAATTCCAGATTTACTTTTTATTTTAGTGTCGTATCTCAGTTTTATTATCTATGTAGGAAATGTTTGAGTCTGACAGGAGATTTGCATCAGGAGTTTGGGAGTGGTGATGACACACACAGAGAGAGAGAGAGAGAAAGAGAAAGGGGTGTGTAGAGTTTTATTGCAGTTTTATATACAAACCTTGCTGTGGTCTGATACTTACTTATGTTACAGGGAGTAAAGACTGTCGGGTTTATTTTTTGTTTTAAAAAACATGTCCCTTTGATTGACCTTTAAGCATGTACACAGCTACAGCTGCAATTCTAAGAAACAAGAGGGAAGTATATACCAACATAGTGGTGAAAAAGTGATGTTTTTGTTATCTGTGTGGGTGGGTGACGATGAGGAAGTCGGGTCATGGTTCAAGGTTAATTTTATATTTGTGATAATAATTATTAACTTATTATTATTATTATTATTATTGGTAGTATTACATGAAATACACTGAAAAACTACTGAATAAATACAAAAAAAGTTTACTTATCAGTGTTAAAAGGATTGTTTCAATCTTAAAAAGCTACTGTATATGTGAGAATATCATAGATGTTTATTCATTGTGGTAAAGCGATGTGTTTGGATTAGGGCTGATACTCTAACTCTCAGAATTCCAAAACAATTATACTTTTTCACATTTTTTAACAATTAAATATTTAAGAGACACACGCCAATTTATAAAAATAGATTAGATCTCATGCATAGCTTATTTGATGGTCTTATAAATCATTTACCAAAAAGTGGCCCATTTTACCTGACTTCCCCCTACAGTATATCGTTGTTTACTTTACTGTTACCAAAGCCATCGCGTCACTATGCACAATTTTGTCCCTCGTTTCCACCTGCTGAGTGTGAGAAGTGAAAGTGAAAACACCTGTGTGGGTCTTCAGGGCCTTTAAATTTAAACAAATGGAACAAATGGCAGAAATACCCTTTTAAAGGGGCACTCCACTGATTTTAGATCAGATCAAGATCAGTTTACTAGTCAGCAATACTAAAGTGTGTGAAACAGTTGTGTAATCTGTGATTCTGAAGGGAGCTTTGATAAGATAAGATATTCCTTTATTAGTCCCGCAGTGGGGAAATGTGCATAGTACAGCAGCAAAGGGGATAGTGCAAAAAACAAGAAGCATCAGCTAACACAGTAAAAAAAAAAAGAGCTAAACAAAGTGAAACAAAATATGAACCATTTAAATAGAAGGAAGTATAAAAATAGGAGCAGTATGTACAATATTGATAATAAACAGACTATTAACAAAATCGCACAAGTGGAAAAATTAAATTGCGCAGTGAAAATGAAATGAAATGAAATTACAGTATGAATTACACCTTGATGTAATCAGGGCTATTAAAGATGATATGATGATATTCAGTTGCATTATGGGAAATATGGGATCCAGTTGGAGCTTGACCCATAGGGGTTAAAAGTCAGGATATCTTGACCTCTACTTATTCAATTTCGACCACTTTTTTTCGATCTGTTTGTTGCAACAAAGTCCCCAAACTTCATGGAAATGCAATACTACATTGCTGGAGTGTCCCTTTAAGTTTCTCAAACTAGCATAAACACATATTTGTCCACAACATCTAGTAATATTTCAGCTTCAACTTAAATAAACCTCAGATTATTTAAATGTAACAGGCTAACGCACACAAACGTCATTTATTTTCCACTTTCTCAGCTGTAACTGAACCTTAAACTGGAAATATAGTGTTACTTCCTGTGATTTGCATTTTTTTTTCCTTTAGCTCTTACGTATGTTTATCACAACAATTTCCATGGAAAATTGAGTAATAATTGGTATATACGATATAATCTTTAATCTGAAAACAGTTCACTGACTATATATGTCATTTGGAAATGGTTTCACACTTTAGGGTTGAATCAATGACTGTTTAAAATGTTATAGCGGAATAAGAAATGCTCTTTTTCAGAGTTATAGCCTGTTGGAAATTGTCCATTAGTCACCATAGCTCAAAAGTTAAGCATGCATGTCAAGCAGATGGTTTCATACTTTCATGGAAATTCATAAATATTCTCCATTTCCCCAAATCTGTCTTCTATCACCCTCCTTCTTTACTTTTTTTTAAATCAGCTCACTACAACAACGCAACCACAGTGGCGGTGAAGACGCTGAAGCCGGGCACCATGACGGTCGAAGCCTTCATGGAAGAAGCCAACCACATGAAGACGCTGCAGCACGACAGGCTGGTGCGGCTCTACGCTGTCGTCACCAAGACGCCACCCATCTATATCATCACAGAGTATATGTCAAATGGTAAATAAATTAGCTTTATTTTTGACATGTAGCTAATATTCTTATCTGGAGCAACTTCCAATGAGTATATCCCATGAGAATAAGCATCCAGTAATAAGAAGTGCAAATGTCAGCAGCTTGGTATTGTGCCATACAGTATTCATGTGACCACACATAGATCCTTGGTCATATGTCACAGAGGAGGATACGGAAGCCCTGAGTGGCAAGTGAAAAAAAAAAAAAAATTCTGGTGAACCATTTTCAAAGTCTGATCTAAATCGTTTTCTCTCCTGAATTTATGACTTACGAACAGGTGGAAAAAAAGGATCCTTTTTCTACTTTTTTTTTTTCATCGGTTAAAACAGGTGAAAATAACGTTTTGGCAGGTGAATTTTTTGTTGTTGTGTTTGTTGTAACACTCATTTTGGTCACAAGAGGCTGAATTGCACCACTACATCGTGTTCTAAATACGACTAAAAGCACTCATGCTTTTCTACCAGGTGAGATTAAGTTTCTCCATGTGCTCTAAACCCGAGGTACATAATTAGGAAGTTGCTAACACACATTATTACACGGCTTTGTTGAATACTCGATTCTGATTGGTCCATGAAGGCGTTCTACGGTCTGTCATTTCTTCATAACAGAGCGTTGCTACGTATAAGAGACCATTGCTATGTATAACAGACCGTTGCTATGGGCGCAGTTCTGATGTCGGACTCTGGCGGACCATTTTTGTGTCAAATTGTTGATTTCTTAAGTAAGAAGCCGTGTAATAAGTGGGATAATGTACAGATAGCGGGTTATTGTTGTGAAATAAACCCCTTGAGGGCGGGGTAGACCCTGTCAGGTTTTTTTATTTCACAGCAATGACCGGCTCACTGTACATTATCCCTTACATAAAAGAAAATTAACTTAAAAAAAATCTAATCTAATATTTAACAATTTAGATCAGACTTAAAAAGGAGAATTAGCAGGTTAGCAAAAAACAAACATTAAAAAAGTAGATTAAAATCACAGCTAACATGGATACATAAGTAAGTATGCAGTACACCACACACATGGACGTAGACATACAAGACACTGACATTGTTTCTTATTGTTTTGTCTTTAGGGAGCCTACTAGACTTCTTAAAGAGCGACGAAGGATGCAGACTTCTACTACCAAAGCTCATCGATTTCTCAGCGCAGGTGATTTGCACACTGACCACAATGTCTTTCTTTTTTCTCACGGCTCACTGTCCGCTGTTGTTGTGAAACAGACAGAACGTCACTGTTTCCATTGCTGAACTGAAATGAGGAACCGTAACAAAAAGCAGAAATATGACTTTTCACCGATAAAGTTTCCAATAATAAATAAATATTCATGAATCTTTACTTAGACATAGATGGAGCGGTTCCTTCGAGGAAATTACTGTTGCCTTTAATTATTAGCAAATGATGTAATTCTTTGCAGGAAACCTCATAGAAAATGATTAAATCATTTTTTTCCTTGAAATCTCTGCACACGGAAAAGATGACTGTTGCTCTTTGATGAGTGTAACTAAAGGTTAAAGTGGCAGTGGGCAGTATTCTTTCCGGCTTCACTGAGCAAAAATTCCACAATGACCTTTCAGCATATTGTGATTCAAGTGTTCTGAGAGAAAACTAGACTTCTGTGACCGGAACTTGGCATTCCTTCAACAGATTTTACAATGCGTCACAAACTTTCTCATTTTACAGCTAAACCGAGCACTACAAGATGATTCTGAAAACATTTGAGGAGAGAAATAGGCATTAACGTAACATAATATTGATTCATATTTGATCTAGTTTGACCGTTTGGTCAGAGTGCGCGAGTGATTGACAGCCGGCTCTCATAGACAGCAGATGGACAGCAGACCTCAGATCAGCTCCGACTGCTTGTTTTCCTCCGGTCTGTGAAATCTTGCAGATGCCGTTAGGAACACCGGAGGACACAGAGGAACATGATGTTTTTCAGATTACCTGTTTCATGTACTACTGTCACGATATAGCGACCGTTTTATAAAAATAACTTTTTTTAATCATATAGGCTCCAATCTCACCTACTTCAGCTTTAAATGAGAAATGAATCAATTTATATTGTAAAGCACAGCTAAGCTAACAGGCGTGACCTGGGATGGAATGAAAATATAAAAAGAAAAACATTTTTATTTGCAGTGTTTTTAGTTAACGCGAGTAAAATTAATATGAATGACTGGCATTGTGATTATTTGTTAAGTTGTGTTTGTTATAGAACTGCAATTAATCAATATTTAATTGACAATTGTTTTCATTTAATAATTAATAATTTAGTCAATAAACCAAATCCAAATGTAGGATGTCTTATTTCACTTTTTATTCCGGTCACTATACAAGATGTTCAGTTCACAGTGATTGGGATAATGACCACACAGTGCCGTTCTTGTACACCATTACTTTCCTTGTGCTGTTGCAGATATCGGAGGGCATGGCGTATATAGAGAAGAAGAACTACATTCACAGAGACCTGAGAGCCGCTAACGTCCTGGTGTCAGAGAGTCTGCTCTGTAAAATAGCCGATTTTGGTCTGGCAAGAGTCATAGAGGACGACGAGTACTCGGCCAGAGAGGGTAACCTTTGTGTCTTTGTGTGTCCATTGTTGTCTTGTGTAAGAGGGGTTGTTTTTTCCTCATCACCAATGAGCTGACTCCCTGACTGGATAGATTCATTGCAACACATTCAAATAAAAATCCCCTTTTGAGAGCTAGAAGCAGAATTGGCGACCTATTTGTGGACACCAATGTGTTTTGGTTTCATTTACCAGTTGCTCCACTTTTTCAAGCCCGTACCGCAGTGACCAACGCCCTCGATGGCCTCAAACCACACACTGGGTCCATTTCCTTTTATCCAGTCAGATACAGTCTAGTACACAACGCTGTTCAGAGAGATAGGTGGGAGAGAATGTGTCAAAACATGAAACCTGATTGATCACTGATCTGGAATCAGGAGACACTGAAACTACAGTAATAGGAAAATTAAAAATAAATGCAGGACCATAAATAGAATCTGAACCTTCCATTACATCTTGCACGCACAGTTGTGGAGGAGTATATGGGTTATTTACATACAGTTATTATCATTTACATATCTCATTAATTTGATATCCTTGTATAATTTAAATATAACCTTGTGTGTAACTGTGTGCGTGTCCTCCTCAGGAGCCAAATTCCCCATTAAGTGGACCGCTCCAGAGGCCATCAACTTCGGCTCCTTCACCATCAAGTCAGACATGTGGTCCTTCGGAGTTCTGCTCTACGAGATTATAACCTACGGGAAAATCCCATATCCAGGTAAACATCTTAAAGGAGACATATCACGCTCATTTTCAGGTTCATATTTGTATTTGGGGTTTCTACTAGAACATGTTTACATGCTTTAATGTTCAAAAAACATTATTATTTTTCTCATACTGTCTGTCTGAATATACCTGTATTCACCTTCTGTCTGAAACGCTCCGTTTTAGCTAGGGATGCACCGATACCGGTTTAGATATCAGGCCGATACTGACTCCAATAGCTGGATCGGATATCGGTGACAATGGGGCCAATCCCTTCAATTTAATTAAATGTTTATATACTATATACATATATACTGGAATTTCAATTCCTGTTTAAGTTTTGACCAATTTGTTGCTGCATTAAAAAGTTTAAACTTGAATTGTAAATCCTGTTAATTTTGAAGATTTTTTTTTTCTAAGTTGCTGCACGATTTATTATTGTAATAATAAATAACAATTCAGTAAATGTATATACATTTATATATATATATATATATATAATAATATAATATTAATTCACAATCATAATAAGATTCTGTAGATGAATTATTTGTTTTTAAATGATTTGTCTACATAAAATTATTATCAATAAGACCTTTAATAAGACTGTATTAGTATTAGATTAAGTGTATTACATTATCAGCTGAAAGATTAAAAGCTTTATGATTACATTTTGATGCAGGGGTTCCTTTTCAAGGATTGTGTAACCTTCCTGGAACAACCCTATCAGGTCATTTGAGATTGTGCTATAGCAGTGGATATTGACATTTTCTTAAACAAAGAAACTACTGATCAAATTACCACAAACTAGTTGCACCTGCGGCTTTTGTGGCAGAATAGCCATGCTGGCTTGCATACTGCAAAATGCGACCGGATGTAGTAGGACATCCTGGTATTTTTGGCATACTGCATTTGACATACTATTTTTGGTACATACTAATTTTTTTTCTGGCATACAAAATAGTGTGGTAGTATGTGGGTATTGGGCTCTTAGTGGTATGAAGCATTACTGCCCTCTACTGGTGATTTCATTCTCAAGCTTTGCATATTGTCCTCAGGTATGACCAAAGTAGAGGTGATAACCTCGATACAGCGCGGCTACCGGATGCCTCAGCCCGACAACTGTCCCGCCGAGCTCTACGAGATCCTGATGACCTGCTGGAAGAACAAACCCGAAGAACGGCCCACCTTTGAGTACATGCAGAGTGTCCTGGATGACTTCTACACCGCCACAGAGGGACAATACCAGCAGCAACCATAGATAGAGAGGAACAACATAAAGACATTTCACATGCACTCCACATTATGTTTGGAGCTTTGTAATATTTTGTATATATGACACATTCTATACATTTATACAATGTATATTTCTCTGATATTTGCTGTTCATAACATACAGTATACAGTTCCCAGATTATACTATATTCAAGTACTATCATTTGCGCAGTTCAATCTCTCCTCTAAGCATTCTGGGTAGGGCTGTTAGTCGATTAAAATATTTAATCGCGATGAATCGCACATTTTTGTTCAATATGTACCTTAAAGGGAGATTTGTCAGTGTGCTGACTTAACTATGACTTTCCCCCAAACTGCATGTGATTATCTTAAAGTGGGAATGTCTGTAAAGGGGAGACTCGTGGGTACCCATAGAACCCATTTTCATTCACATATCTTGAGGTCAGAGGTCAAGGGACCCCTTTGAAAATGGCCATGCCAGTTTTTTCCTTGCTAAAATTGAGCGCAAGTTTGGAGCGTTATTTAGCCTCCTTGCTGACAAGATAGTAAAACATGGTTGGTGCCAATGGATTTCTTAGGTTTTCTAGTTTCATATGATGCCAGTATTTTCACTCTAGCTTTAACACTGAGCCTGATACATCCTCAAAAACACAAATTGCAAGATGGATTTTGCACAAAATTGATAAAAAAAAAAGGATGAGCGTTATATACAACAGTTAACACTTAATTGTGATATTTCTTTTTTCACACTCGTCTTTTGCCTTACGTTTAAATATTTGGACCAAATAAATTTCAATATATGTTTGTGTACGGAGGGACTGAACAAACAGCTGACATTATACAAAGAGTTTGCAAACGTAGGACAGAATATAGGAGGATTAGTGTCTTCATTTCTGTACAAACAGCTGCCTCATAACGTCTGTAAATAACTGTGGCAAAGGTACACTTCTCGTCACCTTTTCATATTGAGCAAACATTCATTGATCATATCTTTGACTTCAAAATGATAATGTGTCATTTTATTGCTGTTATTTTAAATGACTGAATTGTTCTTTGTATTCTTGAAACTTAAGGTGTGTGAAGAGCAGCATTACACCTATACTATATTATTGTGCTGTTCCATAATAACATTTCCATTTGGGTTGATAGTTAAGGAGGGTATTAGAGCAAAATCATGCTCTACAAAAAATATATATACATGTAAGGATATGACTATCCGTTTTACATTTCATGATTTATTATTTCATAAGCTGCTCTAACTATGGGACCCCAATATCTGTTTAATAACAGTTGTTTGAGTTGTTTCTGTTTGTCTTTGCATTGACCAGTGAAGGGGTGATCACCTTTAAGTCCACTTCATATTGAAGTGCTGTAGCTTTTTTAGTTTGTTTCGATGGGTAAATGTGGAACCTGTATCATTTCATCATTTTAGATAATCAAACATGTAATCTGGATTTTGAAGTTGCACTGGATTTGACATTGGGTGGCTCTCCGTATACTTGAGCATAAATAATAAATATAAACTTAACCTTACATGTACAGAGGAAAGATATACCTGTGTGAGCTATTTTGAACATGGGAATCCCCTGTTTGTCATTTAACGAGCATTTGAGTTGTGTACTTGTTGATATTTGAACTGAGAACATGTACATTTTGCATAGACTAAAGGTGTATGAGGTTATTCTGTGTTGGGTGTCTTTGTACATTTAGCTCATATTTAAGAGATTTAGCTCTCACTCTACTTTGAGAGACCTGTCCTGACTGATTCTGTTCATTTTCTCCAAAACAAACTGATTTTGAAGATGTATAATTCAATTTGTGACTACCTCATTGCATTCAAGTTAAAGACACAAATAGCTTCATGTCCTTGGTATCAAAAAGTACAGCCAATAGAAGGATAGTGCTATTTACATTTTAGTAATTTAATATTCTAACATTGTAGTCAGAATCCATGTATGACATGTATAACATTTAAACATGTATTAAGCAACCAAACAAAGGTCAAAGATCAGTGGCACAGACTTTTTATTTCATATTTATATTTTTACAATAATTCAGAGAACACACAAGCGTATGTTCATTAATTAAATTGAGTTATTTTATTCATTTATTTACAAACTCTCACACTTTGATAGGCTACTCTATCAAAAGGTAAGCACAACTACAAGCCAAGTATATCTATCTGTAGGCCTATAAGGCAAAAATATGCTTTTCTTAAGTATATTTCGATCAAAAGGTACAAGTATACGCCAAGTATACTTAAACTTTTCTGTACAGGTATACTTGTCAGTATAAGCCCAGTATACTTTTGTTAAGTATAGCCTATCTATGATAAGTAAATAAAAAGAAAACTGAAAGTATACTCTCTTATTTTAAGTTTAAAATAAGTGTACTAATAGCACACTGGAATAAACTTCTTTTTGGTAAGGGATATTTTTCACAAAATAATATTAAATCTGTAAAGAATTCTTTTTTTTTTTTTTTTTTAAATCCAAAATGTTTTAAAATAATATTATTTTATCCATTTTGTGTTTTATGGGTATCAAATAATAGAAAAACAAAAAAACATAAATATATTTCTATAAAAGATTTCGGGGAACAAGTATAAGCCAAATGTACTTGGACTTTTCATATATTTGTCAGTATAAACCCAGTATACTTTTGTTAAGTATAACCTATCTCTGATAAGTACATAAAAAGTAAACTGAAAGTATACTCTCTAATTTTAAGTTTAAAAGAAGTATACTAATAGCACACTTGAATATACTTCTTTTTTGGTAAGGGATATTTTTTCACAAAATAATATTAAATCTGTAAAGAAAAATGTTTTTCAAAAAAATCCAAAAAGTTTTTAAATAATATTATTTTATCCATTTTTTTTTTTTTTATCAATAACAAACAATAGAAAAACAAAAAAAAACATAAATACATTTTAAAAAAGATTTCGGGGAAAGTATTTTATTTTGAATGGGCGGCTCGTTTCCGGGAAAAAGAAGTGTACTAATAGCACACTTGAATAAACTTCTTTTTGGTAAGGGATATTTTTCACAAAATAATATTAAATCTGTAAAGAAAAATGTTTTTAAAATTAATTAATTTTCATAATATTTCATTTAAAATATTATTATTATTATTATTATTATTATTATTATTATTATTATTATTATTATTATTATTATTATTATTATTATTATTTTATCCATTCCATATTTGATGAGTAACAAACAATAGAAAAAAACACACAAAAAAACCATGTATACATTTTATAAAAGATTTCTGGAAACGTATTTTATTTTGAAACCGCGGCTCGTTTCCGGGTCTGGTCACATGACCTTCCAACATGGCCATGCCCTGCAGCTCAGTGCTGTAGCAGCAGAGAGAGAGTTTGTTGTTCCAGCAGGTTTAGATGACAGTTTGAGGAGCCGCAGGTCGTAACAGACATCATTACAGAGACACAGAGGAGCTTCTGATAGAGCAGCTCACCTCCTCAACACCGCCGACATGAGCAAGGACGGTTTAATCCTGTAAGTACAAACTAACAGTATTACAGTAGCATGTTGGCTGCTAGCTGAGTGATGTTATGAAACTCTCCTGTGTCATTGTTATGAAAACTATTCTTCACATAATATGAATGAACTGTAGCATCATGTTCACCCTTTATAATCCTGTCTTCACACCTAAATAGTAACATTTCCTGCTCATTAATGCTACAAATTAACTGGTAAGAACAGTTGCTTCTTTCATGCAGAACCTCATTCAGAAAAACAGCAATTTAATACTCTATCGCTCACACTTAAGGGTTAATTCCCTTTGCAACATAAATTATTAGCCTTAATGATGCATTTGGATCTTCTGATAAATTCGGCATATATATAATTCATCTAAGAGTAGTGCATTCTTTTAAAATTGTATTATTTTTGTGTGTTTAGTTTAGTTTTAATTGGCTTAATCTCCATAGTGCAGTTTAGTGAGAAAACATATTGTGGGAGTACTACTGCTGGATGATATCAGAATAAATAAGAGATCACAATAGTTCCTGAGTTATACCAGTTAAATACTAATTGCCATTATGTCTGTTTAATTTAAGTCAAGAGTCTAATTCTGTATATGTTAAAGAGTTACAGTAAAGTTAACATGTGGTCTACATTTAGGTCACTCTGAATGGAAAGCAATTTTTAATGATCCATACAACATCCAAAGCAGCCATTCATTCAACCGTTGACCTACTGCTGGACGATGATAAGAGAGCAGAGGAGTGGTATCTCTCATATCTCTCATCTCTGTCATTGACAGCTCTTCAGCTGGATGCTTATACAGTAGTTGTTGGTTTAAAGGGAGGGGTACGCCTGTGTGTTCGATAACAGAAGCTTGCTACTGTATTGTAGCCTTCGGGCTATAGTGATTAGGACACTCCCATGCAATTTAAAATGTAAAATTGGTGTGACTAATACAACAAATGGGAGTCAATAGGAACAATGAATGTGAATTATTGTCCACAAAAAGAGGAGTCACATCTCGGTGTCTTTGAGTTAACGGCTTGTTCTGGTATTGGGGAATGTTGCTCTGGTGCTGATTTATTTTGGATACTTTATTATTACATTGCTTTAACCCATACTTACTTTATTCTCTTTCAGTGTAGCAGAGGGGTCCTCTCTCCGTTTGAAGCAGAATAGAGACTAATGCTAAACTTAGGGATTTTTTTTTTTCCTATCCAGCCCGAAGGACTTCCCCCAGCTCCTGAACGATACATTCCTACGAGCAGCACGAGGAGAAGAAACTGAACATGTCCCTGTCTGGTGTATGAGACAGGCTGGGAGATACCTACCAGGTACCACGATCAGCGCTGCTTTCTTTTCTTTCCTGAAATACAGTTTTCTCTCCCTTACCAGACTTTCTTTGCATCATCGTCTTGTTTTTCTTTCGACACAATTAAATTTCTTTGAACGGTAGAATTTAGGACAAAACGTCATTAAGACATTTAAGACGTCATTAAGACATTAATGTTTTGTTGAATGTAATTTGCAGAGTTTCGTGAGACCAGAGCAGCGAAGGACTTCTTTGAGACATGTCGGACACCAGAGTCCTGCTGTGAGCTCACGCTGCAGGTATCAAACTTATTATGAAAGGTCTAATTTGAATGATTAGAAAATATGTTTTCAGATGGTTAACCTCCAAGACAGCAGTGTTATATTAACAAGAATTTTCTCCTACATGCAAATACCCATTGCAAATTCAATTTGACTCATTTAATTACTGAAACAAAATTACTGAAAAAAATATTTTGAATGATCAGAAGCATTTCAAATATCAATAATATCTAATATATAGCAAAACCAAAATATATCCTAATGTGTGTTTAGTTTTGTTTTATTTTGTCTAAAAATTCACATTTTCATCCAGTTAACTCATTTGCCACAATGTATGTTTATTACTTAATACCAGCTTGGACGAAGAACATGCAAATAACCACTAATTTAAAACATTTAATTAATTAATTCACTTTTAATATTCTTAATACTAGTACAGTAGTACATAAGTAGTGTTATATTGTATTGAGATGATAGTGTGAGGCTACCACTACAACACAATAAACAGAAATCACAATTACATTTTTATGTTACCCCTTTTCTTTTCTTTTTTAAATTGTCTTCCTTTTTTCCATTTTCAGCCTCTGAGACGTTTTCCCTTCGATGCTGCCATCATCTTCTCTGACATCCTGGTTATCCCACAGGTAAGGCCATCAGGACCGGGCTCATTCATTAACATGTCAACTGAAGAATTTTCTGTGATATCGTGGAGATCTTTGGACAAATACATACGGTAACATTGAATCAAATTTCGCTTATTGTTTTAGTTTTACGGCCCACAAATTTTAGTTTAGTGGACTTACTCTCATCGGGTGACCAGAAACACAAGTTCATTGTGACAGTAATGCTGCTCTAGGCAATTGTTTGCTAACATGTTATCCATAACTACTTTATTACAGTGATATGTGGTGATTGTGTATCTGTCAGCTTGTTGATGTTTTTCTGGACAAAAAAATATGAATGCACCTTAAAGAGCATTTTACTGGGTTGTGTGCATATAAGCAGTCAGATTACCTGGTAATTACAGACAAAGTGACATATAATCTGTTCAAAATGTAACGCGTTGTTATCGCGTTAACTTTGACAGCCCTAGTCTTTACTTATGCTTTCGTTCATCTTCCTCCCTGCAGGCCATGGGTATGGATGTCCAGATGGTGGCAGGTAAAGGTCCCACATTCCCAGACCCCCTGAAGGAGCCAGAGGACCTGCAGCGTCTGCAGGCCAAAGTGGACGTGGACAAAGAGCTGGGCTACGTTTTCAAAGCCATCACGCTGACTCGACACAAGATAGAGGGCAAAGTGCCGCTCATAGGATTCACCGGAGCTCCGGTTAGAGACGTTTAACGATGTCAAGAAAAGCATGAAAATCAAAAGTATTGTTTCTTACTCTCCCCTCTTTGCTCTGTCCCTCCACAGTGGACGCTGATGTCCTATATGATAGAAGGCGGAGGCTCCAAGACCTTCTCTAAAGCGAAGCGTTGGCTGTACAGACACCCGAAGGCCAGCCACATGCTGCTGAGGATGCTGACAGATGTGATAGTGGAGTATCTGCTGGGACAGGTGGCAGCTGGAGCTCAGGTTACACCCCTTTACCTTCTAATCTCTGGACACATGTTAACAATGATTATGTTGCACCACTGCCATGAGACATGCAAATTCAATGTTAAGATGGCAACAAAGACATAAATACTATTTGCTGATTGCAGCAGCTCCTACACACACGCTCCTTATGGAAACAAATCTGTGTCTCAGCATAAAATGCGGTTGAGGCAGCATTTTCTACCCCAAAAACAGTTAAGAACAGTCTGAGAGCACAAACCGGATTATTACATAAAGTCTAGACAATGTCACATCAGCAGAGTGCACCGCCGTTTTTACAGCGGTATTCAGTATTTGGGGCAGTAGAGAGTCTCTACTTCTACCTGGACAACCTCCTCTAGAGGTGTCAAGCATCCACTCTGCTGGTGTGACCTCTGATCTTCCGGCAGAGCAAAGTGAGAAAAGAGAATATTATTTATATAAATATATAACCAGCTTCATTTAGGTACAATGGATCAAATGAATGTGCAATATGAAAGGAGCGACTTGTAGTGACGAGCCCACAGAGAATTATCACCCCGATGCTGCAGTTCCCTTCAGCTCTACTTAGTCTTTCAGTGTCCTTTAAGTGATTTTTGGTTTTCTGGCCTCTCTCCTGTTTGGTTCAGTCTTTTTCTAAATGCAGTAGACCACTTTTTTCAGCAAAGAAGCTCTGATAAACTCACTCTACATTACCTGTCCTGCACCAAACGGCAGACAGACAAAGTTAGCAACTAAGTGGAGAACATAGTGGAGCATTTAGCAGCTAAAGGGCCAGATATTATTCTCAGGAGTTGGTGGAGACCAAAACAGAGCTAGAAGGAGCGTGAATATTAGACTTAAGGCCTTAACACACTGGGGATGCTTTGTTCGTACCATTAATTTGCACGTCAGTTTATTTTTTCGAACTGTTGTTTTTGCACAGAACGCGAATATTATGCGGCGAAAAAGCGATGTAATTTTTTCAGAACAAAGTTGATTTTTCTGAGCTTTTGCACCGCGAATAAAGGCATCAACCAATCGCGTTGTGCGGAACAGACATATTCAATACGTACACTATATTGTACAACAACACGGAGGGTCCGTAGTCCGAACCAAGACAACAAACTTTAATACTTCTTTCAACTTTGACAAAGGCAGAGCATACCAGATCCACTCCTTCTGTTTTTACCTTTCAAAATAAAAGCCCTAGATATATACACTGAGTAACTGTGTTACCAGAGGCAAATTCACTCAGAGCATTTCGCTAAAAGGAAACTCAATAAAATAGCTTACAGTACTTTAGGTTATACAACAGTTTACCTCAGACAGACTGCCAGACGCTGCTCTGGGTCAATAGGACCTCAGTAGTTGGTCCTCCGCCTGCACGAATCTATTCAAACTTTTTATTTAAAAAGTGCAACTGTCACAAATTTGCATCGCTTCCGACATGAATGCAAAATATTTGCAGGCGAGTATTTAGCATTTTCGTGTTGTTTATTCGTCACAGCCTCGGTATGTAAAGGTCTTTACAGTCAATGCAAACACAACTCTGAATGAATGCTAATGTTCCTCCCAGTCTGCTGGATGTTTAAATTGGCAACTGTTTGCTAACTGGCTCGCCGTATCAACTTAATAAGGCAATAATATGTTAATGTTGTGTTTACAGTTTGTTTTGCTGCCCCCAAGTGGCCAAAAAAAAATCAGTTATTGCAGGTTTTAAAAAAACAACACTTTAACCTCTGCTGTATGTGTGTTGTTCAGGCTCTGCAGGTGTTTGAGTCCCACGCCGGCATTCTGGGGCCGGCCGAGTTTAAAGAGTTCTCTCTGCCTTACCTTCGAGACATCGCTCGCAGCGTCAAGGATAAACTCAAGGAGGCGGGAAAAGACATTCCCATGGTGAGAGACGGCCGCACACACAAGCGTAACTGTTGTACTAATTAATGATGTACACCTGCACATCATCTATAAACTGCAAACAAGTCAACTGTGATAACTATTTATTTATTTTCCTGCCGTATTCTGTTTGTTCTGATCTTATAATTACTTTCTATATTAGTTCCAATACCCTGTTCTATTCTTATCAGCACTCTGTTGCTTCGACAACACCGTTTCCCAGGAGGGATCATTAAAGATTCATCTGGTCTGTTTAGAAATAGCTGCTCTGCTTTAGGACCAGAAGATGGCAGCATTTCACCAAAAATGGTTCATGATGACTCCTGAAAAAGTTGCTTTGAAAAATCTACTCTTTACTTTTCTGTTCCAGATTGTGTTTGCTAAAGATGCTCACTACGGTCTAGAGGATCTGTCTCAGTCTCATTATGAGGTGGTTGGGCTGGACTGGACCATTGACCCACGATCAGCACGGTAACACACACACACACACACACACACACACACACACACACACACATTCTCAGAGCTATTTTGACTGTACTACTGATATCTTCTCTAATAACACTGTGAAAAGGCAGTTTCGGTTCGAAATTGACAACACGGCAACAAATAAAATCTAAATACAAACTGCACCTTCGAGCTTCAGTGTTAGTATATATAATATATATAAGTATAGTATAGTATATATAATCAGAATTTAATGTAAGATTTAAAGTGTTTAAAGAGATATCTCTGGAATGAGAGCAGAAATAGAAAAGGATCAGTGCTAGGGCTGCCAATCGATTAAAATAGTCAATCGTGAATAATCGCAACTTAAGCGCACAGCTGTCAGTGTGCTGACTTGACTATGACTTGCCCCACACTGCATGTGATTATCATTAAGTGGGCATGTCTGTAAGGGGGAGACTCGTGGGTACCCATAGAACCCATTTACATCCACATATCTTAAGGTCAGAGGTCAAGGGACCCCTTTTGAAAATGGCCATGACAGTTTTTCCTCGCCAAAATTTAGCACAAGTTAGGAGCGTTATTCAACCTCCTTGCTGACAAGCTAGTATGACGTGGTTGGTACCGATGGATAGTTTCATATGATACCAGTATCTTCACTCTAGCGTTAACTTTGACAGCCCTAATCAGTACATAAATCTCCTCGGTCAAAAGCAAATACAGCTTCAGCCTCAAAATCCACTGTCAAGAGGATCAGACTGCAAAAAAAAAAAGAGTAGCCTGAAGCTGAATACATCTCAGGGATGTAGCCGCCAGTCGCTGCGCTAATCATGAACCACACTGTCGTGTTTTCCAAGGAGCAGGTTAACCATTAGTGACCTCTCCCTCGTCCCTGTTTTGTCACCGGGTGCAGGATTTAAGTCAACAAACGTCCGTGTTTCCTGCTCTGCTCATCAAATACTTAACCTGTTGGTTAAAGGATTACTCTGTGTGTCCTCTGCTGTGTCCTGTGCTGTGTCCTGTGCTGTGTGTGTGCGTATGTATGTGTGTATTCAGGGAGCGCACAGGAGGGAAGGTCAGCCTGCAAGGAAACATGGACCCTTGTGCTCTCTACGCTCCAAAGGTAACCCCCCACTCACACTTTACTTTAGACTCTCACATGGTCAGACACGTCACTTTTTCCTTCCTGTTTTTATCTTCTTGTTTTTCTCAAAACTATCTTTATTGACTTCTTTTTTGAAAATACAAAACGCCTCCTACCCATCCCCAGTAACACTACAGTCTCTGTGAAAGTGTAAGTGTGATATTAAATTGTGAGCAGGCGTGTATACTGTAACAGTTTGCATCTTATAGTTTGGGTTTGGACCAGAAGACATGTCTCTTCTTAGTTCTCTGCAGAGATGTCTATGTGGAGGTCATTCCTCCATACAGAGAGATAAAAGAGAGTTTTCTTTATAACCTGCTGATTTTTAACCTGCTGAGTTGTTCAATGAGGTTCCAGAGTAGAAAACAAAACAGGAAAGGGAAATAACAGAAAGCCCTACTGCTACTCTTCACTTTTCTCAAGTTTCAGCTGCTATTTTCAGCCCCTCCTGCGTACATGCTGTGAATCCTATTTTTATCCCACAGTATTTCACTCCATATATTTCTACAGAATACAGTGAAGTGCTGTAATTCATTCTGACAAACTTTTGTTTACACACACACACACTGTCGATTTATAACTCGTCACCAGAAGTTCCTAAAATTGTTCCTCCTCTGACCCAGTTTGAGCAAAGTATACTCAACTCAGATGCTCCGACTTATTCGAAATATTCTAAAGTTGAACCACGACTGAGCTAAAATATCTGCCTCCTCCTCCTCCTCCTCCTCTTCATCAGGAGCGCATTTCAGACATCGTGAAGAAGATGCTGGAGGGTTTCGGCACGAGGGGCTACATCGCCAACCTGGGCCACGGCCTTTACCCCGACATGGACCCGGAGAACGTGGGCGCCTTCGTCGAAGCCGTGCACAAACACTCGAAACAGATGGTCAAACAAATGTAAAGACGGATGTGTCTGTGTGAGGGAGTGTGTAAGCCAAAAAAGGATGATGGGAAAAATGTACAATAATGCATTATTTTATTAAAATCTAAAACATTAACAGCTTCACGTCTGTTTTTCAGCAGTTAAATAATCCATTCCCAGAGGTTTTCTAGGAGGAAAAATAAAAAATAATACTGTTCTGTGACACACACACAAAAAAAAAAAATCTCGTCCAGTGTATTTTCAGGATAAACAAGATGTTGGTTTTCTAAGACAAGATTTTCTGTTCATCATATAATATGTTGATCTGACCAGGAGTGGATTATGTTTCCATTGTAAAGGGATGATTTTTGCTTTTACATGTACATTAAAACCACATTTAAATTGTAAGGGATTTGTATTAATGTTGGATCTATTCAAAAATGCTCAAAACAGCTTTGACTTTCTTTTATATGTCATCCAATCAAACTCCCCATAATGTCACATACAAATACAACTAGAGACGAGCCTTTATAACCTCTTAATAGCTGTAAACAGCTTCAGTCAGAGCATCAGCACAAGTCGCCTCTTTGTCCTTGAAGAAAAACAATAAAAGGATCCAAACTGCTGTGAAAACAAAAGCCGGTGATTTGGCAAAATAACTTCAACAAGAGATGCTCTACTGCATTTCTAAAATGAATTTTTAAGGGAAAATGTCAGCGCGCAGCAGTCGATCATTTTACCATCCAACATCTTAACGGTGAACAAAATCCCCCGCTGGATCTCAGCATGAAGAGTTTTATTTTTACTCCTGCAGATAGAAAATCTTGTAAGAAATACATGTTGTACAAGATGATGCCTTATGCTGTCTTTGTCTTTCACCCTGAATCTGTTTTTTTTATTACTTGATCAACTCGGCTTAGGAAAAGTGTCTTATGAAGTGAATCGCATTGTAGGCATCCTGAGAGGTTGCATGTGATTTGCAATATAAAACCCATGAATGTGTTTATCTGGCTGGTTTTATTCTGTCCAGTTAAATAAAGATTGATTTAATTTTTAATGAACTTTATGTTGTTTTGTATTTCACATTAAGTTATTAGATGTTTTTCCCCCTTGCCTCAGGATTATTGTACCTCGGCATAAATAAAAAAAATAAAAAATGTGATGGTCATCATATATTACCTTAACTAAAGTTAAAGTAACTTTCTTTTAAAAAGGTGTCCGTGTGTCTCTCTACCTTTTATAATAAAAACATGTTCTGATATTCATGATGCTTTGAGGTGTATAGGGCAGTTATCAGGGCACTATTAGTGCAAATTTCAACTAAATCTAAGCAATAAAAAATCCCCCAACACCATCTCCAGAGTGGCTTTATTCTCCACTTTTTCGCCTATGGGGCGGTTGAGTCAATATATTGATCAATTTCATCACTTTTTGTTGTATAAAACATTTTTGTTACGACCATCATCGTCAAAATTATGAAAAAATATAGTTGTGTTTTGTAATACCTCAGGTAGGGATATCTGAAAAACTAAAGCCCTTTTGCGGATTTATGCCTAACTGCAATTTATCAGATTTTGCACAATATATAGGCTACAGTATATTTTTTCACATATGCATATGTAAAGTCGGTGAAGTTGCCCTTTAACTTTTCATGACAAAAAAAATGAATGACCGTCTCGTCCACCTCACTTTTATTGCTAATTAGCATTGGCATTTAGCTCATAGCACCGCTATGCCTACAGTAGGTAGCCTACAGCTTTACAGAACTGCTAGACTGTAGACTTTATAGTCTTGTTAAAAGGGAACTACACCTGTTTTCAAAATGCATATGATCTAAGACAGTCTAAAAAATATTAGTAAACATGAACAACTCTAGAGTTGAAGAAGAGTTGTAGAAAAACTAGAGCGCTATAACTTGAACTCGCGACGTCATGAAGTATAAAGTGTGGAGCTGCTCCATAGACAATGAATGGTGAGAGATGTTCTAGATGACACTGAGAGCACCCAGGGAAATGTTCTGAGTATCTGAGAACATTTTCTTTAACAGCTGACAACACTACAATAGAATAAAGCTCATTTTGATATAAAAAAAGAAAACAAACATTATGTGGGTCCACTAAATCAGCCTCCCATTCATCGTCTATGGAGCAGCTCCAGACTTTATACCCTATGACATCACAAGTTTGAGACTCTGGTTTCTGGCCATGAGAGAGAGGAGCTCATGTTCACACATATTGATTGAACTTTACTATTACTTTACGATTACTAGGCCATGGAAATAACATATTGGAATTCTTAATTTGGGTGGTGTTGCCCTTTAATAATCGGTCAATAAACTACTAAAAGTACTAACCACTTACTCTGTCTCCCTTTATAGCACCTGCCTCACATATAAGCGTAATAATTTAACAGAAATCGCTAAAAGCATTTACCGAGGCTCTTCTTGAGCCACACATCTTTAGAAAGTGAAGCTTATTCTACAGATAAAAGTGCCTAAATAATGCATATTTCAAAAACCACCACTTCCATACTCTCTATTTGTTGTGATGGTTTCTGCATCAGAGTTGCTTCTAAGTGCTGGGACTGACTGGAGGCTGAGGCCTGGCCCAGAAAATGGGACATACTGTAGACGTGACAGTGACTGGGGCTTTAACTGGGACAGAAGTGAGACGGTGTCCCGCCTGAAGGTGTGTGAGCACGGTTTTATCATCCAGTCGGAAGTCCTTCGAGACTGCTCTGTGATGGTCTATATAAATAAACAGAACAATGTGGCCTCTAGAACAACATTCACTAATAGAGGAACTTGGATTTTTCTAAAAGTATTACGCTTCAAAAAGAATAAAGAGAGAAGGATACTTGGTTACCAACAACAATTTACAGATAGAGGTAATAACATTGATTCATATCTGCCTGATCTTGGAGCATTTTCCAGTAGTCACAACCGTCCTCTCGTCCCTGCGTGACCTTGAAAGCTTTGAGGAGTTTGCAATGTTCTGACAACATGTTATATAATTTGCAGGTACTTCAGACTTGTTGCTGCTACACAACCAAGTGATAAACACCCCAGCTAAATGTTCCTATCATGGCTGTTGGAAGCAGGCTCCAAGGCTGTTTGTATTGAAGTCAATAAGGAAAAGCACTACAAAAAATACAATGTCAGTCACATTTTTCACCAAGTTATGTTCTCAGAAGCTAAAGTCACTTGACATCGCCAGACCAAATCGTAAATGCAAATTAGTCTGGAACCTCTCAGTTCATTTTCGATTTCCAAAGGGTGTAATCAATGGGCGTTGACCAAAATGCCTCGTCTGGATGCAATTGGATCGACCTACAACCAATTAGAGCAACAAAACATGACATCGCGCTGAGTGACGGAAAAATGTAAACAGACAGAGAGCAGAGACGGGCTGTGATGGTGTAGCATCAATATGCCTATGAACGAGTGTGGCCGTATTTGACATCAGACAAAATTAGAACAACATCTAGAATTTGAAGACAAAACATCTAGAATTTGAAGACAAAAGGGGTAACACTTCATTTTACAGGTCTGCAAATTGCATGGTAATTAGGTGATAATTGGCAAGTAACCTATTTGAAATTTCTTTGGAATTACTGCAAAAATTACCCCGATATTTACCTCAAAATTGATTAAAAATTACTTTATTATAAACATTATTTAATAATCATATTCCACTATTTCCCAATAGCTGGTAATTTATTTAATACATTTCCAGGAAAAGAATACAAAGTTAATTGATATGCTTTTTATGGTAAATAGATAATAATTAGCAAATAACTTCTTTGAAATTTATTTAATAAACTCCCTGAATCATGACATTAGCTACCAGGTTACATTTGTGTTGACAATAAGTCACACAATGGTGAGATTTGTGCCTGATCAGAAGTGTCTTTTATTAGTTTTGGTTTTCCTTCTCAAGCCTAAAGGCCCCATTTTAACGATTATACGCTATTTCAGCATATAATTATTAAATAATGTTTATAATAAAGTAATTTTCGATACATTTTTAGGTAAATATTGGGTTAATTTGGCAGTAATTCCAAAGAAATTTCAAATGACTTGCTAATTATCACCTATTTACCATGAAATGTAAAACAAAGTGTTACCACAAAAGGTGTTTTTACTTTATTCTGCGAGCTCTGGCTGTGTGTTGCGATGTGTTTGCGATTCGGTGTGGCGATGTCAGGCTACGCGATGGATTCAAAAGAAAGTTCCACATCAGCTGCAGTCATCTTGGTTGTTTTTGAAAATGCCTCAACGGTGCTCGTCTTTACGTTCTGTTTGGCAGCGCTTATAAATCCTTAAAGGTCATTTCCGGAGAGGCCGGGGTGTTAAAGTTAGGCATCATCTTCACCAATCAGATCTCATTACACCATATACCATTGCCATCACAACCACCAATGAGACGGTGGATAAAAGCCGAGCGGGCGGCGGCATCCAATCACAAACCTCGAGTCGAGCTCTTTTGTCTCCACAGGAATTTAACAATTTAGTAAATTTGGGGTAAATACAAAGCATTACACAGAATTTGGCTTGATGTGCATTAGCACTGTAATCAGAACGGAAGCTCTTTACATGAGGAACTGGGAAAAAGAGATCAGTTAATCCCAAATTGTGTTTTTCTCTGTGAGGCAGCTAAGAACGTCAGATAAGCAGATTCCAGTAAATCCGGTTGTTGTTGTTGTTGCTGATGTTGTTGTGAAGGATTCCAGCAAAAATCATCAAACATCATGCGACCAGATTGAGTTTCAGGGGATCCCTCATCACTGGGTTTCAGCATGGAGACCATATTGTTGTCACTGTGGTTGAACAATGTTGACAGTGAATGCCAGTACTTTAGACTGAATTCATTCATTTTGTATGGTTTTACTTTGAATTAAAACAAATATTTATTCCAAACTGGTTGTCACTGTTCGCTTATATTTATCAACATTAATCACAATTATTACACAGCTTTGTTGAATACTCGATTCTGATTGGTCAATCACGGCATTCTGCGGCCTGTAATTTCTTTATAACAGACCGTTGCTATGTATAACAGACCGTTGCTATGGGCGCAGTTCTGATATCCCACTCTGGCGGACCATTTTTGTGTCAAATTTTTGATTTCTTAAGTAAGTAGCTGTGTAATAAGCGGGATAATGTACAGCTAGCGGTCATTATTGTGAGGGTATCGTCTTGTCAGGGATTCTTTCACAACAATGACCGGCTCACTGTACATTATCCCTTACTTAGTATATGACAGTATGAAAACATTATGCAAGATAAGCATGTTGTTTGTTTTCGTGAACGGCAGAATGGTGCGTAGCTTTAAAAGTTGCGGCCGCAAGGAATTGTGGGGCGGCATTATCTCCCTTCCTTTGGTAAAGGATGGTCCAGTGTGTCCTATGCTGAAGGATATAATAAAGGAAGCATTGAAACACCTTTCCTTAACATTTAGAGGATTCAAACAGCTCTTATCACGGCTGCTACTCAGATACTTCCGGGTCATTTCACTCCGTTTGGAACCTCTCTAAGCAAAAAAGACTTTTCGACCACAGTCCAGGTTTTTTTTCCTTTTTATGGCTCCAAGCATTTGATTTATTGATCGCTGTCGGGATGTAATGAAAATTTCAACAAATACAACAAAAATGTATTTAAACAGCACTACCACCCAACCGGACCTTTAACCCCACACACTGAGAAACTACAAGGTTAGCAGAGCAATTCCACGAGAGCAGAATGTTGCAGACCCTTTATTGATTCACCCGCTGAACACGTCAGTGGAAGGAATAAAATGAAATGTTGAATTCAAACCTCCGAATAATTGAGACTGAGCAGAAGCGAGTGGGCCTCGGTGTTATTAATAAATACAACAAAAAAAAACGACACAAAAGCTCAAAGCGGCTGAATTAATATCTTGATGACGGGAAAAGCAATTCTTCCTCAAATAAAAGCAGGCTTTCATTCATCTCTGTCCTTTGTGTTGTTGTAGTGCCATAAACACAGACGCACACACCGCCCACCCACACACACACACACACGCGCACACACACACCCGCACACAAAGGCTTTTGTTGTGGCCTCCCTATTGCGTAAATAGCGGAGACAAATGAACAAAAATCACCGCTGACTGTCGACAGGTAAGACTGAAGAGGCTGGGGCTGTGTGTCAGTGGGCCATCTGGGAACAAAGTGACAGGCTGTGTGTGTGTGTGTGTGTGTGTGTGTGTGTGTGTGTGTGTGTGTGTGTGGTTGCAACAATGAATCTATGCTCTTTAGAAATGGAGATCAATTTCCACATGGTCGCCTTTAAAGGCTTTGGCAGGAGAGTAATATGTAAGTGTGTGTGTGTGTGTGTACCTGCTTGAGTCATTTCATTGTGTGTACTCGTGTGTATTCACGCCTGTGTGTGCATCCGGGCTTTTATGTGCTTATTTTAGTGCACAGAGATTGAACAGGTGGATGTGTGGTTGTGTGGTTGTGTGTGTGTGTGTGTGTGTGTGTGTGTGTGTGTGTGTGTGTGTGTGTTTGAAGGAGGTCCAGGCTCCATCTCTCAGCAAATCAGCAGGCCTGAAAATCCAATCTGCCTGGAGAGACAGCAGGCTGTACATCATCTGCCATGGATGGACACTATCAGCGCTTTATCAGTGACCGCCCCTCCAAACACACACACACACACACACACACACACACACACACACACACACACACACAGACACACACACACACACACACACACACACACACTTTATCTTTCAATGACCACATGCATGAATGAACACACACATCCACACACAGCCCGCTGTGACAGAGACTGATAGGCGTTATTACCATAGTCGTTGTGGAGGGAGGAACTGAAACTCTGGCTTTAGTCTGAAGACCTTGAGATGCTTCTCACTAATGCAGATGCTGACAGCTGTGACTGTCCCTGTGTACTGGTGATAGCTTCCTATCCCACCATGTTCAGCCTGTTGAAGTGAAGCCAATGCTGAAGTACCTTAAACGTGCATTCTTCTAACAGCCAGCAGGGGGCGACTCCTCTGGTTGCAAAAAGAAGTCTGATTGAATAGAAGTCTATGAGAAAATGATCCTACTTCTCACTTGATTTATTACCTCAGTAAATATTGTAAACATGAGTTTATGGTCTCAATCACTAGTTTCAAGTCTTCTTCAATACAGCATGATGTTCATTTAGTACATTATGGTCCCATTTAGAGTCAAATAGACCATAAAGCAGGGGATGCTTTAGGGCGTGGCTACCTTGTGATTGACAGGGCGCTACCAACGATGTTGTCCGGGTTTTTATCTCACAACTTTAACCCTTTCACAGTCTTTTTTTCATGTCATGAAAATTGATTATAACGTTTTTGGTCATCTAAAAATGTCTTATTTAGCATTCAGTTGGACTTAGCCCCACCCTCTCGTGTCACTTCTGGTTGCGATAAAAACAAGATGGCCACGGCCAAAATGCCGAACTCGAGGCTCAAAACGGCAGTCCACAAACCAATCAGTGATGCCATGGTGACTACGTCTACTTTTCATATACAGTTTATGATTTGGACCCAGAATGTGACCCAGATGCCTGTGAAAGGTAACATCCCGCACTAGATATAAGGCTCATTGCATCATCTCTTGGTACTTGGTTTTGGCTCGACTGTTTTCAACTTGGCGGCCGAGTCACAAACTTTCTCATTTTATAGCTAAACAGTACTGAAATATACTTCAGCAACACGTGTTACTTTCCACTCGTTACATGCATACAGTCTTTTCAAAATAAACTTTCATTTTCACAGGAAACAACTTGGTGAGGTTTAGGCAACAAGACTACTTAGGTTTAGGAAAAGATCGGGGTTTGGGTTAAAATAACTACAAAGTGACGTTACTTAAGTACGGAAGTTACGTGACAAATAAATCAACGTTGATATCTGGTTTCACGTGGAGTACGAACACCGGTATCCTGGGAGAAAGTCCGGTGTCTTTTGACCCACCCATCCACCTCGACCTCCTACCTATGTTCCATTTGTCACTCTTTATACCTCCTGGTTCACGATTACGTGGATTACATACGAATTGATTAGTGGGATGTATACGAATTACAGTGCATTAGCCTACTTTTCGTAGGTACAGCTATGGATGGTGTATGAGAAGAGCCTGTTGTAGTTACACCCATAAATAGAATTAGAAGAGAGAGAGAGAGAGAGAGAGAGAGAGAGAGAGAGAGAGAGAGAGAGGGGATGCAGTGCAAACTGAGGGGAAGAAGATTGAGCATATAGCAATCACTTCTCCATCTATCTGTCTGGATAATTAATATAAATCTGCTCATTTACCATCAGCCAATCAATCTAGATTTACGCACACGCACGCGCGCACACAAACACACACACGCATGCACGCATTCACACACACTCACAGTGTGACGAGCACACTTAGCACTTCTTGATGGCCTGATTGTCTGCTTATATGGCACTGCAGAAATCTCTAATGAATGAGAATGAAGCGGCGAAGGAGGGATAGAAGAAAAATATTCTGATTAGAGACAAATGAGCGAAAGATTGATGGAACTATATCAGCCTCCGGGTGCTTCATTTATCACTAATGCTGGGTGGTTGGACGGGTGAAAATGCAGGATTGTGCCACGCCAGCTGGGATCCAGACTTTATTGCAAAATCTTTTATCCATGTGTTTTTGTGAGAGAGATATTACAGATCCAGCACATATACAGCTACTGAACATAGATCATTTCTTTAAATATTTATGATCTCTGGAGGATGAACGAGCATACAACTGTAAAAATACTACCTTACATTTTAAAAATCGTCCTGTATACACTATTCTAGTTAAAGGTGCTATAAGATTTGGGGCATTTCTATTGCCTCTGCACGGCTCTCAACATGGCGACAGCTGAGCTGGCGGTTTGTAGCCAACGGTGCTAACAGTGAAAACAACGGCAACAGTGCTGACAGAGTTAACCATGTTTACAGTACGGGGAACCAGAGGGTGGATGCTACGGTTCTACAATGGCGCCGGCGGTCAGGATGGCGTTATCAGCTGTAACCGCCATATGAGAACAGTGCAAAGCGATGGCCGTGAGCTAGCCAGTGGGGCACGCTCACATGCACGAACATGCACTAAAAGCCGGCCCGGTTATGTCAACAAAGCACGGAGAAGCTCTGATTACAACACACACACACAGAGGGAGAGTGACTTCATTCTCTGCTCAGGTAGACAGTACTCCTCTATATCTTTACATAGACAATAGTTGTTTGCTGCTATATTAATGCTCTGAATATCGTATAGAGAACCTTTAAGTACGGAAGTATTAGCAGTAAAAATACATACAAGGGCAAAATGGCACCTTTCAGTGCGTTACATATTATATATTTTTTGTCATTGCATTATTATTCATCACGCCTTACAGGATCATTTCAGTTACTTACAATTTGGGTCATATTTCCATAGTTTTTGGAATCATTTTTTGGGTATGATAACATTGTACTTAAAAAAAAGTCATTGCTGAAATCTGAAAACAAAATCAGACTAGCCACATACTCTAAACCACTTTTAATATGAATTATATTTAATATTAAAGATAAAACTGAACATGAGCACATCCAAAATGAATGTAATAATCCCTAGCTGCATAGGAAAACTGTGTCTGTGCACAGCTGTGGAAAGGGAGTTAAGTGAGTCAAAGTTGAACTATTGTTTTCATCGTGTTTCTTCCTCTCTATTGTTGTTTAAGTGATGTTGCCGCGTTCCCAGGATCCCAGTACTTGACACGGGGAGTACAATGTTATCATTAACGATAGGAATGATGGTCAAAACAACAACAACAAAAGATACCCAAGCTGCAATAAACCAGAACTATGATTTATATGTAAACTGCATTTTAATGCTGTAGCTTGTAGCAGGTTTGACGCTTAAATGAAGAGGGGAGCCAGTCAGAGTCATATATGAAAAATAATAACTGTCAGATATAGTATGATAGTATGGCTTTCACTTATTACTCAAACCTTGAATTATGGTTTGAAAATGGTGAAAATTAATGTGGATTTTATATACTAAAGATGGAAAAATCACAAGATGAAGGCCATGCTGTAAAATGCATCTAATGTTAGCTCGTTTAGGCCATGTGTGCTGCGTTCAAATTAATTCAAACAGAATATGTGATAGTATTATTTACACTTTTTATATTTTTAAAAAGTGAAAAGCCCTTACATATAGCGGGGTAAAAAGTTTAAATATCGCCTCTAAAATGTGGTTTTAGTCTCACACGTAACCTTTAAATACTCAAGTTAAGTACCACAACATTATAGTTAAATACAGTACTTAAGTTAATGTCCGTGGTAACTTTCCATCCCTGTCTGGAGGCCTCAAACCTCACACAGTGAGTATTATCTCCAAAATAACACATCTTGGATCAACACGTGTATAAAGAAAAGAAGTCCTTGTAACGTGTTTCACACTTTATTCATAGAAAAGCACTGAGATTCCAACACAAATCAATATAAAATGGTAGTAGCGTTACATAAATAGTAATAAATTCTCGCTTTATAGACAGTAGCTCAAGAAGTTGCACAAAGAAAAAAAAAATTACAAATAAAAAAAAAACAAGTGTTGATGATAAGCTATCATACTTCTGTGGCAACAAATACTGGAAATACCTTTTCATAATCAGTAGCACAAAGAGGCAACAAACACTTTCCATTTTCCCTTAAGTTAGAGAGAATCCAAAACAAAACAAACTGGGAAACAAGTGGGTGAACTAGATCTCTACCAGCAAATAGTACTCTCCTAAGAAAGAAAGAAAGAAAGAAAGAAAGAAAGGGAAACAATAAGAACTGTCTGATACAGTTAACACGGACTGAAAAACAAGTTAGAGGGAGGAACGTCTTTGTTGTAACGCTGTCAGTTAATGCATCACATAAAGGCAGCTGGCTGGAGCTTCCAAGTTAAGAAAGTGTAATGTCACTCTTTCATTTACGATTTAGGAAAACAGCCTTATCATGCTAACGTAGTAGCAAAGAAAAAAAAAGTTTTATCCTCATTATGTAGAAACCTTGCAGAAACACAATTTTTTTGTCAAACCTTGTGCAGATACAAGGCTGCTGCAGCGATGTCTCGAGCAAAGAGTATAGAAGCAAAGAGGTGAAACTCCTGTGTTTTTTTGACAACAGCCGCTGCTGCCATTTTGGACTGAAAACGCTTATTATATTTATAATATTTTATGGTTAAACACAGAACATTTCGGTAGAATATGACAATAGAAGAGAAATCATTTTGTTTTACTTTTGTACTGCACTTTTTAGGCGGACGTTTTACTGGCGTCCGGTAGTTGCTTTCAGTCCAAAACGGCGGAAGTGTAGTTTTGCTGCTGGGCGCCGATGTTGCAATGGAACTAACAATTGACTTTCACTTCTTAGCAATATACACTCTTTGTTTCGAGTGCACAACAGAGGAAGTGGCTGCATCGCATCGATGCATTGCTCCTCCCCGTGTGAGAGAGAGGGGGGTGAGGCGATGAACAACTGAAGATTAGATTAAAAAGAATAAAAGTATGGTAACGAGATAGAAGAGGTGAACTCTGAAGGGAGAAATAGTAAAAGTAACAACGAGGAATGAACACAAGGTCATCCACAGGCCGCCTCCTTTGTTCACACAGTTGCCGTTTTCTGACTCTCCCGACATTTGCGTATTGTTCTGTCTCACTGCGGCGCCGCCGCCACACGACACCTCTGAGAAGACACTAAAGGCTTGAGTCCTGATTAAATTAAAAAAACAACAACAACAAAGAAGTAAAGCAAAAATAAACTTTGTACATTGATCGGTCACAAAGGCATTTTCCATCATTTTTTTCCCCTCCTCTAAATGTTGCAGCGTGTGCAGGCCGGCTACTGCGCATTGTCCAAATACAAGCATGCTGCGTCTTGTCTTTGTCCGTCCCCCCCCTCCCTCTTTAATAGTGGTTCAGTCCACCGAGTCTCTTCTTCCACACTTTTAAGTTTTTAGGGGGCGTCTTTAAGAGGCGACAAGACCACCGAAGTGGTTCTGCATAGTCAGGTTTAGTATCTGTTTACAAATGAATGCCTTCCTCATTCTCCTCAACTCCGTATAACATGCTTCCTTTTGGAAAACAGACTTTTTTTTTTGTCTTTGCAAATAAGAACAAAAATACAAATAATAATAGTTATTATAGCAAAAACAAACTTAAAGAAATGTACACAGGAGCACCTGAGAAATGCCTTGAAGTCTTTGCTCTTACAAAAAAAAAAACGCCGTCAAATTCCCCCGTCCAAAACAGTTCAAGTACACCCCCCGCCAAAGAAATGAAACACATAAAAATAAAGTAAAAACAAACACATAACATACTTATCATAAATAATTATAACTTTACAATTTTCTGAATTGACACTTTAATATTTACAATATCTTAAATGCTTAATGCTACTACTTTTTGTTTTGTTTCTTTAAGTGATGTCCCTGAGAACTGAGTTTAGCCTCTTTTCTTTCTTTTGCTCAGTTTTCCTCTTTTCTTTTTTATTCTTCTATCTGCGTTTCTTCCGATCGAAAAAGGCCCAGAGTTGTGACTGACTACCTGGGGAGTGGGTGAAAGGTAGCTCTCATGGAATGTAAAAAGCAGACAAGAAAATGTTTCCTCCATTCAAAAACCCTTTTTTCTTTTATTCTCCTGCCATCGACGGGCCGACTAACTCGCTGCGTGTCTGTGATTCCTACTCAGACATACAAAGTTACTAAACAATCAATAAATAAATGCTGAAGCAGGCAGGAACGTACTGAAGAGGTATTTGTGTGAAGTGCTTGTACGATGACGTTTAGTCAGACCGGTGAAAGATTCAAGCTCTTGCTGTACTGTATACTGCCATTAACAACAACACTTTGCCACTGGGTACGGAAAGGGAGCATGGACATCCCTCATACAGAAGAAAAATAACTTCCTGTGCCGAGGCATGGGGTCTCAAATATGCACGACTAAGTCATCAAGTCATAAAACATACAGTATTTGTTGTGTTTGCACTGCGTATCTATAACCCTTTGAGAAAGACGAGGCCACTCGTCTTCACAGTCCAGTAGCATTCACAGATAAGTGGCTTTAGTAACTACAGACTCTTTTCCATCACAAGACAAAGGAACTTTAAAATTCAAGATCGACTAAGTTAAGCATGTACATTTTTGCTTTATCCATGATGGGGATTAGTGCGATTACTGCAATTACAGTGCGTTTTTTTTTTTTTTTTTTTTGCATTTTTTACATTAGCCTTTTTTCTTTTAGTTTATCAAATCAATACTTAAACAACCGTAAACTATTTTTTTGGGGGGCAGTGGAACAAGCTAAGTACACAATATTGACATACTGTATTATCACCTTACAAAGTTGCTATGGCTAACGTATTAGCAAACAGCTGCTAATTTACACACTTAGCAGAGATGGAGCAACATTCGAGTCGTGTTTCTGGCAACCTAGCAAATGTAAGTCCAATATTCACTCCCTTTTTAGCTCCGTTTTGGTCTCCACCAACTCTTTAGCAGCTAAATGCTACACCACTATGCCCACCAGCTAGCTGCAAACTTTGTTTATGGTTTGATGCCAGGCAGCCGGCGTTAGCTTCTTGCAAACAGCTACCTGCTGTGGTGGAAACGGAGATTATGAGCATGGTAAGACTTAACCAAACGGTAAATTTGCTATTTACAATTAGGTAAATGATGCTAAAAAGCTTCGTAGAGCTGAGGGGAACAGCAGAGTTGGGTTTGTTAATACAAGCGATCTTTTCACATTACAGATGATGAATTGATCTATTGTTCACATAACAATATTAGTGCAGTTTTATCAGTGGTATCAGCCTAGTTCTACTATCAATTTATAAAAAATATATTTTGGTAGGCTTTTCGATTCTTTGTATTCAAGGCAGAGTCCAATATTCAGTCCAATATTATCTAATTGTTTAGTACTTATTGCCTCTTGCTGCTACAGTCATTTTGCATAATTCTGGCTGTCATATTTAAATAGTGCTTATTTGATCAACCAACAATGGTAAGTACTGCACAGGTCAACCCAAGAGCCCAAGAATATTGGTACCTTTTTACCAATATTTAGGGGCAGGAACTATGACCAAAAAGAACCAACATTGGAACCAGATTTCCAAAAAGTTCCGGCAACGTTCTTGAGATGGAAAAGGGACTTTAGCTACAGGCAGAGTTAACAACTAACAGTCACTGAAATCAACCCCGGGTCCCAATATGTTCCAAAGCTTCCTAACAAAATACAAGAAGGTGAAATTAACGCCGCCAGGTGATAAAAAAAATGAAGCGCAGACTTGACTTATATTGCTTATTGACTAAATCTTGATCTAGCGAGTGAAAGGCGACCACTGGAGTCTTATTGATTTCAAAGGTTTTGGCCACAAATAGCTGTACAGCAGTGCAGTGGTAGCTCTGAAGATGGGAATACTGTGACCCCCACCGTTCATCACAGTTGTGTATTGTCACTGTTAACAAGCTTATAGGAGGACATACGAGATATACTGTATATATTATGTGCACGTGGAGCCTCGACTACTCTACCTTAGCTAGAATAACGTCACTCTCAGGCTTCTGGGTTTGAAAACATGCACTCTGTGAAGCAACATGGTTCTTCCTCCTGAAGATGTTCTGGAAGGAGAAGCACCGACCAGCAGGTGAAGAGGGTCGGAGCTTGTCTAGAGTGGTTTTAGTCTAGTTTATAAACCTGTTGGTACTGACGTCTTCTACAGAGAGAGACCACATGTGTGGTTCTGTATTCTGCCCTCTCTACTCTAAGATGCCCTGAATGAAACAAGAGGCTATTTCTGATAGAGAAGTTAAAGCTGACAAATAATACAGTCGAGGTATGACAGTAACACTATGTGTGTGTTTTTGACCTCAGTGGGTTTTTTTTTCTTTCTTTTGGAATGACATGTTCCTTCCACTCTGAAAACCACTTCCTCTTCTTCTTTTAAACCCCAGCTGAAAGCGTCTTCTGGCTCAAAGTAAGTACCCCATCCAACACAATCTTTTGGTTTTTAAAATCGTCATGTGCCACCGAAAAAAAACAACATTTTGTTTGTTTTTTCATCACAATCTTTTGACGTACTTAGTTGGAGGGGGAAAATGCTTTGTTTTTGTTGTTTCTTTGACATTTCAAGCCGTTTCCCCCCTTTATGCAGTCTCAATGAAGTAGAGCAATGTACTGCGAACACTTCCTGGTTCACATTCAAGAAACAAAACAACAAAACAGGACAAAAACTTAAGACTTAGTCAACAAATGGCTCAACATAAGAAGTAAAAATACGAGGAATCCAAAAAACCTTAAATAGAAACAAATAAGTCGAACTACTTCCCAAGAAGAGGGTCCCTGTGAGGTCAGCCGAAGCGCTCCCTGACCAACATCATCAGTTTCTTCTTGCCCTTGTAGATCTGTTTCAGGTTGTCTATGAACTGGGCGAACTGAATGTGTCCGTCCTGTGCCAGCAGGAAAGTCACCTGTGCTTTGCTCAGGAACTCTATGAACTCTCCGTAGTGCCGCGGACTGATGTGCGTCAGTCGAGAGTGCGTGGTGTTGATGTACGCCGAGATCGTGGCGTCGAGGAGCTGCCGCAACGGCGCCTTGTCCGTTGACATCAGCTTCCCAGAGTTCCGTCTCCCGGGAATGCCGGCGAGACCCGGCGCCGTCGTGGTGCACCGCCGCAGGATGTCAGACAGCACCGTGGCGCAGTGCACGCTCTTCACCACCAGGGGGATAATGGCCGCGAGCTCATTTTTACCCAGGGAGTGGCTGAGCGCGCAGGCCCAGAGCACGTCATTAATGGCCGGGTGCGTGTCCTGGTTGTACGCCAGGTTAAGGTGGGTCATGGCGAGGGAGGCCAACTTGAAGGACCGCAGGGGATATCCTCTGTGCTCCATGTACCTCGCGATGGTAAACAGCTGCGAGTAAGTCATGCCCGTGGACGCCGCGTCGATCACGATCTGGTAAGCCGTCTCGAAGGCGATGTGGTCCTTCTCGCAGAGCGTCAGAGCCGACAGGGCGCAGTTCTGGGGGTCCTTCATGGCGCACTGCAGGGCCAGGGTCCGGGCGCAGCTGGCCAGCTCCTCGCGCTGGGGGTAGTCGAGGCTGAGGCGCAGGATGGTGTTGTGGGACATGACAGTGGCCGCCACGATGCTGGTGGCCTCCGTCGGTGTGAAGAGAGTGTACCAGCTCTGTAAGATGCTCACCAACGCCCGCAGACCTGAGGAGGGAGAAAGACCAGATTTAACATTTGTTGTGGTCAGAATGAAAATCACATGAATACTGGTATGATTATAGAAATAGAATAAGAGTAGAACGGACATTCCCATTCAAATCAACATAGCAGGATGGTCATGGTTGGATGGTTTTATGTATTCTGTTGCCTTTGCGACCGGGCTAACGTCTCTAGTAAAGGGCGGTGCTTGGTATTTCCTCAACTGATCTCAACATGGCAGCCAGGTCACAAACTTTCTCATTTTACAGCTAAACAGTACACTACAAGATGTCTCTGAAGACATTTGAGGCGAGAAATAGGCATTACAGTAACAGAATATTGATTCATATTTGATCAGCGCTGCCTAGTTTGACCGTTTGATCGGAGTACGCAAGTGATTGACAGCTGCTCAGAGACGGCAAGGCTCCACCTCGGCTCTGATTGGTTGTTTTCCTCTGGTCTGTGAAATCTTGCAGATGCCGTTAGGAGCACCGGAGGACACAGAGGCACATGATTTTTTTTCAGATTACCTGTCTCATACACTACTGTCAGGATATAGTGACTGTTTATATTTGCTCCAATTCTACCTACCGCTGCTTCAACACAATGTGGACGGCATAATTAGACCATGAATCCTGTTTTACTTGTGGACTGTGTGAAAAGGCATCACATACCGACTTCTGTGGCGCAGGTTACCAGCCAGCGAACCATCTCTCTCCTTCTCCAGTTCAGTGTGGACAGAGTCATCCTCATCACCTGCGAAGCAGACACATGCACAACATGATGTTTTCTGATGCTGCTACTTGGTACAATGGGAACAACAACACGTGTTACATCCAGTATTTTCTTCATGTCAGTCAGTTTTTGACAGAATATTGACAAAACATATCTTTAGCAAACAAAGTGAAATGTGTGATTTTCATAATTGAACAGTTACCACAACACCGCATACTGACAGATATATCCAAAAATGTGTTCATAATTACACAGATCACTAATTGTGACCCTTCCGTTTTGAGCGTTTTATTAGCAGTTTTGCTGACAGGAATTCAGCCGATACTGTGAATACGAGGAGGAAGAGGCGGCTGAAGCCACAGCGACACCGCTGCCTTGATGATCTGAAGAGTTTTTTTTTTTTTCGTGTTTACTGTGGAACCCAAAAGGCTTAATTATGTGGTTTCTTCTCATCAGCGACGGCAAAACGCCGTGTGATGTTTTCTCTGTTAATTTGTAGCGAGGCATTGGAGGCCTGCACAAATTACAAGTTCGAGGAAACTGTTGCATGTTTTGACTGGTGACCAGTGCTCAGATTTTTGTTTGCGGTGAAATGATTTATGAAACTTGCTGACTCGCCTTCATACTTGCTCTCTCTCTCTCATTCACATACCTGCAGTCCTAGCTCCAGTGCCACGTTGAGTAGGGTTATATCAGGCGGGTTGTCCGCGGGTGTGGCTATCTTAAAGGCGTCCTGGGCCAGCTTGAAGATTAAGGAAGAGGAGTGGATGTTTTTCTGGATGGCCTCCAGCACCGTCCGCAACCTCAACATGTCACCTGCAGGCCAAAAAATATATAAATATTAACAAGCATGTACTTTTAGAGAAACATCTGAAAGTGGACGTTTCTCTGCTGTGACTCCAGCTGTGGGTGCGTGGATGTGTTAGCGGTACCTTTAGCAGCAGTGAGCATGGTGGAGGCCAGCTCACACTGCTGGGACTCCAGGTGTCCCAGTGTGAACCAGCGCGGGTATCTACTCGGAACTATGGAGATGCCATGATGAGGGTGGCCCACGTCTCCGGAGCCTGCTGAGGACTCCAGCACCGGCAGCCTGACGGAAACATATATATATTTTTCACCATGTTTGTTTATGTTTATTGTTTCACACATATAAAAAGACAGTAAAATACAATTCACATGAAAGGAATGTAAAATACGTTTGAGAGTGTGGTAGAAACCTATAATGTCTTATATAAAAAAAACACTCCCAAAGGACATACAATAAGTAAAAGTACTATCATGACAAAAATCACCAGTTCATTTTAGATATTAGTGTTCAAAACATTTCACATATAAAAATATACAGTGTAAACTGTAGGAGTAAAGTTCAAGAGAACTGACCTCATGGCGCGGAGAGCCACCTTATACGCCAGGTCTGCGTCGTGCGGCAGCAGGGCAGAGAAAAGGTACTTGGCGAAGGTGTGCATGGGAACGCTCTCCCTGTGGATGACCTCACCTAGGCCACTGAACGGACCAGCTGAACAGAGAGAAAGACACAATTATGTTGTGTTTATATTTCCCCTCAGCAATGTGAAAGACAGAGGAGGTCATCGTGTAAACAGATGTTGTTGTTGTTGTACCTTCTAGTAGCTGTATGGCCTGTTTCCGAAGAGTCTGAACCAGGAGGTCATCCAGCTCCAGTTCTTGGAGTTTTAAAACGATCTGCTCTTCGTTACGACACACCTAGAACATAATTCACAATGCACATTTTATTCACCGGGATCATACAGTAAATGTTCAGTTTAGTGTCAATGAAAAATTTGAAAAATGCTAAAAAATAATAATATAAATAATAATAATAAAATAATTTAGATAATTTCATAATTTTATATCAATAGTGTCAATGATATCATGTTAGAATTCGTTGAAGGATATACAGTTCAGACCCATGATTTATAACTGCTCAGTGAGAGAAAAATAACTTTGAAGCACTTTGAAGTTTAAATATCTTTTTTAAGAAGGGATTTTGAGTTTGAGGTATTAAAGGACCAGCAGGGTGCTTTAATACCTCACACTCTGACAATCTGTGTGTATCTACCGTCCCAGTACACATGACAGAGACTGATTTTATTTCACCTTTAAAAGGAACAGTGTGCAGCATCTAAGGGCAGAAATGGAATATAACATTAATAAGTATGTTTTCTTTAGTGTATAATCACCTGAAAATAGGAATGTTTTCGTTAGCTTAGAATGAGCCGTTTATATCTACATAGGGAGCGGGTCCTCTTCACGGAGCTGGCCGCCATGTTTCTACAGTAGCCCAGAACAGACAAACCAAACACTGGCTCTAGATGGGGACATTCGCGTTTTCGCGTTGACCACTGTAGTTCTCCTACACGCTTGGCACACGGGAGAAGTTTCAGTTCGTTGCAATCTGCAACCTCACCCTTTGGAAATTTGATCGGTTTAAAATGCAATTCTTGCTTAAAGGGACAGTGTGTAGGATGTGTCGACATCTTGCAGATTGCAACCAACTGAGTACCCCTCCACTCCAAGACTGCAGAGACGCCGAGTGCAAAACCGTGGTAACACCGTTCACCTCGCTCAGAGGCCATCCTTACCATAATACCACTACTTTTAGGAGCAACAGAAGTCAGATGGCGGTACCGCGGTTTTACATTCTGCAGCTAACGTTACTTATGCATGTCGGAGAACTACGGTGGCCTTCAGGTAACGTAAAATGTGAAAGGCTCTCACTAGATCCAGTGTTTGGTTTATGGGTTCTGGGCTACTGTAGAAACATGGCGGAGCAACATGATGGACTCCGTGAAGAGGACCCGCTCCCTATGTAGATATGAAGGGTTCATTCCAAGCTAACGAAAACACGATTCTTATTTTCAGGTGATTATACACTAAAGAAAACATAGCTATGAATATTATATTAGATTTCTGTTAATAGATCCCCAGAAATGTTGCACAGTGTTCCTTTAAAACTTGAATTCCTTTGACCTCCTGTGTGTCTTCTTATACTAACATCTCTTTCCTTAATGCCTTTATGTCTTATGTAAAGCGCTTTGAATCGCCTTGTTGTTGAAAGGTGTCACACAAATAAACTTGCCTTGCCTAAAACATTAATATTGGTGCTGATTCCTGTGACATTAAGAAAGGTCGGTGGCAGCCATGTTGAGCACTCTAAAGCAGATTACCATTCACATAAAGAAGTGTTCCTTGGATTTATTCTAATTCAAAGTGAACTTAAGTGCGGTGAGTGTCTGCTCGTTTTTCAGGAAACAAAATGCTGTGACCTTTTCTCTCTTTTTTTTTGCATGGCAATTACTTCACACAGACGTTTAATTATAGTGATTTTCTATCATGGCGACATTGTCTGCACCAGGCAGATTCACACCGCTTGTTTTAATAAGCAACAAAACCACAAATGCAGTTAAGTTACCCGCTGCAAGCAGCCTGGCATTAAGGCTGGTAAATCAGTTTATTGGATTATGTTAAAATATATGTATATATTAATACCAGGGCTGTCAATCGACTAAAATAGTTAATCGCGATTAATCGCACATTTCTTATCTGTTCAAAATGTACCTTAAAAGGGAGATTTGTCAAGTATTTAATACTCTTATCAACATGGGAGTGGACAAATATGCTGCTTTATGCAAATGTATGTATATATTTATTATTGGAAATCAATTAACAACACAAAACAATGACAAATATTGTCCAGAAACCCTCACAGGTACTGCATTTAGCATAAAAAATATGCTCAAATCACAACATGGCAAACTGCAGCCCAACAGGCAACAACAGCTGTCAGTGTGTCAGTGTGCTGACTTGACTATGACTTGCCCCAAACTGCATGTGATTATCATTGCTTTAAATTGGAGACGTTTGGAGCGTTATTTAGCATCCTTCCCGATAAGCTAGTATGACATGGTTGGTACCAATGGATTAGATTTTATAGTTTCATATGTTGCCAGTAACTTCACTCTAGCTTTAAAACTCAGCCCACTACAACCGCCGAAAGACTGTGTTAATGCGTTAAAGAAATTAGCCTTTGACAGCCCTAATTATTACCACAAATGCGTCATGTGACCGTGTGTTTTTTTCATACCTTATCCTGAGCGTATAGGCCCTCTGGCATTATCCTCTGCTGGCCCATACCCATCAGAGCCACCTCTAAGGCCAAAGTCAGGTAGGACTCCCCTCCATCGGGACTGCCCCACACTGGGACGTGGTGGTAGACCGGCGGCCGGGGGTCACCTTCTGAGAGGGAGAGAAAGAAAACTATTTAGTGAATCAAGGAAAGATGTGTTCAAATATGAATAGGAACAAAAGTCTAGTAATAATGAATTCAAATTCGTTTTTGTCGGTGATCAGTTATCATTGTGCTGACTGTGAGTTTTTTCCCTGTATTTCTTACAGTGGATTGCTTCAGGGTCAGATAAATGGTTACAGAGTACAAGTGTGTATTATTGTATTATTAACAGACTAGACCTATCCCTCAGTGAATACTGAAGTATGTCTGACAAAGCTTAAATTCTCTGAGACAATTAAACTTGGTATGACCCGTGTATATACAGCTATAAAGCTTGTGTAACATTATATAAATACAGCATCCATGGCAGACTGGGATCACTAATCTTAAAATGGCCGCTAACCCTACACCGATGCTCGACAGCTATAAGTGAGAACAGATGCCACGAGAGTCTCAGCTGTTGATTGGTGCCCATTTGTTCTCTCCGGCTCCCCACCACGCCATCATTCTGCTTAAATCCCCTCTGAGCAATAGATCCCCTCAATCCCGTTTATTCCACGGATACGTGTGTGTGTGTGTGTGTGTGTGTGTGTGTGTGTGTGTGTGTGTGTGTGTGTGTGCGTGCGTGTGTGTGTGTGTGTGTGGAAATCTAGGGAAAAGTGGAAACTGATTTTCCAGGCTTAACCCCAGAGCTAACTCATTTTTGGTTGTTTTTTCTCCATCCATGGGCGGTTGATTGATTGGTTGATTCGAAAAGATCAGAGAGAAAAACCTGCATTTTGATTGGTTGACACAAATTCTGGGCCCGCCTCCTTTTAACAGATGTTCCCAGCTGTCTTCCAGAGGGAAATAAAGCATGGTGACCAGGCTATGCACACACAAGCGCAAAATAGTCATACCACTCTTCTCAAATTCCCAAAACAACAAAGGACAATAATTCACTCTATCACCAAGCCAACACACACTCGCACCAGTGAGTGTGCCAGTGGTCAGCATTGTTTGGATTGACAATAGTTCCCTGTAGGCTGGTAACAATGGGAAAACCCAACCCCTATTCTGCTCTGTTGCAATGGCCACTGGTGGAAATGAAAAAAAGGCCCAGAGCAGGGTTAGAAATGCAAATGGTGATGGATTCTATACATACCACACACACACAAACACACACACAACAGGAGTGTGGTTTAAATGAGCAGTGTGTTCCAGCAACGATCCATTCATGCTCTGCTAGTTTATGGCTGTCTGCAGCACAATAGCGTCCCCGGTCCTGATAGAAGAACATTGAGTCTGTTGGCTAATGAGTCACTGCTGGTGTGCCCGATCACCTCCGCCTCAGGATTACACAGCATCAGCTGGTGAAGTGGGCGAAGAATTATACCTTGTGTTTGGCCAATAAACTCTCTGACCCATGTATTGTGTGAGAGGAGGTTTGTGGTTGGTACTATGTGGGTTTAGTGGACAGTAAGTAGGTTACCTTAGAACCACGCTAATGGAAGTGCAGCAGTGGACACGCAGAGGGAGAATGATTTTCATCGTATATATATCATAAACTGTACAGTATATAAGAAGTGGACGTAGTCACCAGGACGTCACCCAGTGGTTTATGGACTGCTGTTTTGAAGCCTTGAGTTCGGCATTTTGGCCGTCGCCATCTTGGTTATTTGCAACCAGAAGTGACACGAGAGGGTGGAGCTAAGTACAACTAAACGCTGACATCTTTAGGCGACCAAAAAGGTTCTAATTAACTTTAACTGAAAACACACTGTGAAAGGGGTTCAAGTTGTAAGACGAAAACACGGACAACTCCCAGACCGGACAACGCCGTGGTAACAACCTGTCAATCACAAGGTAGCCACGCCCTGAAGCATCCCCTGCTTTATGGTCTATTTGACTCTAAATGGGACCATAATTTACTAAATGAACATCATGCTGTATTGAAGAAGACTTGAAACTAGTGATTGAGACCATAAACTCATGTTTACAATGTTTACTGAGGTAATAAATCAAGTGAGAAGTAGGCTCATTTTCTCATAGACTTCTATAAAATCAGACTTCTTTTTGCAACCAGAGGAGTCGCCCCCTGCTGGCTGTTAGAAAGAAAGCAGGTTTAAGACACTTCCTTCACTTTTCAGACCCCGGAGGTAACCCGCTGGTATATATGCGTAAGTGTGGCTACAACTACTACAACATAATAAGTCATCCGACACATGAACAATATCTTTCTGTGAACATTAAAGAATCCTTTCAATCCTGCTGCCTCTACCTCGTATTTCCTGTCTGCAGCTCTGACCAGCACTCATTACTAATGGCTGCTCATAATGGAGGCGACATGGGAAGTGGAGCCTATTCTCAGCTGTGCTCACCATGTCACCATGGAAAAGAGCAGTGTCAAAATGTCTATCATTTCAATGTAAAAAAAGCATTAATTGAAAGTCACACTATACATTTGAGTGACTCAATTCTTGAGCTGGAACAGAACAAAGTGAAACTACGACACCGAATGCTTTCTATGCCCAGTGTGTTTCCCCTATATTCAGTGTGCCGCTGCAGAATTATCAATCATTAATATCACTAATATCTGAGTGCCTCACTTTGCCCAGAAACTCACTGTTTTTGTCAGAGTTGTGATGATTTCTAATGATAATTCCAATAGAGTGAAGTCTTAAAAAAAGAGAAACAGAAACATGTCTTCGTACCTCCGGTGTCCATGGTGTTGTCGTCGTCCACGCGGCAGGTTTCGGTCAGCGTGACGAACAGACAGCCGATCGGGTCTAAGGGATGACCCACCCAGCCTTCCAGGTTGGTGGTGGACGTCACACCCCGCTGGAGAAGCTCTGAGAGAGGAAGAGAGAGAAAGACAAATATTCAAATTAAATCAAAATAATATCCCACTCGCTCCAGAACACAATTAAAACACTACATGTGTGTGTGTTTTACCTTTCTTTTGGTGTTTGTAGATGTCCATCTGTCTCTGCTGCTGCAGGCGGAGCGTGTTGATGATGGCGACGGCCAACCGCAACGCTTCCCTGGAGTAACCGTGGGAGCGCAGGGCGTCGACGCGAGCGCATGCCGTCGGGACGTGGTCTGTGTGAGAGATAAGGTGGGGTCAGGATAAACTGAACTGAATGAGATGAACATGCACACACACACACATCCCAAAAAAACGCTTTGCTCTACACAGACGTGCATTTTTCTTCCAAACACACACACACACACACACACACACACACACACACACACACACACACACACACACACACACACACACACACACACACACACACACACAGTGCAGTCTCAGCAGAACGCCAGTGTGCGTCTGATAGCTGGCTTAAGTTGCAGAATCTGACAGATCTTAGCTAGAAGCTGCTTACTGCAGATACTGGCCTCAATATCAGCAGAATTACTGTGTGTGTGTGTGTGTGTGTGTGTGTGTGTGTGTGTGTGTGTGTGTGAGTGCGTGTGTGTTGGTTCAGCTTTCGGTGGAATTAGAGATTGTGTGTATATGGAAGTGCCACAGAAACACTGTCGTTCATCCTGAAAATGAAGTTTTCCTATACTGTTGTAATACAGAAAGTGTGTGTGTGTGTGTGTGTGTGTGTGTGTGTGTGTGTTGCTCAGTGCATGTTTGTAGCTTAAATAAACTTATTATTTGACTAAATATGATGCAATACGTAAATACGATAAATTTTCCTGGAAATGAGTATTGGATTACTGCTTTAATGTCTGTGGCATTGAAGTGTTCTCACACATAACTAGTCCAAATATGGAAGCTGACTTTCTGAGGAGTAAAATAATCCCACTAGGTCGTCCCTGTGGGTGTCTGTGGGGTTGGGCTTTGGGGAGGTCGCGTCCTCTGCCTATTTCGGCTCGGGTGGTCCGGGGCCGGTACCTACGGCTTCTGTGCGGTTCTATAACTATTCAAACAGTAAACCTCCGAAAGATTTAGTACACGGCAACATTTTCTGAGAGAATAATATACTGCATGCATCATCCTGCTAGTATGTCTATCTCCTGTACTTCATTTTTCTGATTATTTTTATTATTATAATATTTTTTGTAATGAATTAATTAAATTACTTTCTATTTTTTTTTTTACTTTTATTATTATTAATTATTTGATTTTTATTCTATTTTATTCTATTATTTTTTTCTCTTTTATTTTCCATTATGGAGATTTGAGGGTGTGGGGGGGAATTGATGACTGATGCTGTTTGTATTGATTGTATTGTATCTTTTGTTGTGGAAAAATGGAAAATCTTTCTCTTACTCTCTTGATAAAATAAATAAATAAATGAATGAATAAATAAATAAATAAATAAATAAATAGATAAATAATCCCACTATGCCTTCACGGAGCTAGTGAGTGTGTGCGTGTGTGTGTGTGTGTGTGTGTGTGAGTGTGTGTGCGCGCTCACCTAGCCAGAGCGGCAGGCCCTGTGGGTTGAACAGCAGGCTCTCCCCCTCCCTCTGGTAGGACGGAGACATGTAGTGGTCGCTGCTGATGATCCTCTGGAGGTGGCTGTCCTGCCAGTGGAGGTCGCAGGCCTCGATGGCCCGGCTGAACACCGACCTCCTCGGCCTGGACAGAGAGTCTGACAAAGACATAGTTCAAGTTTAGATTAACTCCGGTGTGTGTTATATTGTGATGACACAGTACGTAGGTGTGTGTGTTGTTGCTGACCCTGTCCCAGGTTGCTCTGCGGCAGAGCGTTGGTGATGTTTGGAAGCTCGCTGCCGTAGTTGCCATCCTCCAGCGGGCAGACGTCCATGTCGCCCCATTTCTTCAGCTGCTTCAGCCAGCCGCTCTTCTCCTCGCTCTTGCAGTGGGGGTTCAGCACCACGCACACCCACAATGCACCTGGGGAAAGGATGACGGTCAGAGGTGAGGACACAAAGGACACACAGGTTCTGGAGTACAGATTAAGAGAATTGATCTGGAAAGTGTCAGCGCTGCTTTCTTTTCCTCCAAACTTTGAAAATCAGGAGCTTTATGAATCTTTTTTTTATATATATATAAAAGAAAGTAAATATTGGCATTCTACAAATCGTTGCTCCAACAAGAGAAACCTCACAATGTTTTCACTCCCATCCAACTGTTTTCAGTCATTAAATAAAGGGAATAAAGGTTTATTCTAACATCTCTTCATTACATGCTTTCACAGAAATCTCTAAGACATTTTTGCAGTGAGTAACAGTTTTAGACTGAATCCCTACACGCACACAAACTAATAATGAATTATAGTTTATATTAATGAATTAATAATGAATATAAAACACTTACTAAAATATATATAAAACAGAAAATCCAATAATTCATACGATAAACAGACTGGAGCAAAAATGTTGGGAATTGGCAGATGTAAAGAAATAACACCCTGCAGCGATTAGTCGATTAATTGAATTGTTAAATAACTTTGATGACTTGATTTTGATAATAGATTCATTGTCAGTTATCAAGATTATTCTCTTGTTCCTGCTTCTCATATGTGAGGATCTGATGCTTTTCGCTGCTATATATGATAGTTAATTGAATATGGTAGAGTGTTTTATGCTGGTGATTGAACAAAATCAGCAAATTGAAGATGCACCTTCAACTCTGGGAACATTTAATCAGCATTTTCGCTATTTTCTGATATTTCATTGACTAAATAATTTATCTATTACTCAAGAAATCTCACCAAGGATGTATCAGAAACCCTATCAAAGCATAATATAGGAGAAAAACAAGACTAAATCTGTTTAAGATATGCATGTTTTATGCCTGAAAAGCTGAAGAATGTGTTGCTTTTTTGTTTCTAAAACTGCACTGAAAACGATCACAACCATGCCATCATACATCTAGGTAACACCTCTGAATGAAAGCTATGAAAGCTAATCAAAAGAATCAAAATAATATGGTTAACACCAACATGCGGCTCGGTGGCCTTCTCCACTAACCTTCCTGCACTAAACTCTCCTGTTCTACATACACAGACCTCAAGCTGGGGTCAACTGAGGAAAATGATCAGGCAGCAAACCCCGACCGTCTGGCTGTTATTTCTGTCTGCGTCTGTGTCATGATCTCCCTCGCTCACCCAGGAAGTGTTCTCATTGACCTCCTAAATGCTGAGATTGATTGCAGAGAAGCTGAGCAGCCGTATTGATCGGCAGCCTTTATCATTCACTCTGTGTGGGGAGTGAGAGGAGAGGAGAGGAGAGGAGAGGAGAGGAGAGGAGGAGAGGAGAGGAGAGGAGAGGAGAGGAGAGGAGAGGAGAGGAGAGGAGAGAGGAGAGGAGGAGAAGCTGCTGACTGGATGACCTAATAGCTTACTGACTGGATGAACGTTTACCCGACAAGGTGACTGTCGATTTGTCTGAGTAACTGACAGGCTGGACACTTCTGTCGGCCTGGCTGTCTGACCTGCAGTGACTGATGGACCAACTAGCGAGCTGATTTGCTAACTTGAAAAACATAAACAAACTAGAAAAGTGCACTCAGTAGAGTTCAGATATCCACCAGGTATGTCTCCCTCTCCCTTCCCAAACACAGAAGAGCTGAATCTCGCTCAATCGTCCCCCTCCTGACTCCCTTATGGTACATGTTAGCGTGGCGGCGATCTCCCCAAAGGCATACGCCTGGCGGAGATATTAAGTCCCTTTGATATTGTGTTTCTGTCGGACATTTCTTACCTAGCTCATCCCAGAGCTGCCGACACTTATCCGTCATGCCCGTGCCCTGCTGTCTCCATAGCGACAGCCGGGGGTCTGCCATAAACTGTTCTGTTATGAGCGTCAGCATCCGGGCGCCGTTGGAGTCTCGCATCCGTAGCATCTCCCTCACCTGGAAAGACCCGGAGAGAGCAGGCTTAGCCACTATATGTGATACACAAGACTTTGACCGTCTTCCACCAGGTTAAATGTGAACACACAAATATGCAACCAGGATGTGCAGGAGCATCAAAAAGAAGGCGTGCAGCTTCGGGTTAGCATATTTATCAAACACGGATTGAGATTCCGACTGTTGTTCAAGCAATAGTGTGACGTTTTTGGGAAATATGCTTATTTGCTTTCTTGCTGGGAGTTAGATGGGAAGAATGATACCACTCTCGTATCATTGAGTATAGTTGTTCTGCATCGGTGATTTGAAGGCAGGGACGCCATCCCCCTTGTCTGCCTGACTCATTGATCCTTTATCTGACTGAGGTTTGTGTGCAGGTTAGAATCTATGGCCCCGACCACGGCTCTGAAATATCAGTAGCCTAGTAACTGTGCTGTGTGTGGATATAGGATTGTGTTAAGTGGGCTAGTTTCTACTCAGACAAAGAGCACTAAGAAAAGTGCATGTATGAATCCTCTACATTGACTCTGAAGGTTTGCAAAGCTGCATTCAACCATGTTCAAGTATGGTGAGTTTGAATAACACAGTTAAAGGAATCTTAAGTTCTCAGGATCTGCGGGTACCCCGTTTCTTTGTGCCATTTTCTCAATGGGGAACCAAACTATTACACAGAGACGAGACGTTGAATGGACGGAAAGGGCAGAGTGTTTCAATTTAAAGGTCTGACCGAGCAGAATAAGTGGTGAAGCAGGAAAGAAGTGGGAAGAAATTCTGACTTAATGATGTATAGATATATGACATATCTATTTTTTATTTATTCATCTTACAGAAAGTCTGCGTTACGAACTGGAGGTGTGGGGTTTGAATTTATCAAGCTGGTAAGGGTCTAATGAAAGACAATAGACATTAAGTTGCATCGTGGTAAATGTATATATTGATATTATATTATATTGAGTGAAATGATTCTTGGTAACACTTTATAATAACCATTAATTATAAATGATAAATTGGTAGTTAATAGTTATTTTACTGTTAACAAACAACAAAAAGATAATTAATAATGTTTACTAATTATTCGTAATGCTATCATTTATGTTATTTTAACAGTTTATTGTTGCACACATTATAACATTTGATATACTATATACATATAAGTATTTGTTAATTATTAAGATATCATTTGTAAACCTTAAATAAATTGTTTGTAAAACATATTTGTAACACTTTGTTAATGGTTAATAACTGCTTTGTAAACATTATTTGGATGGCGATTATAAAGTTGTAACTGATGATTATAACACCGTGTCAAACGGTTAATAAATACTTTGTAGAGCATCTATGAACGTCTATAAACATCTATACAATTTAGATAGATAGTTAATACTTTGTCAATGCTTAATAATTGGTTTCTGGTCCATCTATCTATGTGATGTTTTACAAATAATTTATTAAAGGTTTACAAATCATTTGGTAATCACTAACAAATACTTTATATAGCATATCAAATATTATAATATATGTAACAATAAACTGTTAATAAATAATTTACTAATGTAATCAGAATGTAATTGTTATAGTCTCTTATCAGCTATGATACAATAAATAATTTATTAACTAACTTCATATTACACAAACAAATGATAAAATAACAAATAATGTAATAAGTAACATTATTAATTATCATTTTCGTTGTTTGTTAACAGTAAAATAACTATCTCTAATTAACTATAAATTGACAATTTATAAATGATGGTTATTATAAAGTGTTACCTGATACTTAAACGTCTTTGTTTTCACTAGTGGAGTTTCATGCTTGTCATAGAAACAATAGTAACACAATGTAGTTTCTAATTGGTGCGTTTGGCTGCTGCTGTCGAGCAAAGAATTTATGTAGGGATGACAAATAGGCACTGATTTTACTCATCAGTGTCTCTTGATGGCGCTTATGATCATATTAATCAATAAATAAATAATTCCCAGCCACGTAATTGAGCAGGAACAGGAAGTGTGGATGTGTACCTTAGCGAACATGGAGTTGAGTTGCTTCCCAGAGCCGTAGTATCCTCCCTGGGACAGAAACTGTTTGACTTGCTCCCTGACTTGATCCTCGTCCAGATGCCAGCAGTTGTCATCGTCAATGCTGGCGCCTGCAGTCGGGTCTGGAGCACCTGGGAATACACACACACACATGCACGCATTAAAATATGGGAACACGCAGTGCTACAACGATAAGAAACACATGCAGACAGAACGCACACAAACACGTGAAGAACTGAACCAAGAAGCACAATTTTAATCTAACATTAACATCCTTCTCTCCACATCAAAGCTGGTGTAAACAGAGTAAAGTCTGTGTATTTACTCCGTTCCTTCCTGTTCTCAATTCACACTCATGGAAAAAAATAAGCAGACGGAGTTTACTTTCAGACAGCCTCTCTCGCAAAAAACACTTATTCCTTATTTCCATCTTAACATGTCATTCAAGATGTCCTCAGGACTTATGGATAGTAGGGCTTTACCGAATAGTTCGGAGCTTCACTCATAACGTTTTGAATAATAAATCAATATTCGATTTTTTTTTGCATGTTCATTCATTTTGTTTAAACCCAGTACTTCTGAACAGTTACAGATAAAGATCGGGCTACACTAATCATGTTTTTATTGAACAAATTATTCTGCTTCAATGCATATTTGTTGGCGTTTAGGGAGGCACACACTGACGAGTTATATTCACTGAAGAAAGCTAAATTAATAAATAAAAAAAGACTAACTCATTTAATCCGATGAATCGCTTTATTCAAATTGAGGATTTCGTTTGAAGATTTTGTATTTTTTTTTAAGTTGATGACGTCAAAAAATATGACATAAGACATTCAAAGCTTCATTCGAAAACCCAATGAGAATTTATTTTGAATTTGTATTACTTTTTTTTATACAGATGTGTATTTTTTTATTGTTATTTATTTTATTTATTTACTTTATAAATGTACCCCTGACATGAGCAGTTTTTGTATGTATATACTGTTATTGTACTTATATTTTAAAAAAAAAGAAAAGAAAAAGACATTTGGTAGAGCCCTACTGGATTGTTAGCAATCCAATCCTAAAAACAAAAAACAGTCATTCTGAATTAAAGAGGACCCATTATGCTAATTTTCAGGTTCACACTTGTCTGGTCTGATTGGTCAGCTGGCCCACTCTGTTGTGATTGGTCAACCGAACCACACTCTTAGGACTCCGCTCCAGCTTCGCTCTAACTAGCTTTGTTTGATGGTGTGCCAAACTAGCTGCAAGGCAGGTATTATGCAAATGTATTACTTGGTGACATCAACCCGTTATGGAAGAAAAGTCGGGACTCCAAGCGAGGCGTTTCAGGCAGTTCAGGAGCAGTGTTTCTGTGGGGGAGATTAACTCCCTTTGGTGTGGACTTTGGGCTTTGTATCTTTGCAGATCTTTAACATGCACAAAAAAACTATATACCACACTAAAGGAAAGGGAAAAAGCACACAAGCATAATAGGTTCCCTTTAATCTAAATCTCTGCAGAGTTGTTACACTGACACTGCTCTCATACCTATTTGTTTTACATTTAACTTACAGTGCACCTCCGCGACACTTGAGAAAAGCTGCTCGATTTATGCTAATCGTACACTGAGGGAATATAAGTCCAACTTTATTTTTCTTCTGTTCGGCAGTGAGTGTGTGTGTGTGTGTGTGTGTGTGTGTGTGTGTGTGTGTGTGTGTGTGTCGGAGTAATACTACGGGGAAATGTAGATATGCTCAGAAGGGGGAAGCTGCTTTGATCTAGCAGGAAGCGAGCTGAGGAAAGCCCAGAGATGTGTTTCCATCTGGCTGGGAGTACGCAACAGCAAACAGCAACATTCCTCCATCAAAGAAAAGCCTCGCTCCTGGATCGACTGAACTCCAACCCCCATGATCCCCCTTGTCAAACACAGACAGGAAGCGCAGCGCGGGGCTTCCTGGACAGGAGAGCTGGAGAATGTCAACATTTAGCGAGGAGGAGGATGAAATGGGGGAACAGAAAAAGAGTTTTGTTTGGTGAAAGGATGTGTCTAGTTTGTCGTTTCCCCGACGCAGGTCTGTTGTGGTTCTCCTCTTCTGTTTTCATCTCGGTACATTCTCCGGTCCTTTCATCTTTCCTCTCCTTTCCGTCTCCCCGAGTGCCGAGTCCTCCTGTCTCTTCCTCTCACCGTCCCTTTCCTCTCCACACATCTCTCTCTCTCTACCTTCTCCTGCATCCATTTCATCATTCACCTCTTTTTATCCCCTGCTTTCTTCAACACACTCCTGCCACTGGAAGGAGGTAGTCACTGGAGAGAGAGAACTAAGAAATCAAACGAGCCATTTGAAGCCTGCCTTGCTGCTTTGCCGGAGTAATCAGGGTTCTGACGTATGACAGCCTGTGGGCTAGCATGCGGCATGTTTTAAGTCTGGAAGCTTTTAAGTCTGGCCTGTTGCTGTGAAGATACCACTGCAGAGGGATGGACAGCACCTCTAAGAGAAGCGCCGTGCTCTCCTATTGCCTGCCGTGCATTTATGACGTTAAAAAATCCGTTATAGATGCATTCGGAGGATAAGTGAGACGTGAAAAGTTGTTTTAAAAACCACACGATCGTGTGCATTTTCACTTCAAATCAAACATGAACTGAAAGTTTGCCACAAGGGCCGTCCTCTCACCGTGGACCTGGTTGATCTCAGAGTTGGAGGAGAGGATCTCGTCGGCCAATTTCTGAGCGGTGGGCAGCACCTCGGTGTGGTGGGCCGTGATCAGGTACTGGACCAGCTTCTGCAGCTGATCTCTGTTCATCTGGAACAACGTCTCTGAGATGGGCAACCGCAGCTTCACCTGTATCAGACACACATAGAAATGTAAGTGTATGTCAACTACATACTGTACTTTTTATTATTATGAATTGGCCTATGACTTTTTCAGAAAAGACATAAATATTTGGGCTGTCAATCGATGAATGAAATATTGAATCTGGTCAAAATGTACCTTAAAGGGAGGTTTGTCAAGTATTTAATGCTCTTATCAACATGGGAGTGTGCAAATATGCTTGCTTTATACAAATGTATGTATATATTAATTATTTGAAATCAATTAACAACACAAAACAATGACAGACATTGTCCAGAAACCCTCACAGGTACTGCATTTAGCATAGAAAATATGCTCAAAACATAACATGGCAAACTGCAGCCCAACAGGCAACAACAGCTGTCAGTGTGTCAGTGTGCTGACTTGACTATAACTTGTCCCAAACTGCATGTGATATCATAAAGTGGTCATGTCTGTAAACTTGTGGGTACCCATAGAATTATTTTCATTCACATATCCTGAGGTCAGATGTCAAGGGACCCCTTTAAAAATAGCTATGACAGTTTTTCCTCACCAAAATTGAGCGTACATTTGGTGCGTTATTTAAGCTCCTTTGGGGTAAATTAGTATGATATGGTTGGTACCAATGGATTCCTAGTTTCATATGATGCCAGTATCTACAATCTAGCTTTATAACTGAGCCCGCTACAACCTCTGGAATATCGATTGTGTTAATGTGTTAAAGAAATTAGTGGCATTAAAACGAATTTGTGTTCATGCGTTATCGCTTTAACTTTGACAGCCGTATGAATAACAAAACGTTAAAATCTCTTAAGGTTGTGTTAATCACAGACCTTATTTCAGGCATCTAACTAACAACCCATTAAAAAAACTGACTTCCAGACGAGGGAACCGGAAGTGCTAAAATGTTAACTCATTTACGTGTTTTCGGACTCATTCCTGTAGCACTCTATTGTGAGCTGATCAGTGACTTTTTCGGTGTCACTGATTCCAGCAGTTTGTGTATGTCATCTGTGAGACTTTCCATATCACATAGATATGTATATGTTGTGGTTATTACCTGTTCAGGCTTCCGAATGCGGTAAAGAGAGAGTGCCACAACGTGGGCGCAATAGAAAATGTCTCTATTCCCGCAGCCACAGGTGACGGAGGTGATCTTGCATCGGTCGAAGCTGATGGCGACCTTGTGGGTGACCTCCGGCTCCGACGGTGTGGCGGGTTCGGTAACTGTGCCGCTTAGGTGAAACCCTGCAAAGGCACAAGGAAGGAGGGAGGAGGAGTGAGCTTCATCATTCACTGTGACAGACAAATAACAAGTGTTCTGTTAAATGCACATTTAACTATCCTGACTGACATTTTAATGGGCGCCTGATGATAACTGCGACACGTAACTGCCAGATTAATGGAAACATCCATTGTTTTTAAAGCTACATTTACAACAGCTAACAGTAGAGACACAGCCACCATGATCTGCACATTGTACTGTATCGTTTTCAAAGTTGTTCGACATCATCACAGTGTTTCCCGTCTCCTTTGTGTTAGCTTCTACCCGGATCTTTGTGTGCGACTGCCAAGGAGAAAGGAAGCATCAGAGAAGGAGCATCTGTGGTAATCTGAGCCTCTACAAACATACAGAATGAACCTTTGGTACAAAACACACACATCTTAATGAGACACTGTGCCATCTGATACTCTCTCTACCTCTCTCCTTATGTCTCTGTGCATTGGTGTGTGTGTGCAGTGAAAAGGGGGGTTGCTAGGGTGTGATCGTTTCCTGCCCATGCACACAATCAGCCCCCAGGATAGCAAGGGCAGTAGCCTGTAGAGATGAACTCTGCTTTGCATAGTTAATCTTTAGGGCCCCCGCACACTAAGCTAACCGCTGGCTGTTGGCAGCTGTTGTTGAGCGTCTGGGGGCAACCATTGCTTGTACTTTTACGTCAGGCATCATTGGCTCTAGCTGGCCCTAACACGCAGCCATTTGGCATGTTGAATTGGCTGGATGGATTTTGAACATTGACTACTGGCTCGTTGTTTCCTCTAATGCATTTTGGCCATCAGCAGTCCAACAGCCGTCATCTTTGCAGTCAGAAAAGGATTGTGGCCTTTTTATAAGATGTCAAAAATTACGTCTAACACCAGGCGACATCAAGGTTTAGGTCTAGATACAAATTTGATGAATTGGAGAAAAAAACGTGGTAGGGTTGTCCTCGACCAACGAAATTCTTACTCGACTAACACTCGATAAGTTGATTTAATCGACAGATCTGTGAAACTGAGTTTCTCCACAAAGAATCACACAAAAGCACAACTTTAAATCTTGTGTTTACCAGAGATGTGCTCTTAAGTTTCTTGGAAATAAATCATTTAGCATGAAAAAGTATTTAAAAAAAAAAGACTAATCGACTACAGAAATCTTAGACGACCAAAATAACCGATTAGTCGACTAATCGATGAAGAGGGGGCAGACCTGGACTGTGGAGTACCTCAAGGCTCTATCCTAGAGCCCTACTACTATGCTGATGACACACAACTTAAAATATTTGTCCAGTAAAGAGCCAGCAGCAGTCTGGTGTCCTTAAAGAGCTGTCTGACTGACATCAAATGTTGGATATCTGATAACTTAGTCAAGCTCAATTAAAAACAAAGTCATGGAGCAATAATCCTGTTTGTGCTAAACTCATCAAAATTTGACAAATTTGATAACCTGGCACCCTCCATTAAGCCTAGAGCCAGAAATTTGGGAGTTATCTTTGTTTCTAATCATACATGATTATCATATTAATAAGGCAGCACAGTCCTGTTTGACTAAATTATTTCTTGCAAAATTTTATTCTAAATAAATGAAAGCATAAATAACAAATGAAGCCCTTTCATTGCAATGCCATCAACTGCAGGGATCCTGTATAGGCAAGGCACTAAAAGAAATAATGTGACCAGAATAAAAACAACTGAAATGACGGAAAGGTAAAGGTGGAACAAAAAAAATAGGCTCAGTAAAAGAATGGGCAAGTGAGGAAACGGAAGATAAAAGGGAGGAGATAGGAGGCAAAATATGAGAGGAGAACAGAGAATAGAGGAGGGGAGAGTGTATCTGGTCTGTCCTGTCGTCTCACTGTGACAGGTCAATTATTTATGAGGTGAGGTGTGCGTGTGTGTGTGTGTACACATTGGATTACTGTATCTCACCAAACCATAGCAACCCCACTGCTGCTTTCAAGCTAGAAAGACAGGAGAGAGACATAAAGGGAGGATGAGCAAGCTAACTGGAAAGCAATGATATGGGCTATTATTGGCATGGGCTGAAAAAAGAAGTACATGTCTAAAGCTCAAACTAACAAACACCAATGACAACACACACACACACACACACACACACACACACACACACACACACACACACACACGGACAATTAAATTCTGGGGTATGGGCCAGCATGGTAGAGCAGCTTAATAAGCGAGTGTTAAGCCATCTCCCTGGCAAAATCCCACAATAGGCTTTTCCAAACCAAATGTTGTGAGCACACACACACACATCACGCTGAGATCCTATCAACTGCAAACTGCTTCCACTATGACACAGGAAGATGAAGAGCAACAGGAGAATAAGGGAGGAAACTGACAACCAAGTGAAGGGTTGAAAAAGAACTGATGTACGGAGTCGACGCGCCAACTGATCGTCGGCCAAAGTACGTTCTGAACCAAGACCAAACTTGTCGGCTCAACACTTCCCACCGGCATCTTACCCGCTGTTCCCACCCGCTGTTCCGATCGACATCTCAACATACCTGACTGCCAACATACAAGTACCAAAACACCGACCTGCAGACACAACAATTAAGATCGAGTTAGGACCAAAAATTGCAGTGCCTTGAAATGAATACAAGGACCTATGTTGGTGTGGGTGTGCTGCCACAGGAATAGGAGGAAATATGATCCAGGTAAAGGCCTTTACACACCAGGACATGAAGAATAAACAACACGAAAATGTGTAATACTTGCAAATATTAGATGTCTAGGGCTTTTATTGTGAAAGGTAAGAACGAAAAGAATGGATCTGGTCTGCGCTGCCTTTGTCAAGGTTGAAAGGAGTAATAAAGTACGCCCTCTTGGTTCGGACTACGGAGCCTCCGTGTTGTTGTTTCATAAATATAGGTGCAACTCAACCTGTTCCGCACAATGCGATTGGTTGATGCCTTTATTGGCGGGGTAAAAGCTCCAAAAAAAAACAGTCTTGTTTCGGGAAAAAAGGCAGATTTTTTTTTTTACATATTTGCGTTCTGTGCAAGATGATCATGATGTCACCCCCCCCTTTCATAGCACCAAATAACTAATTGAAACCAAACTCATCAGAACATAACGTGTGATAAGAACTACCTAAAATGACAGAAACCATTTTTTTACTTTTTAGTTTGGCCCGTGCCAAAGTACCCCCCTGCGTTTTTTGCAATGCGGTGCTATTTTTGGTTCGCACGTGGCCCAAACAATCTGACAGACCCTCACACCAACTGACCCAGCAACCATCAGAGCCACATGGATACCACCAAGTGAGCTACTGACCGACATACTTACAAAGTGGCCCAGCTGGCTTCATGCCAACCAACACATCAACTCATTGACATACTGAGCAACCGAAAGACCTGCTGACACATCAACATACCGACTTAGCACCTTGGAGACATCAAACCGACCGATCAATTTCCAAAAGGACATGACTAATCAACACAAACTGTCCAGTGACAGGGCATCTGACTATGACAGGAAGGATGTAGAGAGACGCTGATGCATCTGCCAGTGATAGACATAAAGAGTCATCCGAAATTGTTGAAGTCTCTCCCTCCCACTGAGTCCGCCTGTCAAACCCATCTTTGTGTCTCGCAGCGCATGGTAATATCAGAAATGTCAGTAAAAAAAAGGCTTTCCATTCCTTCCCCCCGTCTTCATAATGGATACACCTGTAGAGCCAATTTGCACTAACCACAGCTTAGTGTAAGGGAGTCCAAATTTGATCTTCCAGCGTTGAAATCATCACAGCAGAGAGCAAAAGGATCAGGCAAAAATTGAGGGAGTGCATTTCTTAAAAGCATCGGGGGAACATTTGAGAGCTATCTTCCCTCGGAGCTGTCTAAATAATGTCTTTTGTCATTCGTCAGTCATCGCTACACTTGTCTCCAGAAATAAGTCTGGCATCTCAGATGAATCTTGATGGCAGATGATATTAGGTATAAAGACTTTCCCACAGCTGGGAGTGCTGCTCTCTCTCTCTCTCTTTCTGTCTTGGCTTCGGACCCCCTCCCACCCACCCCCGTCTGTGTCTGTTAGGTTAAAGCCTATTGTTCCTCAGACCACAGGCCTGAATGTGATGGTGACACCACTGCTCTTTTCACTTTCAATCAAGTCGAAAATGGCTCAGACACAGTTCACAGTCCGTCTGTCTGGCAACCCTCCTCCCCTCTATCTTTATTTACCAGTTTCACACATAAAACCCGAAACATAGCTGGGTTTAATTATCCGTAAGTCAAGTATTTTCCCACACAACATGGCCATTCCTAACAGACTACGTAAAACTCATGTGTGACTTGATGTCTGGCTGGTTACGTAGAACAACGCCTTTTGAGTCTCTTGTGTTTGGCTCATTCGTTCAATGTTAAAGGAATGGTTTGAAATTTTGGCACATACCCCTATTTTTTCCACTTTCTGACTCGAAACCACTCTCATAACTGTCTGGTAAATATAAAGCTACAGCAAACAAGTCAGTATTAAAACTGAGAAGATGAATGTGTATTAGCAAATCATTTGAAAACCAACAAGATACTGGACATTACACCAACCACTGTGTGCATCATTTGTCAAGTATTGAACACTCTTATCAACATGGGAGTGGGCAAATATGCATTCTTTATGTAACTATATGTATTTATTTATTATTGGAAATCAATTAAGAATACAAAACAATGACAAATATTGTCCAGAAACCCTCACAGGTACTGCATTTAGCATAAAAAATATGCTCAAATCATAACATGGCAAACTGCAGCCCAACAGGCAACAACAGCTGTCAGTGTCAGTGTGCTGACTTGACTAGGACTTGCACCAAACTGCATGTGATTATCATAAAGTGGGCATGTCTGTAAAGGGGAGACTCGTGGGTACCCATAGAACCCATTTTCATTCACATATCCTGAGGTCAGAGGTCAAGGGACCCCTTTGAAAATGTCCACGCCAGTTTTTCCTCACCAAAATTTAGTGTAAGTTTGGGGCGTTATTTAGCCTCCTTCTTGACAGGCTAGTATGACATGGTTGGTACCAATGGATTCATTAGGTTTTTTAGTTTCATATGATAACAGTATCTTCACTCTAGCTTTTAAAACTGACCCCGCTACAACCTAAAAATCACAAGTTGCGCATTATTATCGCATTAACTCTAACTTTGACAGCCCTAATACGAAAAGAAGGGGACCTAGGACAGAACCTTGAGGTACTCCACAGTTAAAAATAATTTTCCTTCTCCCTTTCATCAAACTTGTATCTAGTCCTAAAGCTCGGTGATTCAATACTCAAAGGCTCAGTGTAAAACTGTACCACCTCTTTTCTTCTGGCGCTCTCACATAGTGCTCATGTGTGTGTGTGTGTGTGTGTGTGTGTGTGTGTGTGTGTAAAGGCTGAAGGAGACAGTGTGTCTTCAGCAGATGGGGATGCAATGACACTTGATAAAAAGATGCTGCATCAGACAGTCTGCGAGCGCACACGCACACACGCATGTAAATAAAGTGAAGAAATGACCTTTTCAAAGCCTGTCTGCTTTTGTTCTTAATGCCACAGCGATGAAGCGACACAAAGCAGTCAGTGATATTCACAGCAGATATCTCTAATCTTTCTCCTTCTCACACACACACACACACACACACACACACACACACACACACACACACACACACACACACACACACACACTCTCCGTGATGTTCTATACCAGGTTATTGGTTTGGCAAAAAACGATGAATTTCTAACAAAGGTGAATTAGGGGTGTGATGTGTGCAAACTGGGAGCGTTGCCAAGTACAATGATCTGGTCTAATCCTTGGGGAAATATCACATGGTCCTGTGTGTGTGTCATGTCTTTTTGTCTGTTCTGATGCAGGTAATGCATGCTCGCCTTGAAAGCCCACTGATATCTTCCATGCTGAAGAGAGCGCGTATGTGTGTGTGTCATTTGTGGTTATTAACGACGGCCCTTTCATTGTGCGCGCTGCACATCATTTAGAGCCACATATAGAGCAGCGTGCATTCAAAGCCCGGCTGTAATCCTCATTCTGATTCTGAGGAAACAACATCGGCTTCCCCACCTCTCTGGCGAAATAAGAGAATTCAGATTTTACATGGGGGGATTTGCTTTTAATCTGGATTATTTTCATTTCAATCAGAATATATCATGATGCATGTGGGTAGGACAATGTATAATGTCTATTTATGGATGCATGTGTAAGTAAGTGTGTGTGAGAAAACCACAAAAAATGTGAAGAGACTATAAAGAGAGACCACCATTGTACATCTCTCTATTGTAATTAGAGAGCCTCCCCCCCCCCCTGCTCTGATGTATATATACACACACTCCGCCCTCTCTCCCTCCCTCCGTCCCTCCCTCCCTAGTTGTACGCCATCTGTCACTCGATGGCAACTCCGCCCACACAATCCGGCACATCCAATCAGGAGGCAGAGAGCTCCCCACGCTCATAGGCCATTAACCCCTAATCAGCTGGGGAGATGGAGCCGGGCAGTGAGCCAAAGTGTGCACGTACACACACACACACACACACACATAAACCATAGTCTTATTCAAGCAAAGCCTCACCACAGACCTCGCAGACAGACAGACCTCGCCCACCCCTTAGAGTGGGGTTTTAAAGTTGAGGAAGACATCTTTGATTCCATTCATCTACTTGTCCCGCAGCGCTGCGCCTACACCACACACACATTGCCAAAAGCCACTCCTTCATATTGCCGCCCACGCCGCAAGCCCTGTTTGGTAAAGTAATATAGAGGGTAAGGAAAAACCAAAACCAAGTGTCAAAGTAAGGTGTAAAATGTTCCCTCGTTTGGTGTTTTGATGACGTTGGTAAAGAACAAGTTGCTCCAAAAGTCTCAAGTGTTCAATTGTCTAGAGATCTGGTAACTGTGAGCCAAAGCGCATGATTTACATCAGTTATACTCATCCAACGAACTCAGTGACCCCTTGAGTCCTCGAAGGAATCGTCTGCATTCATAATGTTTCTCCACTCATTTATACAAGCAGGGCAATTAATTGCTCTCTATCTTCATCCAGGTTCATTTGCCAGCAACGCTCACCTCCTTGACCAATACAACCCAAACACTACAGTTTCGACACAACCTTGAACCTACAGTGACGTGATATTGTTAGTCTAAATCATGATGTGGGGCTGCAACAGAGAAGAGAGCTGCATTCTTTTTAAAAATTGAAATCTCATAAAATAAACCTAATAACCAAGACAGCCAGTGATGTTAGTGTTGACCGGAACCTACAAAAAGAGCGAGTTGATTTCCTTTTTGTGTAGTTTTTTTTTATCATTGTTGCCCAGTAAAACACCAGAGGGGGCAGATGACCCCCTATAGGACCAACAAATCAAAATGAACATACACTTTCCTTGTAGAATATCCCGGCTCATCCTCCTCAGACACCCACAGACTGTCTCTGTCTCTGAACGCTTCCCTCACTCTGTATGCTCGCTCTGTCTACGTCGATGACTCGTTACTATTTACTTTGATCAAGAAACTGCGTCTTCAGCAGAAATACATCCAGCGGGGGGAAAAAAAAAAAATCCCACTACCACCTTTTCCCTCCTCTAATCTCACTGCCCCCTTTCTAAAAGTATAGCCTCCTGCAGGATTCATCCTCGTCCAGCAGCCAACACATCCCTCGCAGCCCGCGGCCCTTCCCATCTCCCATCGCCCATCTGTTCTGACAGCTCCAAGGTTTACAGCGACCCATACTCGCTCTCATTCACACACACAGACACCCACATGGCCCCGTATTCAATCAGCCATCTATCTCTGCACAACAGACGTGCATATGCACACACACACATTGACTACACCGAATCTTCTCCTCCCCTCTGCCTATCCATCCATCATCCATCCATCCGTCCTTCCATCCCTCCCTCCCTCCTGCGATGTTTGCTGATGCGATAACAGCTGATTGATTCATTTGTGATTTCCCAGCAGCCCTGTCCCAAACACACACACACACACGCACAAAAAAAAAAAAAAAAACTTGCTAACCGCCGGGACTCATTTGTCATGATTACATTGAATTGATTCCCTGATTTGCTCCATTCTGTTGCGACGGGGGGAGGAGAGGAAGATGGGGAGACAGAGAAGAGAGGGGTGTGGAGGGAAAGAAAGAAAGAGAAAAACGATGGGAGAGACAGGTTTAATCAAGTCCCTTTCAGCTGATGTGTCACGGCAAAAACAACGAGAAAGGGGAAAAGATCTGACGGAGCTGACACGGGTGGGAAAAAAAGGCTGACGTGTTGGCCCAGAGTTCCCCACCTGATTGAGCAACAAAAAAATGGAGGAAGTGGAGAGAAAGAATTCAAAGGAAGGGAAGGTAACACTTGACGTAAACCAGATTACTCTGAAAGGAAGATCGTGTTTGGCTAAGTGCTCGTCAAAGAGATAGAGACGGACAAAGATCGATCGAAATCATCAGAATGAGGAAGAACATATGAGGGTGTGTGAGTCCTGTTTTTGACTCACACACACAGGTATGTTGCTTTTAGATAAAAGCAGTAGCCTCTGATCGGTAGCGTGGGATGGATGGATGGATGGATGGAGTAAAGGAGGGAGGGAGGAATCCTTTTGCTTGATGGCGCCTGAAATTCAATCAAAAACGTCATGCGTCTAAATCTGAAAGCAAAGCTACACAACCTGAAAGCCAAAGTGGTCCAATTCAAAATTCACATACATTCATCCGTTAATGGAGAGCCACTTGGTCGATTCATGCCATTGTGAGCGCGTGCGACACTAAAAACGAAGGTTACTCGGCGAGGAGAAAAGCCATAAATGTTGCTTTCAGCTCGAAAAAAGGAGAATACGGGACCAAAAAAAAAGCCGTGAGCAGACACACAAACACGGAAAAATACATTATGTGGACTACAAAGCATGGAGCTGGGTTGACGTGAGGCACAGAAGCTGCATGTGTAAAACACTGTTCACCCAAGGCTAAATTAGAGATAAGAAGGCCATGTTTTTTGGTTCCGGCCCGTTGTTTGCAGTGTAGAGGCATTATTGTGCCGCGGCCTTGTCGGGCCACGTTTACAAAGAGACGGGCAGAAGCAATTTATCAGGCTGCGAACACTCGGAGACGGACTCGTGTGTCGGTCCCCTGCAGGTGATAAAGACACACATTCATTGCCTGCTAGAAAACTTCAACTTCAAGTTTTGACTTTTTCATTTTGGTTAAGACTTGGCATTCTCTCTTATGACCCCTATAGGGCGAGCAATGTCACGGTGAATTCAGATATGTATGTTTGAGTCGGTTTAACACAGAATATTGAGCGGAGGATATTTGCTTTATTTTCATACGTGTCTGCCTAAATGTCTCTTGTTATTGTTTGCTCTGCTGGTGTTTTCGTCGTGTTTGGCTGTTTTTATCTATTTGAGTATTTATTATTTATTTGATTTCTTATTTGTAAGGTGTCCTTGGGTGTCCTGAAAGGCGCCACTAAATAAAATGTATTATAATAATAATTATTATTATTATTACCTCTGCCAAGGCCAACGGCCTTGGGCCAAGGAGATTATGTTTTCACTGGCGTTGGTTTGTTTGTTTGTCTGTTAGCAGGGTTACTCCAAAAGTTTGCGATGGATTTGAATGATTTTTTTTGGAGGGGTGGGGTGTGGCACAATGAACAATCCATTCATTTTTGGTGGCAATCCGGATCATGATCCGGATTGCCACCAAAAATGAATGGATTGTTTTTATAAGGATTCTGATCAGCCTGAGCATTAAGACCACAGGGTATAACACATGCACAGTGTAACTGAAGACGCGTTGATGACGCATGACCCCGCCTCCTTCTTCTGAGAGCAGAGAGATACCTGTGTGGATGTGTGTGCGGGAGCTGCTGGCCGTCCGCGTTGAGAAAGAAAAAAGCGGTAGATGGCGGGATGACAGACAACGTAGTGTAACGTCATACAGACATAACAAGGCTGCTGAATGAGAGAGGCATCCGCCGATACGTTACACTGAAACACACCGTGTTAATAATAGGCCAACCTTGGTGGAGGTCTGCGCTCTCCGAGTGCCATTGTAGTTATTATTGTTATGCTTTTAGGAGGCATTTGATGACTGGGCATTAGACATATTGGGGGTGACAAAAAGTCCCATTTTCCATACATTCAACAAGCGTGTGTTAGTGACTATTACTGTCAGAGCTAGAAGCATAACTGGGACTAAAAGTAGGATGAGTGCAGAACACAAAGTGAACATGACCCCCAAATAGTAATGTCTCACTACTAAAACAAAACCAGAATATGGACACACACACCAACGTGTAAGCATAGACGACAGCTGTAAAAGGTTACCGCAATGGGTTTACCCTCCAATAACCAGTTTACCAGCTTAACAAAGACATACACACACATTTACACATTGCAACACCATTTTTATTCCCCACTTAGTGTAACCACCCATACACATGATAACACATGATATCTGCTACATGCATAGATCCTTCCCTGCAGCGAACCATTCATCTGGAATGTATGTGTCTATTCTGGTTATCTTTGTGTGTCAAATTAGGAGGATGTGTGTGTGTGTGTGTGTGTGTGTGTGTGTGTGTGTGTGTGTGTGTGTGTGTGTGTGTGCGATGCATGCAATGGTAATGTGGTTATGCACACACATATGCACTTTTACACACATGGATTTCCTGCTTGTGTTTATGTACGCCGGGCCCGTTGTCTCTGTCTCTCCCTCCGCTGCTCTTTTGTCTCGTCTTTCTCCGTCTCTCTCGCACTTTGCCCTTTTCCTAAACCAGCCGTGGCCTTAGCCATGGTTTTTGTTTAATATGGCGGCATGCAAAGCAAAGGAACAACCATCTGCCACATGCATGCAGCCGGCGTCTTAGAAACAACAAGGGCTGGCATCACAATGCCTCTTTAGTTAGTGTGTGTGTGTGTGTGTGTGTGTGTGTGCGTGCAGGCATGTGTGCATGTTTGTTCTTCAAGCGCAGTCTGCGGGGCAAGATAAGTATGCATTTAAGAGGCTTATATTTCATTTCAGGAACTGAAGGAGACAAAATGGCTCCATTCGGAGTTGGCGGACACAACACAAGGAACGGAGAGGTGGCAAGAAAAACATAAAGGAAAAAGAAAAAGGCTCGCCGTTTGTGTAGACACACACACACAGAGAGAGAGAGAGAAAGAGTGAGAGAGGAAGGAGGCACAAAGCCGAGCATTTGTAGTTTGCGCACAAACACAATCGAGCACAAAAGCTGAACATTTGAAACACAAATCCAGCTTTATTAATCAGAGGTTTTGTTTACTGTGCAGCTAAAAAAGCAAATATCTGATGAAAGCAGCCAAATCAATGTCTGAAGACGGAACAAAAGTAACTTCAGAGACGTTTTTTTTTTGGAGTAAGTGAATATTGACCTGGGCTTGTCAAGCAGATGACACACTCTCGTGTGGGCTCTGAAGGAAGCACATGCACACACAATTAGTAAAAACAGACAGTGTGAATAATTAAGCAACTTTTTGATGTTTTGCAAAGTGGCCTAAGTACAGTATGTCAACAGTATCTCATGGCGTAAGCTGGCGTGCTTCAGCTTTATTCCTGACAAACAAAGCTGCAAAAATACTTTCTGACTTTCAACTCATTTAAAAGACAATAACCTCGGTTAATTTTAGATCTCCGTTTGGATTCTGGGTGTACCCAGGGATATGAAAATTGTTCATATTTGGACTGTCAAAGTTAAGGCGATAATAAAGCGTTAATGCAAAATTCGTTTTTAACGCCACTAATATCTTTAACGCATTAATGCAATCTTCTGGAGGTTGTAGCGGAGAAGATACTGGTATCATATGAAACTGTAAAACCTAAGGAATTCATTGGTACCAATCATGTCATACTAGCTTGTCGCGAAGTAGGTTAAATAACACTCCAAACTTAAGCTACAGTTTGGAGAGGAAAAACTGGCATGGCCATTTTCAAAGGGGTTCCTTGACCTCTGACCTCAAGATATGTGAATGAAAATGGGTTCCATGGGTACCCACGAGTCTCCCCTTTACAGACATGCCCACTTTATGATAATCACATGCATTTTGGGGCAAGTCATAGTCATGAAGTCAGCACACTGACACACTGACAGCTGTTGTTGCCTGTTGGGCTGCAGTTTGCCATGTTATGATTTGAGCATATTTTATGCTAAATGCAGTACCTGTGAGGGTTTCTGGACAATATCTGTCATTGATTTGTGTTGTTAATTGATTTCCAATAATGAATATATACACGCATTTTCATAAAGAAAGCATAATTGCCCACTCCCATGTTGATAAGAGAATTAAATACTTGGCAAATCTCACTGTAAGGTACATTTTGAACAGATAAAAAATGTGCGTTTCATCGCGATTAAATATTTCAATAGATTGAAAGCCCCTAGTTAATATCCAACACAAGAAGTAGGAAATCTCAGACATGGACTCCATTCTGGCACAGTTTCTTCTCTGCAAATCTGAGACTGTAGGTTTCGTGTTTTGGTTTCGCTTCCACAAATTTTTTTTCCCTTCTTTCTGGGAAAATATTACGTCTAATGCAAAAGGTCGTGACATTTGCGGTTTTGTTGGACCGTCTGCATGTCTGAGTTTAGAAACCTTTTCCACCCCCCCTGATTAGCCTCCACCCCTACAGAGCTGATCACCGCTCGCCTTGCACAATCATGCATGAAACATGAATAATGAAATATAATGAAAACAGCTTGCAAGCCAATATACAAGCTGACGATCCACACATGCCCCACACACATACGCACAATAGCTCTGCGAGGGTGAAACTCTCATTTATCCATTAGCTGAAAAGCAATCACAGATTTGCGCGCACACACACACACACACACACACACACACACACATTCACAGAGGGGTGGGTGGGGGGGACTTCTGGTTGACTTCATCAAGCTCTCATCAAGCCAAGCCACCATATGGGGATGGGGCCCAAAACAGAGGGGATTGGACTGTGTGTGCATGTGTGTGTGCGTGTGCATGTGTGTGTGTATTACGGAGACACCCCCCTGCCCCCAAATGCAACACCAACACAAAGGAAGCATGCATCACCAAATCAGCTTTGTCTTGCATGCATTATGACGCTACTGCTGCCCCATTAAGAAGACCCCCCCCTTCACCTCCCAAAACACACACCCTGAAGGTGTGCTGAGCTCAAAGCAGCTGAAGTGAAGCAATGAAGAGGGACAGACACTCTGATTACGACCTCCTCCACATTTTCTCCCCCATTGTGTCTTTATTCCTGTCTCTCTAATTTCTAGCTCTGCCTTCCTCCTCTTCCTCTTTCTCGCCGTGTTAACTGGCGAGCCAGCCAGGAACCCTGAAAATCCTAAGAATCCCTAATGCCGGCACCCCCTCACACATACACGCACGCACACCACCGTGCACCAAGGCCAGCTTGCTGACGTAGGCAGACAGTCGTACGTGGGGCATACATTGAATTTTAATCTGGGCGTGACCTGCTTTTTCTTGGCTTCAACCTCAGCTTTCCTCCCCTACTGGCTGCCCCCATAGAGTTTCACGGGCACACACACACACACACACACACACACCCCTCGTCACCAAGACCCAGCCCGAAACCCCCTCTAAAGACCCAGGCTGTAGGCCTCGAGGCTGGGGCCTCGCCTGCCATTGTTAGCCCACAATGGGTGAGAGGCGGCTGGCAGGCAGGCAGGCAGCAGCCAGGAGGCCTTGTGGAGAAAGCCAGGGGAGAGGGAGGCCAGCAGCTACTGGAGGGGGGGAGGACAAACACACATGATAAACCTATTTGTAGAAATGAACATGAGATGAAAAGACAAAAGAGAGTGAAAGGTTAGTACCATACACTGAACTCACTATAACTGGAAAATGCAATATAAGTGACTAACTAACTAAAGCAGAACTGCTGTCTACTCCGTTGAATCAGCCGTCTAACGCCGGGATCAAGCTTAACAAAGTCAGCTTTTATTCTTCATTTACATATTTATGTCAAATGAGGGCGTCTGTCCCTGCAGCCAGACTGAACCGCACACTTCATTTACTGTAAGGTCATGTTCAAACCAGCATTTCAGGGTTGCATTGGGGGAGAAAAAAAGTTGAACTTGTCTCAACTTTCGCTACAAGCCCACATTTCTGACAGATTACTTGAACGCTGTGTTCTACTGTCTGGCCTATAATTGTCGTGATGGGCGATTAAACCATTGCTTCCGTGACGTAAACATGTTCGAATATGAAATTTGGCATAATATGTCCTCGTTAAATAGAGATATGATGTTTCCGGGCACCTTGTTTTTCCAGTTTGAAAAAGGGGCGAAACGAGCAATAAAAGTTTAGCAACAACAACCGCATCAACAAAAATTTCCACCGAGGAATGAAATGTCAACTGTAAAACTAAAAACACATAGACCCACAGTACGACAGACAAGAGTTTGTTTAGCTCAGTCAACAACATGTTGTATGAAGAAGTGACACACAAGGTTCTGGGCAACTCTCACACTGCAATTCTGATTTAAACACATGTGAGCGTATTGTTGTCAAACCACAGCCCACGTTTGAATGGAAAATAATCAAGTGCGCACACACACACAAACACACACAAACAATCATCCAATAATGTCAACCGTCACACACACAAGCATGCAGCCGTACATGAACACACACACACACACAATTGTGGCGATCCAATAATGTCAGCTGTCATGTACGTAACCGCACACAGGCATGCGTGTGCGTGCACACACACAGTGACTAGTCGTGGGAGCAATCATCTGATAATGTCAACTGTCACACAAGGACACACATAATACGTGCACATGCACACACACACACACACAGGCGGAACAAAGGAGGGGAGGCTGGTAAACAATGCTCCACAATGCTCTCTGGCAGAGACTTGAGTTTACAAAAGAAAAGGTTTCCAATCGCTAGACATTCATTCAGTCTCGCACACACACAGTGTTGGGGTGAGAGAGAGAGAGGGAGAGAGACCTTTACGACATGCACTAGGGGGGACACACAATGCCAGGCAGACCATTCTCTCACTTACTCTATTCAGTCATTCAATTGCTCTTTTTCCCCCCGTCTACTCCCTCTCCTCTCTCCGCTCATCTTTAATGCACTTTATAAATAAACCAGGGTTTTTTTCTGGATGCTTTTTTCCTGCTTTCTTCATTATGAGGATCTCGGTCATTTATCAGCGAGCTGGTGATATAGGACAGATAGGAGGGATTGGGCTGCACCCGTTGCCCCGGCTCAGGACGGCACCGCCCGCACACACACACAAAGTCGCACACACATCACATCCCCATCACAATAGCCTGGATTCACGCAGTGCAGGGACGGCTTGAGATTGAACCAACAGTGATGCAAGCCTCCCAATCCCCTCTGTATGGACAATGAAGGGCCAGTAACAACAACCCTGGGGCTACAGTTGTATGGATGTGTGCGTGTGTGTGTGTGTGTGTGTGTGTGTGTGTGTGTGTGTACTGTATATGTGTGTGAGCACGTGTGCTGCCGGTGTGCTGAGTTTTTCAATGAAACGCAAAGCTCTACCGATCAATATTTTTATGTGTAATGAAAATACCAATGGTATTATAGAACCAGCAAAACTCAAGGAAATGACATCCAAAGAAGTCAAATTAGTACGAACCTCTTTGCAGTTGTCGAACATGCACAGTAAAGACATAGCCCAATACAACTCAAATCATTAACTTGCTCATTTGACCCCGATCCAGCCACCTTTTTTAAGAGAGTTCAGTTGTCAAGAGAGTGAAAAGCCGGTATTTGCCAGTTGTTCCCCTGCTTCCTGGTATTTCCCCCCCTGGCATTGAAAACTGCCTTTGTGAAACCTCACTTAAAGAAAAGCAACCTAGACCTGCATTCTTCTACGCTTCAGCGATTTCTTTCAGCAAAATCGCTGAAAAACTAGTCTTTAAACCAACTAAGCCAGAGCTTCACTTTACCTGTGTGTGCTTTGCAGAAATTGAATGTGCCATTGAATGTTCACCACAGCAACAGGACAGCCCTAGTTAAAGCTGTACCGTCAATGACCAGAGAGTGAATGTGAATGATAAGAAAAGTTACATTTTTAAAAAACTCTATGTAGTTGCTGAAGGTCACCTCCGAAAAGACTTTAAAGACACAAACATAAAAGTGTGCCTCTGTGCCATTCTTTTAAATCATCTCCCTTGATGACCATTCCTTTGATAAGGTGTATTGCACTGATGTATAAAGAGAACTGGATACTCCTGTTCATTCCTATCAAAGTTGCTAAGTGAGAAATGAAGCCAACATGGCTCGACTGCCGAGTGATAAAGTACCGGGAACTTCTGTGATCTCCCGCATCCAATGTGCCCATAGAGCAAGCGTACTACCATTTTCCTTTAACCCTGCCTCCCAGCTCTCCGTCTGGGGCTCATTCACATGAACGGAGGAAGGGAAATAACTCTGGATTCGGCTATTAGTGCATTTTACAACTTTTAGGACCTAATGATTTAAATAAGGGCTATTCAAGTGTTTGTACTGAGAAGTTGATTTACCTCAAAAAAATAAATAAAAAATCCGCCAAGTTACAGACGTCTCTTTCCCCAATATAAGTCTATGGGTAAGTGAGTCCAATGGCATCACTTGATGGACACAGAAGTTGTAATTCCACCATTTGGCCTCTACAAAAATGTACTTCAAAGCCCGGCGCTCTTCCTGGGGGCTTGGTGTAATGTGGAGTCCCTCAGGGCTCCATTCTGGGTCCTTCATTGTTTAAGGGTTCAGTGCTTTGTTGGATCGTCTAACAGCATCTGAAACCCCATCCCCTCCCACTTTTTCGACATTGGAACTGGGGGGTGGGCTGTGTCTGCCATTTTTCAGAACTTTTCCAAGGTCATATCTAGATGGTAAACCTTGATTTGCTAAACTCTCACAAGATGGTTGAAGTTAAGCATTTACCTTGAATGTTAAAGGTTAGGATAGGTAGACAGGGCAGCGTGTCTCGCAAAATTTTCCCACACATCCCTTTTCCAAACCCATAATTTGACAATCACGCCAACTTCACACAGTGATAGGCTTGGCATACCAAGGTGAGAAAGTAAGGAAGATATGAAACCAAGTGTGACTCTATAGATGCCTTTGAGGAGAGACTGTTTGAAAGTGTGCACTGCTATCCCCGTTTGAGCGATTATTGTGTCTCGCCCCTGGGTCTCCACGTTCTTAATACATGCTTGATTACATAAAAAGGCGCCATGATAACACAGTTTGATTTGATTGGACGTGCTTTCTATCTGACTCCCATGCACCTCATTTAATTCACTACTGTTGGTGAATGGAGTCTGATGAGGGTGTATTCAGATCCTCTGGAGGCTTTCAGTGGAGCTGTTGGATGACCTCCATCCAGACCTTTTTTTTTGTTTCTGGCATTAACATGTTTCTATTGATTGGGCTGCAAAAAAAAGCAGAAAATACAGGTGTGAACGCAACTTTGGCACCGTTAAGCCCCAAGATCTGATCGGCCATAGCAAAAATGTGATGGTCGAGGGGACTAGAAGAATGGGATGACTAAGGAAACATCAAAACAGGGAACCATATGCTCAAGATTCTTCATTTTGGCAAGGAAAGAGAGAACCAATCAGTGTATGTGGCAATGTTAGTGGTTTTTAACTGGAGAATGAATCTTGGCAAGGTTGATCGGCAAAAAGGACATGTGATTGAAGATGAACGCTACGGCACAAAGTATCCCGTTTTCCTTGTCGCCTATTCCAGTGCAGGTAAAGCTCTTAGACATGATCGAGTTAGTAACACAACATCTTGCTTTTCAAAAACCCCCGTGCTAGTTTGCTGTTGACCAACATCATTTCCCTTCTCTGCCTCACCAAGTCTCTCTTATTCCATCTCCTGTCTCTGTGGGTTTCCTCTGCAGCCATCTATCTCTGTTTGTATGTCTCCCTCACTCACACACACACACACACACACACACACACACACAATGAGAGCCTGATTAATAAGTGTGTCTCTCCCTTGTTTCCGGAAAGTGTCAGAACAGGGAAGGCCATTTGAAAGGCACTTCAACCCAAATTATGTAGATTTAAAAACAGCTTTGGACACATACGGCAACAGGAGGTGGGAGGGTGGAAGGGGGGCTGAGGGGTCGGGCTTTGAACATGAATATTCATGAATAGACACTTTAAAACATATCCTCTCATGGGTCACCACAGGAGGAGAACCAGCCAATCAACTTCTTTTGAGACGTTCTCTTTCTGCCGCAGCACTGTCTGTTTTATTGGCATGAATGTTGAAGCGGAGCTGCCAAAACATTTAAATACAGTTGAATGAAAAGGATTTCAAAATATGACTATTACATAACAGTTAAGATCTGCCTGTCTATCACACACAAACATGAACAAAGGGCCTGTTTATTTTCATTAACTACCTCTGGCATGTGCAACAGGAACTGATACACAATTTACAGTATATGCAAATTCGTCACACAAGACTGGCAGTTTAAGGGCCTGGTGACGCCAGCATTCAAATGGCACATTTTTGTGGCAAAGTCAATCAAATCCAGTTGAGTCACCAAGATCATTGGACGAATAAACAAATAAATCAAAAAAATTATTGGCAAATTTGCGCGGTTAAAAAAATAGCAAGCTGCCTCGACAGTGCCGACCTTTGAGGGAACAGAGCCGAAAAGAAAGAAAAGAAAGAGCCAAAATGGAGGAAGCTATAGTTGCTTATTCGCTGTGCATCCCCATCCACTATTATATAACCTCCTCTGATATAATAGAGGAAATTATTTGTAGACAGGGGTCGACGGTACATATACCTCTTTTGAATATAGAGATGTTCTGATACCATTTTTTTCCTTCCCAATACCAATTATGATACCTGAACTTACGATATCAGTTGATACCGAGTACCGATCAGTTAAACCCTTTGTAAAACATGAAGAAATACATTTTAGATTTCAAGTAGGCCGATACCTAATCCCAATTTTGGGCAGTATTGGAAGCATTTCCAATATTGGTATTGGTATCGGAACAACTCTATTTGAATAAACTGTATAAACTGTAAACGGAAAAGCTGAAAAGCGTGCTGTCAGTTAGCAAGTTTGCTATCTCAGAGAACTTTTTTCTCCCTCTTCATGATGTACAGCTCTGAGGACAAAATGCCATTGGGAAGCAAATGGCCCAGTACAGACAAAATAGAAAGAAGCTCAGAGATAAATGCTAGCATGTTCCCGGCTGGCTAGTGAGTTAGCCGTTAACTCGCCAGCAACAGCACATCAGTTTACAGCCCTACGAGTAGACCTTACGTCACCAAGCTTCTAGATGAGCATACTTTCAGAAGACAAACCTTTATGTGTCACGTTCTGGTGTGAACAGGTCCCTTAAGGGTTCAGTGTGCTTCAAACAAATCTGAAAAATGTTCATACTAGTTCAGCAAGGCCGAACTTGAAGACAGGGCAAAAAGACTGCTGTCATAGGGAGGGGCGAGAAGCAATAAATTGTACAAACGGGGATAATGTTAAAAGCTTGTGGACAGTTTCTCCTTCAAGGCATTGATAGTTTTGCACTCAGTTGTACTCGTAAAAAAGTTCCAGAAGTAGTTGTGTTAAGAATCAGAAAAAGTAGGCTTCATAGAGAAATTCAAATCTTGCATACTTTCTCGCCGTCACACACCTGTCCAAACAAAAATGCTTTTTGAATGGTTGTTTTCAGAACACAACAAATGCTCGACAATCCGACAAGCAATTCATTTGAAGCATACCGACGCCCTTATGGTACACATCCACAGGGGCGTTTTTTTATCGCAGGTGATCACCTCGCTTCCCAGCACTGGAAGACTTGATGGGCTGCCACGAAACACAAGGCACTGGGCACCTGATTGGACGAACCCTTTCCCTCGTGTGCTGCTGCTTCCAGCTTTCAAACTGGAACCAACATGGCGGCTCGTTTGGAAACTTACATCACGAAAATAGCTCACTGATATGTGTTTCTAAAAACATTTTTATGTGAGAAATAAGCCATGCAGTTGCTAAATCTGTCTTTATTTTGAATCGACAACGGTTAGTTTAAAAGTCTCTAGGCCGCCCCCTAATGTGCATAAAGTAGCCTAAACTTCAACTTTATACAAATGAGGAGTGGCCAATGTGACGCCGTCTCTCGAATTGCGCCGCCACGCTATTAGAAAATGCATTGCACGGCTGCTTGCATAGACAATAAATGAGAAGTATGGAAAGGACGGAGGCTGTGGACACGTACCATTACAGTTACATTCAGTAGCATCAACTTATTTAGAGAACAAATGGCGCACTAGAAATCTGCGAACTGATCTGATCATTCTGTGAATATTACCAGCTCCTTCCTGAATTCCTAAACAGCACACAGTGGAGAGTCCCATATGGGATGCCAGGCAACAGTAGTCATGAACAGCATCTGACCACAAAGCCAAGCAGCGCCCCTTCTTCACCTCTCTGGTGTAACAGACGAAAACCACAGTTGCGCTACGTCCAAAGTCAAACACCAGTGACTATTAAGTAGGTAATTACATGCTGCAGCATTTAATTTCTAATTCTCTCTATTGCTCTCTATTGGCCCACTTGTGTTTCTAGTTTTCTCCACACATCAAGGTCACTGCCATAAAAGACACACACACACAGACACACACACACAAGGACGAGGGAGGGAGAGGGAGTGAAAGGCTCTTCACAACAATGTGTGTCGTGGGCTGAATACAGAGCATAGCACAAAACAAAAGCATGAGCGACAGCCAGCTGGCTTGGCACCACTTGGCACGGGACAAGCCTGCTTGTCCTTGGCATGACAATGAAACACACACAGACGTGAAGACACACACGGATATCCACACACACACACACACACACACAATTTCTTCCTCTCTTCTCAGGTATAAAGGGAAACGTAGCCACAGAGAGGCTCGGCACTTAAAACAAGTTCTGTTCATCAGATCCCAGAGAAAAGATGCAGTGCCGGGCTACACCACAGAAACACAACAGGATCCTCTTTTTCATCTTGAAAACCAGAGTGGGAAAAGAAACACAGAAGAACTTGAACCAGACTCAGCTGGCAGCTTCGGAGGGAGAGCTGGACGAATATTTGGGGCAGGCTTATTCCTCAAGTGTACTGCTGGGCAGTAAGTGTTTATGGGCTCAGAAAAGTGATTTGAACTTGTGAGTCAAGTTCTAGCTTCATGAAGGATAAACACCACTCAATAATGCAAACACTTTCTATTATCGCAGTCCATTATCTGACAAATCCTTCGTCTCACGTGGTTCCCTATGAAATGGGTTTACTAATGAGTAGCCCAGGCGGTGTAACTATACGGACACATGTCAGTTTCACTTGCCCTCATCTCTTCACATCTTCCTGACTCCAGTATATCCGGTGTATTAAGGCTGAATTCACAGCAGATCCGCCGCAGAGGTTGCCGGAAACAACTTCTGTACAAGAAAGTTTAAAAAACTATGAGGGTAAAAACGAAACACAAGCCCTTACCCCAACTGCCCAGGAGTTCATTTAACAGCTGTGGGGAATTTGGTGGCGTGTTTCCTGCAACAAAGCAAGGGACAGTCCCTGTCTTTTTTTTTAAATCTCTTTCTGAGATGAATGAAGCTGCCTTCAAGTGCGGTTGGAAATGTCAAGATCATAAAAACGCTCTGACGGAAAACAATAATTGTGAAATATAAAGTCTACTTGTGCTACATTGGGGGTTAAACTTCACAAATGGGCCATTTAAGTGACAGTCCAACACTGTTTTACAACCCTGCAGCGAATCACTGCACCTCTGGATTTGGTGTGGATGCAGCCTAAAGCTGCCCACACAGGATCGGCGGTAAAATCGCTCTGCGCTGGCTTTACCATTGTTTTCTGATGGAGAGAGTGGTAGCGCCCGACGAGGCGGAAGCACTACCTTTGGCGTGGCGCACCGCTCAAAATCGCCACCAAGTGCTGCGCTCAAAGTTCAAATTATTTCAACTTTGACCTTGGTTGCCGCTGACCTTTCAAAGTGCAACCAAAGAAATGACAGCTACAACTTTTGTTGTTGCCTAGAAATGGCGTTGCTCGCAAACTTTTCGATGACATACCTGTGACGCACTTTGCCTCTGCAAGGCTCTGTGCCCTACCTCAGGGGGACAAATCTACAGCCAGCACATCAGAGAGCCACTCAGACGGTCAATGTGAAACCAGGTATACCTGCGGATCCTTTCCTACAACGCTCATCAGTTGATACTGTTTAAATATACAAACTTGCGTCGCCAACAGTGTCTTTATTTTGAAATGTAGGCTATATATATATATCTTGATAGCATGGCGTTCCAAGAAGTGGATCAATGAGACACGGCTGCAACAACGTAACCAGCGTACTGTACATCTTGATATTTCCTGCAGGGGAACTCCAAGCTGCCGCCCATTGAGATGCAGATAAAACATTATCAATGACATTGTTCCTGAACAAAAGAACATTGTTTAGTGTGATCAGCAGCTGATTAAAACTGTTGGCCACACAGATCAGAAGCCAAGGAGCCCCGGACAATCAGAGTGACGGCAGGCCGCAAGGTCTCGGCGATGGTGTATCAGCTGCAGATGTTAAGTATTATAAAACCAGGTGTGGCTGCATGTCCAGATTCCATCCATAGTTGATCGGGGAAGGGAGAGGATTGGTTCCAGCTAGTGTCTACATCCAAAACACCTTTATTCAGGCAATGTAGAGCAACATCTATGTTCTAAAATAGGTTTTGCTAGCTATCACCCAACAGCATGAAGAACTGAGCACATAAAGGCAAAACATACAGGTTTCTCGAAGGACGGCAAGGTAATCAAAGTGTTAATAACTTCCTCCTCCTTCATGCCAAAATCTATGTTAAAGAATGAGCCGGAGGGAGTTGGACCATATTTTTCATACCAGGTGTAATGATCTCACACAGGACAGCTTTTCACTTGGCCCTAAATACTGTTATTATCTATACAGCTTACGGAACAGTAGTCATCGTACGGGTTTCAGTAAGCAGCTTAACACTTGTGCCATGACTCAGACGTCATTCAACGTACGTATCCATTAATCAACAGCCAGCATGCTTGGTGCGTATGAGCTTGAACAACGGTCAAAGCAGTGAAGCTTGCACAGTAACCAGGGTGTTGCCAAATCTAAGCTGTCTCCGTATATTCAGGTTTATCTAAAGCTATACTCTTTGTTTATGCAGCAGCCTACAGGTGTAATTAATATGAGTCACTGTGAGGGGGATTGGGCAAGCCTGGCCATACACAAACCCGCCATTGTGAAACATCCGTCTATAGCTTGAGGCTAAATGTAGCTGCCTGAATCCCCGATGCCCCACCTCTAATTCTTAGCTGCTGAGACATTACCGCCAGCAGGAGAATAAAGACATGACTAATGGCCAGAGTTAAATCTTCACATCCAGTTACAACGTGTCAATTCAGAAGCATGCGGTGCGGCTTAGCGATGCTGCAATACGGCTGACGGTGAAACCCTTTGAAGGGGGTTTTGATAGAACGGGGGCTGGCGTCAGGAAAACGGGAGTGCCTTGGTTTTACTTTTTCCACTGCAGGTTGAGGACTTGTTAAATATGTGGGGAAGAGATGAAATGAGACTACTGTGTGGACATAAAGGGAACACAGACGGAGAGAGAGAGAGAAGGCTGGTCTGAAAAGAAACCGGAGGTACAAAAAGAGAGAGCAAGCGAGAGAGAGAAAGAAAGAGAGCGAGCGAGGGCCTCCTTACTCAGCAGGAGCTGTCTGCCAAGGCAGGAGTCAGGCAAGGGGCGAGTGTGTGTTTTGTGTGTGTGTGTGTATGTATGTGCAACGTAGGGGAGATAGTGGCCACGTGCCAAATACAATGACCCGCAAAGCTGGCAGGGCACCGGGTGGTTGTGTGAGTGTGCGAGTGTGTGTGCGTAGGAATGTGTGTATGCTCGCATTCCTGGGACGCATGCTGCCGGTTTCTCCACAGTAACAGTGAGAGGAGGCAATAGACTCTGTCTCAACAGAGGGAGGGAGGGAGGGAGCAGAGGAAGAAGGGGAGGAGGCGCTGCTGTAAAAGAGGAGCGATGGAGAGCAAAGCGAAGATCAAAAAAGGGAGATAGAGTAGTGCTTTGGTGCGATGAACTAGCCACCATGCTCTACGCTCTGTTGTGTACCAACGCCTTTACAGCAGATGACAGGAAGAGGACAGGCTACATCCACACTAATACGTTTTCGTTTTAAAACAAAAATGATCTCCGTCCATACTACCACGCCTGAAAACACATATCACATGACCATTCGTGTCACAAGAAGCAGCGCTGGACACGGGAATTGATGCAAAGCATTCGAACAATAGCTTGCTTCCTGCACATGTAGGCAGTAGTAGCATTATAAAATGCAGAATTTAACTTAACAGCTGGTAGCGTGGACAACAAGGTCAGCAACGCTTGTAACTCTATCTCGACTGGTGGTCGAGGCCAAGCCCCCAGGAAGAGCGCCGGCCTGTGATCAAATTTACATAGTGGCCAAAAGGCGGCACTACAACTGTCGTGTCCGTCACATGATGCCATTGGGGCAAAAAATACTTTTTCCCAAAGACTTACATTGGGAAAGAGATGTCCGTAAATCAGCGGATAATTTTTCTGAGGTAAATCAACTCTCCAGTATAAACACTTGAATAGCCCTAATTTAAATCATCAGTTCCTAAAAGTTGTAAAATGCACTAATAGCTGAATCCAGAGTTATTTCACATGAATAAGCCGGCGGAGTTAAAGGAAACGCTGCGGAAGGTCGCCGGATGATCCGGGTACTTTATCACTCGGCAGTCGAGCCATTTTGGCTTCATGCACCACTGAGCAACTCTCATAGCAATGAACGGGAGCCGGCCTCCAACGCTGTATCCAGTTCTCTTTATACATCCATGGTCCAGGCTGATGTTTGTTTTCTACCGGAAAGGGTTCACGTGATGGGACGTGACGAATCAGGGAAGGACACGTCGTGACTGATAAGACCCAATTGATAAGCGAACGTGGGTGTCTGCTTCATCGTTTTCAAAGGTCTCCGATTTAGGGGCATGAAAACACTGGATTAGTGCGGCCGCTAGGCATAAACGTAGCAAAAGTCATGCGTTTTAAAACAAAAAACGTATCAGTGTGGATGAAGCCTAAGAGATGGAGATGTGCCTCAGCAGGTACAGCGGGTTGGTTTACTAATCACAGGGTTGTCAATCAAAGTAACACCTAACCCGAAATTGCTCGCAATAATCACGCCAGTCGCTTGCATGGCAGCTCACTGCTATTATACTTATTGATATTTGGCGTTGTCAACGCATCCCTGCTGGAGGCCACTAGACAATAGACAGAAGTGAATGATTGGACACAAACCAGAAGAAAGAGGATGAGAGCTGGAGAATATGTGTATGTGTGTGTGTTTCTATGCATGTGAGTGTTGCTGATTTTCTTAGTTGGAACAACTTGGTCCCATCTGGCAAGGACACAAACACACACCCACACAATCACAAAGTCACACAATCACACATACAGCCATTGTCTGCAGGAGGGAGGAGGGTTAAAGGCCCCCCCCTCCCTGCTGACTCCTGGATGCTTGGAGCACTAATCCTGTTATCTCCGTCCCAATAAGAAATGAATTAATGAATAGAGCTAGGAAAGACAGTGCAGGGTGCTCGGCGACAGCCCTGCACGGCGGCCAGTGAGCTCACATGCTCTGCCTGTCACTTGACAGTGACAAACCAGAAACACTATTATAGGTCTCCCCGGATAAGAGCCTCAACTAAATGCTACATGTAATGTAATGCACGGTGAAGCGTAGGGTAAATCTGTGATCAGACGCAGTTTCCCCACAGGGGCCATTAAAGTTTCATCTTTTAAGACTCCCAGAGGAAATTATGGAGAGAATGTAGAAAGGCAAAAGTCCACAGAGAGCTAGTCTTTTAGAGCAAAAAAATTATATGGATTTTGTGCAGTTCAACATCCTGTTTTAGTTTCATACTTTTATAGTCTTATTTAAAATAAACCTACTCGTTCTAGGGACTAGCCACTTCACTCAGTTCATATATATTTAATCAGATCAAGCTAGTAAAGGCCTAATGTAACGCGTCTCAGGTAGTGCTTATACCAACATTAGCACTGCGTCAAAAAACTCCTCAACAGAATCAATGAGATGCAGTCTCAGTAAGAAAACACAGTGTCATCTGCAAAAAAGTTGACTCAACTGTTGCCGTACTACGCATAGACTGTATATAACAAGTGGACGTAGTCACCATAATGTCACCCATTGGTTTGTGGGCTACAGATTTGAAGCAATACCGTGTAGCAAATGGGTTGTAGCACTGTGCTAACAATACAACTAATTCCGCCATACTTTCTATTGTTGAAAAAACCCGACTGCAAGTATTTAAAAACCGCCGAGTGGCGTCTTTTTGTCTGATAAGCCTTCAAACTGGTATTCCTGGTGCATATTTCATTTTCTCAGCAGTACTTTGTTACAACAACACACACCAACGTCGTGGGCCTTTTGTTGGCACCTCAAGGTCTTATTTGAGTGCTTTGACCCTTTAAACTGGGAGAGGGAGGACTGGGTGATGTTTTAATCCAAACACAAAAGACAGACTTGTGTAGTTTTTACACAAAATCACCAATATTGTAATGGAAAAGATACACTGACACTTCTACTACTAACATAGCGGAGAGATGGAGACTACGCACATAGAAAAATATGCTAGTGATGGACTGACTCAAGCAAACACCTTTCAGATCTATCAACTGTTCACTAAGAAGAGAGTAAAGATGGTGGTGAGAGTAAGCCCTTGACTAGCACTGCAGATATTAAAAGAAGGATTTGATGATGAGGTGGATTTTTTTTCCTTTCTTGTACAATCATCAAAGAGGATGTGCACGCTAACACACACATACACACACACACAGTGACTGACCAGACTTCAGTGTGTGTGTTCACACGAACCTGCCCCCTGATGAATGAAAACACATTTCCTTTGACACAAAAATAGCCTGGTCTCACTTTAAACCCACGGGGAACAAACATCTGATCAGAATACATACTCAGTGTTCTTTGAGTGTGTGTGTGTGTGTGTGCGTGTGTGTGCGTGTGTGTGCGTGTGTGTGCGTGTGTGTGTGTGTGTGTGTGTGTGTGTGTGTAGCTCAAATATCTTCTGTTGTATTATATTTTCATACAAAAAAAGCCCCATTGACTGTGTTTCTATGATAGGAAGTCAATGCAGTGATCATTAGCTAGGAATGAAATACCATACAACGCTGGACCAGCAAGATGGACCACAAAGGGAGGCTCTAAGTTTTCAAGCTCGGGGGTGAGGCGGGTTCATGGTGTGTGTGTGTGTGTGTGTGTGTGTGTGTGTGTGTGTGTGTGTGTGTGTGTGTGTGTGTGTGTGAAACAGTGACAGATTCAGACACCGAGATCTTACAGTTGCTTTCTAGTGTCATAAACACTCCCTCTCTCTGCTTTGAACTCAATGGAAATGTCACAGCAGCCTGTCCTTGCACAGACATACACACTCGTACACACATTCACACACACAGTATTTATGACAAAAGAAGAGGTCCTTTCAGTGTGAGGACCTGAGGGAGAAGAGACAGACGAATTGAGGGGGGAACTCCCCCTGAAGTTAGCAGACAGCCATGACACAGTACTGCAGGGAGCAGAGAGGGAGACGTGACTACAAAGACAGGAAGAGGCCAAGAGGAGGAGAGGAGATATGAATGTCTATTATATGGCATTTGGATGACTTTTACACATTTCTACTATGTTTGCATGCAAGCTACAACTACACTACTCTGATTAAGTTCATAGTTTGATTTAAAGGGGACATATTATGTCATGTTTTCAGTGCTTGTGCTCATAAATGTTGGTATCTGGAGTATACCAACCAACCTACAAACTGTGGAATAAGACAAGCCAGTCAGTTTTTGGCACCCCCTTCCTATGTCACATGCAGGCTCATTAGAATATATCGCCCACAGCTTGAGAACTACTTTTGAGAAGATGCATCATATTTTCCTCGCAAGCTAATCAGAGCAGACTGGGCTTTTTAAAGAGACAGCCGCTAAAACGGAGCGTTTCAGACAGAGGGCGAATACAGGTATATTCAGACGGACAGTATGAGAAAAATAATGTGTTTGTTGAACATTAAAGCATGTAAACATGTTCTAGTAGAGACCCAAAATACAAGTATGTCCCTGAAAATGAGCATGATATGTCCCCTTTAAAGAATCACAGTCTTCTACAGTAACCAGATTAAACACATTTTTGTTTGATTCAATGGTTTTTATCAAAATTGTCGTTGTTTAATTTACACTTATAAGACCGCTTGATCGACTAATACGTTTATCACATTTCATCATGTCCCGAGAAATAAAATAAGCGCTAATTAGTGAGCAAAAAAATTCTAGGTGTGCTAATCAGGTTATGTTAATGCAGATCATGAGATTAAGAAACTAATCCCAGCAAGGCCAACACAATTCCCACACTCCAGAGTGTTGCCTTAATCTGATTACAGTCAAATTATTAAAGGGAACGTCTTGAATTTATGCTTTCTTTTGTGTGGCAAGCTATAAAAAAAAGAGTCCATAAAAAGTGTGAACAATCAAATAACCGAGCAATCAAACCCATCAACCCCACCCAAATGAATAAGACCAGTGTTTTAAATTGGGATTCTTCCAGCATCATCATAAAATGATGTCAGAGTTTGCCCTGAAGTTTAACCTGGGGGGCCGCACCCTCCAGATTTCGAAAGATTTTCAATCATTTACGGGATTCATCTCTGTATCTTGTTACCATGGAAAATGTGGCTTCCCATAATAATAGAATAACAGGTTTTCTCTGAGTGCCAGCAGCATTTAGAGCTGGTCCTGGCAAGCCCAGCTCGGCCTTTCTTGGCTTTTGGAACAAACAAAAAAAATGACTCTTTCCCAGCTTTGTGGTATTTGATATCAAAAGCATTCTTCGGCCTTCTCCTCACCCGTCGGCTACCGTTGTGCTGCTGTCTATTGAGCCGGCTGAATCGGTCACCTGGCAACACACTGAAAACTAGTGCCTGGTTTCACCTCGGAGATTCAATACGCCGAGTCAGACTACCAAAGGTTCTCCTAACTAGCATGCATAGCAACTCAAAACGCCACAGTGGGTTGCTTTTATTTCTATTTTGTTGATTCACATAAATTCGGGGTGAGAGTAAAACCTTTGAGGGAGACAAGCTGGACGCCGCAACAGGCGAGGCTAAAAGGAGGTTTTGACTGGAATTAAGTTTAGGAGATGGAGAGAGGGAGGAGAAACAGAGAGAAAAGAACAGGAACTGAACAATTGAGGAGGGTCTGATCATAGTCTTTTGGTTTTCCCACCATGAAACACACACACACACACACACACATGCACACACAGTGACCCCAGGCCTCAGTAACCACTGGCTTCCGACTGAAACGGGCTTTGTAAGTTAAAAGGTGTGCCAGCCTCGGCTATAGACCCCTGCAACAAAAGCAGTGGTTAAATAGCATGGGAACCCCCTTAGGGATGTAGGCTAGGGTCAGTCAATGTGTGTAGTGTTTAGTGGTGTATGGGAACAGTATTGAGACTGTATCAAATCCACAGAGTAGTGTGTGAGTGCACGTTGTGTGCTCGGTGTATGAGCCAATGTCTGGATTGCGTGGCAGCCACAGGGGGGAAGCGGCTAATAGTCATGAATGTGAACAGGCATCTGTTACTGCGGGGCTGTTTTCTGTCTCATGACCCCAAAAAAACCAAGGGAACGCCCGCTCACTGCACCGAGAACAGCCGCTGCGCATGGTAACGGATCCCTCGTTCATGAAAGATGAACCAAACTATGCATTTATTCAGAATGATTTAAGTTAGTCTTTTCAATTAACAATCTAGTTGGGGTTTTTTTGCTTCTAAACTAAGCTGAATCATCATCTGTTCCGTTTGGCATTCAAAAAACATCACAAAAGATGATGAAGACACCCGGTAGTCAAATACACCCTTTTACAGCCGACGTCATGGTTAGGTAATGGTGTTAGCTGTTAGACAAACACGAATCACCTCGGAGTAGCCGGCTAAAGTTACACATCGAAAATATCATGTTGTATTGTTGGCCAGAATCGATTGCATTCATCTTCATCGCATCCATTTGAGAAGACAAACTGTGATTCGAGGCTCTAGCGAGCTACAATACTGGCGAAGCGTTTCAGAGATTGAGAGAAAACATTGCCAAGAGTTTAGCTTAGCTTTCTGCTAGCCGTAAATTAGCCGTCAAGGCTGCTGCAGCGGTGAGCGCACGGCTCACACAGAAGGAGAAACTACGGTTAGCCTTCTGCTATCCGTAGCCGCAACCGTGAACCTTTGGCTGCAGTTAGCAGAAGCTAAACTATTAGCATCATTTTCTCTCCATCTCTGAAAAGTTTCACTGATATTGTAAGACTCTTTTTCATAACTTCATCTTAACACTAATGGGCCTTTCACACAAAACAGCACCACTGTGCTCGGAAAACCATCATTTCCAATGGCTTGTACGGCACAACAGCGGCTTTTCGCTGCGCCGAGCAAGCGGAGCGCGCAGTTCGAACTGGTTGAACTTTGGGTTTAGCTCACTGTGATGTGCAGCGAACGCAGCGCAAACCGCGTTCTGTGTGAAAGGCCCATAACAATATATAACATATCCATAACATCTTCAAGCCAACAAAACTTGCTAGCCAGCGTTAGCTGACATGTTTAGAGAATTATTCAGCCTCCATCTAAGCTCCGCCCACAGAAACACGTCATCATGTTAACAGAAAAGGGGGTTTATTCTGCCGTAGTCAAAACAGTCTCAAAAGATTCAAAAGGCAAAACAGCTGGACTCCAATTTGACTTAATAACTTCTTTCACCAAATGCCCATCAGCTGAAGAGCAGCGGGGTCAGGTCAGTGAAACACAATCTGCACGGCCCCCTGGGAGACGCTCCGACTGCAAAAAGGCTTGTGCTGAAAAACAGACCGCAGTCAGCTGCTGGATGCAGGCAGCCTCTCCAGTTAGCTCAGTCATCACATTCAGTCGGATGGGGAAAAAAACTCTCTTCAAAAACGCCTTTTTAACATTTCTATGAGGAGTTTCACCGATTAAAAACGATTCACTCGATCTAACTCAAATCATAAGAAGCAAAAAGTGGGGATGATTCCACCTTCCTCGTTCGGTCACAGACACCACCAACGCTGCTGGCTCTTTCACGCCGGGGCCTCGGTGGACAGAAGCAGGAGAGGAGGGAAGGAGAGAGGACAAAAGAGGCCAAGTCAAGGGTAAGTAGCAGCTCTGGCGCTCACCGCGACGGGGAGAGAGGAGACAGAGACTCCAATCAGAGAGAATTATCCTGACAAACCCTCTTCAATCACACAGCCACCCCTCCACCACCAACGCCACTACATCTCTTTGCTTTTCTCTCATCCGTCTTCTTCTCCCTACGACCACTCTGTATGAAGAGATGAAAGATGATTAAAGGTAATAGCCGTCCTGTTAGACACTTTTTTCATTGCAAAAAGGGGGAAAAGACAGAAAGGAGGAGGTGTAAGAAGGAACAGGGTGAGGGCGAGTATGGTTTACTGTCGTCGATGACAAACTGAATAATGCGGCATTAAACAGCCCTGAAATGGGCTCATTTGTTGCCTCGCCATCGGAACATGAATATGAATACTGTAACGCCAGCAGGTGCACCAAACAGCTGAGCAAAACTCAGCAATACAGCAATACAAATGCCGCAGAATACATATTTACTTATATAGAAAATGTCCAAATAATCACAGAAAAAGGGGGATTAAAAGGAGTAAAAAGTTGTGTAGCGCATCCACGTTCACCAAATTCAACTAACCAATCAGACGAAAGGACAGTTTGACCATCCACCAATCGGCAGTGTCTACTGGGAACCTGCAGACGCCTCCAGAGAGGAGGAGGAGGAGGAGGAGGAGGAGGAGGAGGAGGAGGAGGAGGAGGAGGAGGAAAAAAACTTGAAAATATGAAAGTGCTTTTTGGTGTTGGAAGCAGATGAGATAAGATACCATTTAATTGCTTCTTTCATAAGCGCAGCTTTAATCCCATTGTTACAGCAGTGGTGTTTCATCCCGCTGATAACTCACAACACTTTGAACACTGATTTTCACACACACACACACACACATACACACACACACAAAGATTTCCTTTCTGCTGCCATGGCAGAAAAAGTGCTTAGCGCGCCACATGCTCCCTTTTTCGAGGCAAAATTTAACTAGGTGAAAATTAGACTTTAAAATAAAAAAAAGATGGGAGTATACAGATCACGCGTGGTGTGTGTGTGTGTTGAGTGTGTTAGACAGAAGAACAGAGAGTTAAAGAGGGGGAGAATTTTTTTAGATAGGATGTTGGATCGTTTTCTGCATTCAACTCCATCTTCTCCGTCAAGGTCGAGACAGAAAGGAAAACCAAAGACAAACAAATTTAAAAAGGAAGTATACAGAAAAAAGTTGAACTAAAATATTCACTTCCAGTAGGGCTGTGTATTGGCAAGAATGTGGCGATACGTATCATGATACAGGGGTTACGATTCAATATATCACGATATATTGACTGTAAGCAAGGCGATATATTGCAGTTTTTTAAATCTAGTTTTAGGAAAAAACTGTCGTAAAAAGAACACATCGCCATATGCATAAAATTTGAGTATCTTTGCAATTGTTTATGCAAACAGAACAGTGGGATCTGTATCTGCATTTATCACAGTCCCTGTAACATCCATCATTATAGTACTTCTTTGAGAGAGCACATACACTGAGAGGGAGCATGTCTTTGCAAATGAAATAAAGTATTGACAGAGTTCATCTTTGCATGTAAACTATTCAAGTCAAGGCAAATCAAATCTATTTCTATAGCACATTTAAAACAACATGAACTGACTAAAGTGCTTTACAGACATAGGAAGAATAAAAACAGGTCAACAGAGCAGACGGTAAAATCACACACACATCCACAGACAGAGATTAAGATAAAAATCCATGAGTAAAAAGACTGTTATAAGAATTATAAAAGGCCAAATTAGTATTCACAATTCAAGTACATTCAAAAGCCAAAGAAAAGAGGTGGGCCTTGAGCTTTACTTTGAAAAGACTCCGTAGAGGGAGAGGCAGATCTGATGTGGTGGTTTGTTCCACAGACTGGGGCCCGCAACTGAGAATATTATTAATTAAAAATCGATGCAGTGTTTTTGAGAATCAATAGTGTCACAAAACTAAATATCGCGATACTCGATATTTTCTTTATTTTCTTACACTCCTAACTTCCAGAAGAAAACAACAACATGCTTAGTCATTGATTTCTGCAATAAAATTGTCATTTCTGAAAAGTTGTGACGCTTTTCTGAACAGACATGCAGACATAAAACACACACACTGGGCCCCCCCTAGGTTTACAGGACAGAGCAAGACCCCTAGAGACACAACTCCACCAACGTACCCCGGCACACACACACACACACTACAATGGCCATGTGGTGTAAGGCAGTAGAGAAGGCACCTAATCCTGTTACAGCATGACAACTACTAGAAACCCTGTATTCACTGATGTATGTATGCCCACCCTGGACACACACACACACACACACACACACACACACACTCTGAAGCACGCAGCAAAAGGAAGAGGAAATAATTCACAGCCTTAAAGTGGACATTTAGTAACCTATTATGTGCTTCCATTGATGGACAGTTTACTGGCCTCATCCGAACTGACAGTTTAAGTGGTTTGGGTTCAAACGTCTTGAGGCCATCTTGCAAAAGGTAATGTTTCAAACAGCTGCATTAGTAAGGGGGGTGGGTTTTTTTTTACCCAGGATCCATTTGTTCATTATGTTATCTGTTGAAATTTTATTTACAGCTGTACACAGCTGTGATTCTGTCTGTCTGTCTGCTAGTGTGTGTGCCGGTCTGCTTCGTGTATAGTGGAGTCCAGGAACTGTTTTTTGGCGAGGGCGCTGTCGATTACAGGAAGACAAGTCCCTCAACAATGATACATAAATGGATTTGGAGGTCAGTACGTGCTTTAATGTTCTAAAAATAAAAAATTTTCATACTGTCTGTCTGAATATACCTGTTTTCACGCTCTACCTGAAATGCTCCGTTTCAGTGTCTCTTTAAAAAGCCCGGTCTGCTCTGTTTGGCTTGCATGAAAAATTTGGTGCACCTTTGCAAAGGTAGTTTTCAAGCTGTGGGCGACACCTGTCACGCAGAGATTGGCCAGGTATTTGGAGGAGAAAGGAAGCGTGTTTTGAACCTCTCTCAAGCTGCCTTTTATGCAGAATACAGTACATACTGCGTTCCTCAGTAGTATGAAACAGATCTTTCCCTCGCCACTCTGTCGCCGGTCTGTGATCGTCACTGGCTATCTATCAGCGGGGAAATATAAGCCTCTTGTCTACGGGACCGGTCTCTAGAGAGAGCTCCATCCAGCTCATAGGGGGGTCTGTGAATGTTACTGCCCGGCTGGCGAGGTAGCGACCCCGGCAGGCGCTAGCTGCTAGCTGTCACGGCAGTTTGTGGAGCTTCAAAACTTCGAAAACGTTGGAGAAAATGTTTGAATCGCCATCTAATATCGTAAAACTGTCCATATCCAAAATCTACACATTTGATTTCTTGCATTAAAAAAATGGGAATTTAGTGATGAAATAGCTACGAAAAATGTAAAAACAAACAAGCCGTTTTTGTTGTAACTGTAGCCTGTACCGTTCCAGCGCTTTGCATTGTGGGATACAGTGGTAGACTGGTCTGACACATACTGGAGATTTTTTCGAATCAGTATGACATCCAGGTATTTTTCTGCATACTGTAGATTTACCTTTTGTTTTCATACTGCATGCTTCATTTTGGCCAAATCCATACGTACTACTAGTATAGTATGAGGTTTAGAATACAGCCCTGCTGTTTCTGTCTCCTCCATCTTTGTCTGGGTGCCAGGAGGGAAGAGGAGGCTGGTCGGGGTGAGGAGGAGGAGGGTGACTGAACAGACGAGCCGGCAAAGGGCATGAAGGAGCTCATAGAGGACGAGGGCGACATTTGTGTGTATGTGTGCATGTGTGTGTGTGTGTGTGCAGGCGTGTTAAAGGGTGAGAGGTCTCGACCAGACTGGTCCTCACGGCTGTTGACCACATTAATCATGTTGCATAGAGACGAGCTGTGTGTGTGGTGGGAGCTTGTCCTCGTGTGTCCCCTCTGTGTGTGTGTGTGTGTGTGTGTGTGTGTGTGTGTGTGTGTGTGTGTGTGTGTGTGTGTGTGTGTGTGTGTGTGTGTGTGTGTGTGTGTTGCTGCACTTGACTGCTCCTATCAATTCAATTTCATTCCTCCCTCTGCTCCCTTCTTTTCTCAGGGCATCCCCATCCCCCCACCACAGAGCTCCGTATAGTCTCTCTCTCTCCTGTGTGTGATGGACTGCTGAGAGCCTAATGAGGTTCCTCCCTCCCCTTTGGCTTTTTTGTGACTGCGTAGTGTGTGTGTGTGTGTGTGTGTGTGTGTGTGTGTGTGTGAAGGGGGAAGGGAGGGCCAGAGGTGACAGGTTGGTTATGTACTTCTACACTTGCCGTTTAGCTCTCCACTTCCTCCCTCCTTCCTTCCTTGCCTCACACGTCCCCTCACTCTCCCCACTTTTCCTCCAATCCTCCGTCCTTCACACCCTCTTCTGTCTCCCTCTTCCCTCTCCCCCAGCCTTCATCTCTTTTCTCACCCCATCCCATCCCGTCCTTGTCCCTGCCCCGGCCCCTTTTTCATCCTCGCCTGCTGTCCTCCTCCTCCTCCTCCTCCTCCTCCTCCTCTCTGCAGTCAGTCTTACCATTCATTTGTCGGTGAGACTGCAGCCTAATGGGCCATGGCAGGCCTTCCACTAAAGAAACCCACACAGAGTGCTGTTATTAGCAGGCAGGGAGATAAAGAGGAGAGGGAGGCAGGCGGACAGGCAGAGAAAGGAGGAGGGAAATACAGCAGAATGATGTACGGAGGTAAAATGGGGGGGCGATTCATATTAACGCAGCGCTCAATTAACAAGTGCTGAGGAGGCATCTTCCACACTCCAGCCTGATTATGTAGCTGTCCCACCAGTTAGCAGCCCGGCTTGTTCATGGAGGAAGAGGAGCATCCATGGAGCAGCATGACCCAGCAGCCTCTTATACAACAGACAGGTGAGTCACAGTGACGGAAAGGTATCAAAGCACTTTCCTCAGAACTGTAATAAAGAGGTTTGTACGTATTGAAATTAGAACATCTTAATTGCACAATGGCACCTCCCATTAATGTTAGCCGTTAGCTCTGTGCAACAGATAACAGCTAACGGTAACTAGCTCTCGTCCTTCCGATTTCAACACAGATTTGTTGTTCACAATGTGGCACTATCAGGGAAACAATGGCGTGCGTCCCCTGGTTGTGTTTACAGCGTCTTCCGCTGCCCCAGGTAGCTGTTGTTTGCCGTTTGTCTGCGTATTAAACACCTGTATATGAGTTAGCAGGTTGCAATGTTTGGTTTGAATTTGGGTAAACTGGCAAGTCTTTTGATCTTATTTAGTTTTAAGGATTGTGCCTTTAAATTCAGAGTAGCTCTATTGCCTCCATATGGCTCTCAACATGGCGACGGCTGAGCCGACAGCTCGTAGCTAAAGTGCTAACAGCGCTAATAGTGCAAACAACGGCAACAGTGCAGACAGAGCTAACTACCGTAACCGTCGTATGAGCGCAACGCAGAGCGGCGGCCTTGAGCTCGCCAGTGGGGCACGTTCACATGCACTAATATGCACTAAATGCACGCACGGCCATGTCAACAAAGCATAGAGAAACTTGGATTAGAACACACACAGAGGGAGTGACTTCATTCTCTGCTCATGTAGACATTTCTCCACTACATCTTTACGTATGTGTCATATAGAGCACCTTTAACTATCTGTCATCGTTGCTGCTAAAGTCTTCATTACTGAATGGATAGGAGTTGGCGCACGTTGACTAATTTTTGCTTTGATTTCCATGGGAACGATCAGGATTAGATGAATGCACGGTCCTTTCATTGTATTATCATTATAATCTAATCTCAGAGGTTTATTGAACTCTTGCAGCTGTATGTAAACATAGCTATACAGAGGCAGACTGATAAAGTGGGACTGACAATGGAAAATGGGAGTGGTTGAGACTTTTTAGGACCTTTGGGGGGTTACAGAGTGGTGCGCTGGTCACATTTCAGATTCGCAGAGCGCACGACTCAGAATAATTCAGCCACACAGGAGGCCCTGGCCCATTTGCTAATGCACACTGACAGTCTGAATCACCATAATAGGGGACTTGGTCTCTAAGTGATATAATTATTCGTAGTTTTAGCACTAAGTGCTTCCTTTAAAACCTTATCCACACATTTGGGGAGATGAGGAGAGCGATGAAAAGCACAAGATGACCAGGGGAGAGGCAAACCTTAGCAATCAGAAAATCACTCCAAGAGGTCAGTCATGAATTGCATATTATTGAGGAACATGGCAGAGCTTTGAAGAGAAAAAGCACATGCAAAAGGGAAAAAAAAGGACATGCAGCATGGTTGTCTTCAGATCAAAGTCTACCGAATGTATGGAAATAGTTTCTAATCCAACTATAATGGACGTCTCGCACACAATGGACTCCTATGGGCCCTCGTCTGCCTTGTTGGCAGTAATAGCACTGTAGTGACGGGCTTTGAGTGCTGCTGAGATTGGAAAAGTACATAGGATACAGACACTTGCTGCAATACAGAACTTCATGTGTATTCAAAAGAAGAGAGAGAGAAAATATAGGAGTGATGACTATCTGCGTGTCTGATATCTGTGATCTACAACGGCCCATCAGAAGTGGAGATGGACAATAAAAGCACCAAATTCACTGCGTTCAAAGGAAAGATGGAAAGCATCAGCGTCATGGACTTGGCTAACACAAAGCAGGGCATTATGGGAGGGAACAGCGCTGGAGTGCTGGGCTCAAAATGCTGCACATGTGGAACTAAAAAAAAAAAAAGAAAAAGATAATCGCATTACTTTAAGATTCTTTCCGTTTGCTGCCATACATGCTATTGTGTTTTGTATTCATGCACAGGTCCGTAATGTGTGCGAGGCCACAGTAACCCCCAAGAACTGATTCCACCGGTGCTAAAAAGGTCAAATCTAATCTAATTGGCTCGGAGAGTCCCTGATCTTTTCAATGTTGTGGTTTAGTCTCTGAATCTGCTCTTTGACTGCTCTTTTAGCATACAAAAGAAAGGAAGACAGAGAGCGTGCAAGGCAGAAAGGAATAAAAGATGACCATACGTACTCTTAAAGCTACAGTTGGTAACTTAAATAAAAAAAAACGTTTTGTCATATTTGCTAAAACATTAACATTAACATCATTATATCCTGACAGTAGTACACGAGACAGATAATCTGTGAAAAAAATAGTTTCCTCTGCCTCCTTTTAGTGCTCTTCATTTCTGTCTTAAAAGCTGCATACTTCGGGGATCTTCGAAAATGGCCTGCAGCTAATAAAAAAAAAAGAGTAGAAGACACACACATCTAGACACACACCTTGATTGAGAGTTCTGCGTGAATGAGTTCAATCCAACCATCAAGTAATCAATAGCACCACAGAGATGAAGAGAGTAATGCGGCTTTTTCCTCCTCTCTCCAAGTTAAACAAGCAGGAAGGAAAATGGGGTTTAATAAACTTAAGTTTTAATTTAGGGTAAAAATACTCTGTTGGCAGGACTGTTGAGGCCTGAACTTCTTCAAGTTCAAGACAACTTCTTCATCTTTCATGTCCAAATAAAGAAAAATCCACACATAGAATCACGTCCTCTACAAATAGGTCTACCCCCAAGAGATTGACCCTTTTTGTTTTTTGTTTAAAACAATGCTACCTGTCACTGCTTTCCTCCCAGACTTAAATCATCCTGGACTTCCCCTCTTGTCGTGCCACAGGCATTTGCTTTTATTTCCATGGAAATGCGTCACTTAATCACATGTGGGATGATTTATTAGATTATATTACATGAGTATGAGTAAGTAGTATAGGGGATATAATATTTCCCCCCCCAGTCATAGCAGTCTGGTGCATACGAGGCTAACAACCGGATCCTGAAGATGAGTCTGTGGGGTCTGTTTTGCATTTCAAATACCCCCTTCCCCTCCACGTCTGTCCATTTCTCTCCTTTCTCCCCCAACATTTGTTAGGCAATTACAACCAAACGAGGACATAATAGTCCGGCCTGCGAGCCTCGGCCTTCCCTTTCAAGTCCAGCCTCTCTCTGAGACGTGGACGGGAGCCAAATGTGTACAACAACCCATGGTAAACACACACACACACACACACACACACACACACACACACACACACACACAGCAAGCCAATAAAAGACAGGTGTGGAACAGTGCAATAACTGAATGCAGCAGGCTGTCGGCTTCAAAAGCTAAAAGGACAAGGCCACCATTGATCTCGGCTGATGATTGCACACCCACCACCCAAGGTAAAAGCACTAAAGGTGTAGGAAAACACACAGGCCGACACACAGGCCGACACACAGGCCGACACACGAGGCGGGGAGGTATGAAAACAGGACGGGAGTGGTAAAAACGTGTTTGCTCTGTGTGTTTTTTTATCTCATCACATGTGCAGATACAACCTCCATATACACACACACATGTTGTGCTGACAACTGTAAGAGAGGAGCTGCTGTTGAGGGACGGGGGCCGAGCAAACAAACTGTACCGACGGCAAAGAATGCCATTTATTTATTTTTTTGCTTGCTACTGCAAACAAGTCCGGAGTGGAAAATGGCAAAGCTGGAAATCGCTGCAAAAATGTGGCTGGAACACCTGAGGCCAGGTTTAAACAGAGAGCACATGAGGGAAATACAGAGAGGGAGAAAATGAGAACAATGCTGGAAATACTGAACGATGCAGCAAGATTCATTTTACAGTGCTGCGAGGGTAATACTTCCATTTTAGAGCTTCTTTGGCTTTAAAGTAACAATCCAGGTGGTTTTTCATTAATTCAACAGGACTCTGTATTGGTTTCAATAACAAATTGCTGATAATATATCTATACACAGTTAATGAAACCTTTCCCATTTGCTTTTCTACAAATGGTTGTCTGTTTTCCCAGGAGACATTTTCGCTTGCAAAAAACGTGGACGTAAGAAGACTTGGGCCAAACCAAAGTTATACTTTCCGCAACCACGATTACGTGAGGGTCCGCTTACTCTGCGTGATGCGTAGGCTGTGGACGTCCGTGTACTGTCAATTTGTTGTGAAGCGATCTACTGCGCATGTGTGGAACACGTCCTGCAAGCAGACAGAACTACCATGCATCCGTGGTGTCCGCAGCTGTTCATGTACACATCCGTTTGGGTGTATGACCAAGGCTTTACAGCCTGGGGGTGCTACTAAAACATACTAGTTTTGATGAGGTGTTGTCCAGCCGTGTCTAAATGGAAGAAGTGTTTATAGCTGCTCCAAATGGCCACACTCAAAGCCTGCCATCACAGAGAGGGGAGGAGACGCAATGATCATTCAGATGGGGATAACAGTGAACAATTCGGACACTTTTCTGGGGAAAAGTTTTAGAATACAAATAGTTCCAATGGCAACTAAGAGCACAAATGACAGGTGTCGCTCGCCCACAGCTTGAGAAAAACCTTTGCAAAGGTGCACCATATTTTTCTTGGAAGCCAATCAGAGCAGACTGGGCTTTTTAAAGAGACAGGTACTAAAACGGAGCGTTTCAGACTGAATACAGGTATATTCAGACAGTATGAGAAATATAATGTGTTTTTCTAACATTAAAGCATGTAAACATGTTCTGGTACAAACCCCGAATACAAGTATGAACCTGAAAATGAGCATAAATGTGTCTCCTTTAAGATTATGTTTTGTTGATTTTGCTGCTATCTTGAGTGCAGTTGCTGCTTCAAACAGTCATTTTCTGTTGTTACTTGGTGGTTTTGATGCGCTGCCTCGACGACAGATCATGTGTGAACAGCATGAGCGTCTGGACACTCGAAACAGTACAAAACTTGGTGTTAATGAACAATGCTGGTTTAATTAGCGAGTGCAGAGCAGCAAAACTGAAGTCAAAAGAAAAGTGTGTGGATTAGCACCTATCCCTCCTCCATCGAGCGTTTTGTGTCTCATATTAAACGTACCAATGGTCGCCTCGCCGTCTTGGTGGACGAAACCCTCAAACAACAACCTCTGATTAATGATTTTAGATAATCAGTCCTCATGCGCTCTCAGACACGCGTGCGTACAGGTGCCTCTTCCTTTGATGAATACAACAACAGAGCATCGTCCTAATGGCCTCATCTTTCACGAGCCTCTCCGAGAGCTAATAAGAGAGCGGGGACGATTTGTTTTACCGATTTTCTCTTTTCGAGTGTGGCCGGCATGGAATTAATTACACTGATTAAATATTGTCTGTCTGCGTTGTGCGCAGGGGAAGGGTTGAAGGCGGACTATGTGAGTGCATGTGTGTGTGTGTGTGTGTGTGCTAAGTGGCTTAAGATGTGGCTCAGAATGGGATCTGCTGTGAATATACATGGATAAATAGATATACAAGAAGAAATGCACTTAAGGAGGGAAAAAAAAAATGTGCTTTTGCAAATGAATGTTCAAGCATCCAGCTACAATTACCACTGCAGTGAAGGTTAAAGCACTTACAAGTTGAAAATGGACCATTTCTTTAAATGAAAGTAATGATGAGTATTTAAATAATATAAAGCGCTTTTATAAACAAAGTTACGAAGGGCTTTGCGACAAAAAACAGCAACACACAATAATTGAATTACACTGGTAACATAACATAAACAGGATCTTAGGTAAAACATACAGAAAACATACAAGAGTTAAATTAGGAAATTTGTGTAAATAAAATGTGACTTGAAGCAAAAATGAAGCAAAAAAACAAATTTAAAGCTGCAATTAAATTTGAACAAGAGCAACAGTTTGAATAAAAATGCCTGATATGGAAAAGTACACTATATTACAGTATTATGAGTGTACCAACGCATCCTCACACAACTGTTCGTATGATATCTTACGAAAAGTTTATTTTTCGTTTTCCGTTGTTTTCCTACGAATGTCCAGAATTACGTGATGGACATGTCAATTTTCGCTCCAGTCTTTTCAAAATAAAGTTCCGTCTTCACAGGTAAGTTTTGGCAACAAAACTACTTAGTTAGGTTTAGAAAAATAATGACTTGGTTAGGTTTAGGCAACAACACGACTTGGTTAGGTTTAGGCATCATAACTACTTGGTTAGGTTTAGGCAACAAAACTACTTAGTTAGGTTTAGGAAAAGATTGACTTGGTTAGGTTTAGGCAACATAACTACTTGGTTAGGTTTAGACAACAAAACTACTTGGTTAGGTTTAGGCAACAAAACTACTTAGTTAGGTTTAGGAAAAGATTGACTTGGTTAGGTTTAGGAAGAGACCGAGCTGGTTAGGTTTAGGAAGAGATCGAGTTGGTTAGGTTTAGTAAGAGATCGAGTTGGTTAGGTTTAGGAAGAGATTGAGTTGGTTAGGTTTAGGAAGAGATCGAGTTGGTTAGGTTTAGGAAGAGATTGAGTTGGTTAGGTTTAGGAAGAGATCGAGTTGGTTAGGTTTAGGAAAAGATCAACTTGGTTATGTTTTGGCAACAAAACTACTTAATTAGGTTTAGGAAAAGATTGTGGTTTGGGTTAAAATAACTCCAGAAGTGGTGTAACTTAAGTACTAAAGTTACGTGATAAATATATCAACACTTACTTCTGGTTTCACACGGGGTACGAACCAATCCACCCCGACTTCCTCCCTAGGCCATGTTTGTCTCTCTTTATACTTCCTGGTTCCGTGGATTACATACAAATTGGTTTCATGGAATATAAACGACTTTCAGCGTATTATTTTTCGTAGGTATAGCTACGAACGGTGTATGTAAACACCTCTCTCAAAACAGAGTCATGACTGACTCTTTCCAGCTTCCTCCCACCCCCTCCGTCCTCCTGTCAAAACCACCAACACTTCCTCAACCAGCAGCAGCCTCACTCATGATCAGCAGAGGAGACGGTAGGAGTAAAGCAAAGAAAAAAAAAAACTTTTAAGATCTCGCCTTGGCCGACTAACAGCCCTTTACTATGCGGGAGCCTACAGACGGAATATGATTAAAGTGCGAGTCATCTTTTACTGATGTAAGTTAAAGAAACGGAGAGGGAGGGTGTGTGAGGAACATGAAAGACGTGACTTACTTTGAGATGCATTGAGTGAAAAGCAGTTAAAGAAATTAGAAAAGAAAAACAGGAAGATGAAAACGGAGCTGTGTCAGTGGACGCGGTCCTGAGAGTCGAGTCAGGAAGAGAGATTGGAAATGAGGCAAGCGGGGGATGAGCTCACCGCCTCCTCCTGTCTTTAATCGCAACACTCTTGAGCAACCAAAGAGCGGATCTACACCAGAGGCTCACAAGCTTTTCCACAACAAGGAACCCCACGGCCATTCTGCCAGGAAATTACATCTGAGGAAATACTGGCAAGACCAACCACCAACACCTCCCTCCACACACACACAATCGACGAACTGAAAATCATACAAGACATAACACTGACTAACAAGTAGGAACCCCATAGGAACTCCACAATAAACAACATTTCAAAATGATGGGACATAAAAAAACAATCGCAAATAGCTGCTCTTTTACATACTTCAATGTGGAGTTTATCAGAATAGTGATCTCGATTGCCTACGTTAACAATCACATGTGCATCGCTCAAAATGTGCAATATGTGGCATGTAGTATAGACGTAGTGCTAAAATGATTGATCGCCAACAGTTTTGCCACTTGACTAATCATTTCATATATATATATATATATATATCATTGCCAACTATTCACTGTTTTCAGCCACTTGGATTTGAGGATTTGCTCCTTTTTTCTGTTTTATATCATTGCTAACTGAATTTCTTTGGGGGGTTTGAAGTGTTTTAAAGAGAATTTAAAGATGTCACCTGGACTCCCGGTAAGGAATTGCTTTTTTGATACCTAACTTTAAGAAATATAGACTATTTTTTTTTGCAAAACCCTTCTTTGTATTTAACAAAAGTAGCCAAAATTCTCAGATTTTACATATTATCTATAAACACAAATAGAAGTACAAGAACTTTGCAACATAAAAATCAAATAAATTTGGTAAATTTTTTTGATTAAAGGTAATGTCAGTTATGCTGAGAAATTAGCAAGAGTACTCTAGATTTTAAAGATTATCCAACTGAAAAACCCAGCCCAGTGTTGCCAACTATTTTCCAATAAAAGTATTTAGCAGCATTAGCTCCAAAAGTACCTAAATCTAGCGAGAAAGCAGCCAAGTCGGCACCACTGACAGTCCGTCCCTTCAGGCCTCCCTGCAAAGCCACCCCAAATTGATCATTATGAACATCAACAAGAAACATGGCTATTGAAATGTGCGGGTGGGCTTATTACAGTCCTGCGACAGCCAAAGATACCAGATTGTTTTTTTAAGGGCATTTGATTTATTGATTGCTGTTGAGATGTAAAGAGAAGAACATTACCAACCCTACCTTTAAAATCCAAAACAGTCTGATCTTAGAATAAGTTAAGAAAAAGTAACTGTCAAGATATTTGACAGGCCAACTTTTAGTACTTGACAGCTTTCGATTGACAGTGGGTACCAAAAAAAAGTGCTGATGTTGAATACCCAGCCCTAATTAAAGGAGCGGTTTTAGGACCTGAAGTGTTTGGAGTCAAGAAGCCCCACCGTGTTTCAGCCCACTGACTCACTCTCCCATACAGTTTAATCCTGTTCAACTTTGCTGCCCCGCTTTGTCAGAGTCACCGGTGCTTCAAAAGGCGTCAGGGACCCATTACAGCTTTATGTAACGTTGCGGAGACGGGGACGTACACACACACACACACACACACACAGACCCCCCCTCCCCTTTCTGTGAACAAGGGGTTTTTCTACAGCTGGGTAACAAAGCATGACCCAATAATCCCAAAGCTTGACTCAAAGCTTAGGAACCCCCCCATCCCTCCCTCCTCTTATATCCCTTCCTCCCGCTCTCTGAGGACTTTATAAGGCTCTGGCAAAGGGGGGGTTCTGGGCGCACATGTGTGTGTATGTGCCATGGATGATGGAGAGGAGGAGGGGGGGGTTACAAATACAAGCACGCTTAGCTTTGATTATTCTAATTATGACTTGGAGCGAGGGGAAGATTATTATGAACACATGGGCCGATGAGTTGTTGATGAGCTCACGTCTCTTCAATCCGTCAGTATTACGGCTAAAAGAGGCTGACAGACAAAGAGCCTTTACGCGTAATGTACGCGGGCGGAGGGCATCGAAGGGACAGGCCAGGCAGGCGACTCATTCTTTAAATTGTTGATGCATACACAGATGTCTTCAATGGTAAACATTATCATCAACTCCGACTGAAAACATGTCATTATTACTCAGCTTGCAGGAGGTTCTGCATACATATGCAAACTTTTAGGGCAGTAGAGATCAGCACGCAGTGGATATGAAAAAATTGTGTAAAACATTTGACCCGTCTCGTTACGAAAACGGGATCTTGTGTTTCTTAAACTTTTTTTTATTATGGCAACTGCAGGCAACAGTTGTCCCCCCTCTTCTCACACACTCCTAGTCTGGTCTTAAACTTTCCGTGACCCCGTAGGACATCGAATTTGTCAAGTCCCCGCACGGTAGAAAAGCAGATTGTCCAACCCCCCCCTTCCCAGCACCAGATCCCATTAGTAATTACCTGAAAAAACACGAGCAATTCCAGATCTGGCTCTAGGCGCACGCCGATTCTGAGAAACCGGGACAAAAAAACAAGTCTACAGACGAGAATGAGTTTATAGGAACAGGAGCTCCTGCTGTGCTTGTGATAGCTCTGAGGAATAAGAAGAAGAAAAAAAATATTATATCTCATGATAGCCTCGCTTGTGAGCTCGTTACTTCAGTGTTTTCAGTGTTCCTGGTTGCTTGCTCGGTGGATGTCTTTAAAGCTGTAGGACGCTAGTGGTAAACAGCTGTTTCAGCTCCCCTAAAGTGACTAACAGACGAGAGCAGCATCGCCCACCTCAGCTTGGGACTGATGCAGACAGATGATGACTCTGTCTTGACTTAAAGCAAACTAAATAAAAGGTGTAAATACAGTGAAAAAAAGATTGGTTTTGGTGTATAAATGTAGCTTGCAGCCTGATCGAAACAATTAGAGCTGAAGTAGAGAAGTTGGAGCAAATATGATTTTAAAAACATTAATGTCAATATGTCTAAAATGTCTAAAAAAATTAGATGTCTAATGGCATCTGCAAGATTTCACAGACCGGAGGAAAACAACCAATCCTTGCCGTCTCTGAGCAGCAGTCAATCACTCGCAAACTCCGATCAAACGGTCAAACTAGGCAGCGCTGATCAAATATGAATCAATATTCTGTTACTGTTACGCCTATTTCTCGCCTCAAATGTTTTCAGAAACATCTTGTAGTGTACCGTTTAGCTGTGAAATGATAAAGTTTGTGACCCAGTAGCCATGTTGTGACATCAGCTGAGGAAATACCAAGCACCGCCCACCAGCTGGAAGCAAACTTTCTCATTTTACAGCTAAACAGTACACTACAAGATGTTTCTGAAAACATTTGAGGCGAGAAATAGGCATTATAGTAACAGAATATTGATTAATATTCGATATGCGCTGCCTAGTTTGACCGTTTGATCGGAGTTGAATGAACAGCCAATAGGAACGCTCTCTCTCTCTGAAATGATTGGCCAAAGTCTCCCGTCACAGGCTAGATTTTCTAAAACCTGAAAACAGAGCCATGAGGAGGTGCAGAAGTCTAGTTTTCTCTCAGAACACTTGAATTACAATATGGTGAAAGATTATTATGGAATTTTTGCCCAATGAAGCCAAAAATGTTCTGCCAGCTGCCACTTCAAAAGCAAACTAAACTAAATAAAAAGGTGTAAATACAGTGAAAAAAGTATTGTGTTTTGGTGTATATATGCAGCTTGCAGCCCAGTCTAAACAATTAATATCACGTGGTTAAAAAAATACCACTTTTCCAGATTGCAATGCAGATCAACACCATCGATATGCATGTGTCGGCACGCAGCCTCGTCTCATTCCTAATCACTCTCCAGCAAGTTCCTATCGCAGAGCACATGAGTAGAGCACGTCCATCTCGCTTTCTTATAAAACAAGCACCGCCACTACTTTATAAGTGCAGATTATATTATATGCAGGTGCAAACAATCTCATAAGGCTGCCATTTACAGGTGTGTAAAACGACCTTTAATGAGCGCTGAGCATTGTTGCCCAACCTCTCTAAATCCAGCTGTGAACAAAACTATTGTTCTCCTGTTATAAGTCAGTCGGTAAAACCTCTCCACTTTAACTGGTTCCCATGGTGTGCAAAGTGAAGAACAAGCCGAATCTTATCTTGATGTCACACAGCTATTTGGCCCGTCTTGAGTTTTGTTGACAGAAAGACAACACCGTGCGCCTACCTGCTATGACGACTGACTGACCTTGAGGGAGAAATAGATTGGGAACGATTCGCCGGGCGAGGTAAGGCAGGCAAGACTGGAAGTGTTTGCTCACGGGTGTGTACTTCGTTTTGGCCGTTTAAATTTGACATTCATTAACTAATAGGATGCGGCATCCCTTTGTAATTTGCATGTTGCTATTATGCACCACAAATGGAATCCTGTGCATGCACACACACACACACACACCAGAATTAACACACATCGCTGCCCTAGTTATACCTGTATGTGGGAGCACCATGCAAGGTTGATGTGTTTGTAATATGACAGGAAGTGTTCAAAGTAGGTCATCGCTTCTCATTTGGTTTTACAAACAATCCCTGCATATGATATAAGTGTATAAGTCCTTGAAGCAATCAAACAGAACTAAAGCCCACAACAAATATGGTGACTTCAATACAACTCCTACAGACGGAGTCAGACTTGCAAAAACTTCATCAAGCCAGACGGCTGCAACAAATCTCACCGAGAGCAATCCTCACTTTCATATTCACAAGTCTCAAATTTCATTTAATTATGGGGTGGAATCAATGAGCATAGGATGCAATTAGATACAGCAGTCACAGAGCAGCCACAGTTTGCAGCTTTACACCCCCCACCACCCCTCCTCCTCCTCCAGATACCTTGGAGCAACATGAAACCCCAGACAAGCTCCAGTGGCTCTCACACCATATGGCCTTAAAAAAAAAAAAGACTGCTTTTTTTTTTTTGGTCAATCTATCGGTTTCATCTCATCAATTTCCCTGATGTCTGAGCTCATGTTTTGTGGCAGTAGAGAGCCGGGGGTATACTGAAAGCTAATGAGAATGTGAGTGGAGCTTTGCGGAATGGCCCTTTGTTTGGAGAGAGAGAGAGAGACAGACTGCCTCTCTCTCTCTCTCTCTCCCTCTCTCTCTCTCTCTGCAGAGCTGGAAACGCGAGACGCTTATCGATCATTTCAAACTGGAAAGCCTTTTGTGTGACTACAAGGCTGCAGGGCAAAACGCGCTATAACAAAAAAAAAGGCAGTTATGCACAGCCACCAAAGGGTTAACTTTAATAATAATAAACAATCTTTATTTTGTGCACGTTGGTGGCGACTGCGCTCTTTGTCCGGTCCGACCAGCAGCAGCAAATAAACAACACACAAAAAAAAACTGCTGCTGCTGTGGGGGGATTTTTTTGTCGGATTAACGTTGGATTAATCATAATAAGAGACCCAATAACCGCCTTTGTTCTTTGCCTATAAGCCACCCTCAAACTGAGGGAGAAAAAAACCCGACTTTTGCAAAAGAGGAATTTTGCACAAACAAAAATAAAGCCCCGACGCTAGAAACGCTTTTGTATCCGCGTCTGTCAACCAGCCCTCCTCCTCCTCCTCCTCTCCGCCGGGGGGGCTTCCAGCCAGCTCCGCCACCGACCGTCGTCGAACGAGGAGAGCCCCGTAGAGGAGTGGAAAAAGTGCCGGCTACTCTTGTTAGAAAAGCCCCACCATGTGAGGAAAAAGAGGCTTCACCGTGAAGCGCAAAGACGCACAGAGAGAAAAGAGAGAAGCCCCACTATAACGCAGAGAGAAAAGATAGAAGCCCCACTATAACGCAGAGAGAAAAGATAGAAGCCCCACTATAACGCAGAGAGAAAAGAGAGAAGCCCCACTATAACGCAGAGAGAAAAGAGAGAAGCCCCACTATAACGCAGAGAGAAAAGAGAGAAGCCCCACTATAACGCAGAGAGAAAAGAGAGAAGCCCCACTATAACGCAGAGAAAAGAGAGAAGCCCCACTATAACGCAGAGAGAAAAGAGAGAAGCCCCACAATAGGAAGAAGAAGAAGAAGCCCTTTAATGTTTTAACAGCAGCTGGTCGGCTATAAGCTAGCTTCCCCCTTTTTCACATGAAGGGCCGATAAAAAAAAGCTCCAAATTGTACAATAAATGCGTCCTTTTACGCATATTAAAGTATAAACACACACAGAGCCATGTGTGGTTATAATGTGGAGGAGAAAAAGGGACGCTTTGCATACTTTCCACGATAGAAGGGAAAACTTCCATCAATCATCTCCCCCTCAGTAAAAAAAAAAAAAAAGATCCAGCTCCAGTTTGTGCCAAAAAAAAAAAAAGCGCACGGTTTTTTATAGGGGAAATATTCCACTTACCGACTTGTAAAACGTTTTCCACACAGCCGGTCTCCAAGAGGCGGATACCCCGGCGGAAAGGCAGTCCGTCTCCGGTTCCTACTGCTCCGGCTGCAGCCGCCACGGTAGCAGTTGCACCGGTAGATCCTCCAGCACCACCGCCACCTCCACCGGCGGCTGTAGCTCCGGACCCCGCAGCAGCACCAGCAGTAGCCGCTGCCGCCGCCGACGGACCCTCCTCGCCGGCGACTCGGCACTGAAACGACGAGTACATGCATATCTCCTTCTCGTTGCGGGGGAAAGACCAGTAGACGATGCGGCGCTGGACGGGCTCCGGGATCCGCTCGAAGCGCTCCTCCACTCTCTCGAAGGCCCACTTTTCCGCTACTGCCTTGGCGGCGCAGTCCAGGAGGGACTCCGGGGAGCGGAACCGGGAGCTGCCGGGCAACCCGCCGCCGCTACCGCTGCCATGGCCGTGTCCGGGCCCCGGGCCGGGACCTCGGGGAGCGGGGCGCAGGCAGGGTCGCTTGCTGGCCGGTGGAGAGGAGAGGAGAGGATGATGATGATGATGGGGCGGCTGTTCTCTGCGTCCTTCCGCCATGGCGAGCCGATCAACACTGACGAGACGGACGGTGAGCGAGCGGACACCGAGCAGCAGCAGGAAGCCGAGTACACACACACATTCACACACATTCACACAAACACACACTGAGCAGAGTCAACACCAAACAGGACTTCCGATCACTGCTTTCAAAATAAAATTCGCTATTTGCAAATGAGGCATTTTACAGAAAAAGTGTGTGAGTTATTAAAGGGATATAAATAAGGTAAAAAAAAAAGTTTTATTATTTATATTTTTCTACACCATTTCAAGACAGAATACGACATAGCATACCTACGACTGATGCATTACAAATGTTTGTTATGTTTATTATATAACATTATATGTAGATAGATAGTGCAGGGTAAAAAACTGAGATACGGGACAATTAAAAATGTGAATATAGTGCAAAAAGTCATATAGTGCTGGATAATAAAATATATGAGATATACAGTAGAGACCAGGGGATTAAGAAATGTCAAATATGGAACTGAGGTAGAGAGTTTAAAAAACAAAAAAACATAATATTTGTTCATATTCTATCCATTTTCTAGTATGTTTTGTATTGTTTGGATATGGACTTGTAAGTTTGAGCATGTACCTGTGTGCACGTGGCTCCATATTTAATATTTTTCATTATATATTCTTCATATTATTATAATAAAAATAATGATTATATGTAATTACACATATACTATATATTATATCATATGTACAGTGCATCTTTTTATATTTTATCAATTGTATTCCATATGTTTTGGATTCTTGTCTACATGGGCTTCTAGGCCTATATATAATATTTTTCATAATATGTTTTTCATTATTAATATTCTTCATATTATTATATTTAAATACACATTATATATTATATCATATGTACAGTATATTTGTTAATATTTTATCAATATTATTCCATACATTTTAGATTCTCGTGTCACAATCATATCAGAGTTTCTATTGGTCCAAAGCTAACATGGGTGGGAGTGATGGACACAATATGCTTATTTGAATTATTAGGCTATATTTAATGATACAGCACAATTATATAATTTATAGCTAATTATTTTGCGGACCCCCTGACAGAATGCCCTGGACCACTTAGACCTACATAATAATATACCTTTTATTATTTTTATTATTTTCTTTACTCATCCGTGACAGGTTCATTGAGCTGTGTTACCCTATCCTGTGATTTCCAAGTTGTCAATCAATTATTTCAGATAAATTAATGTCATTTATTTGAATTATTGAATTATTCATTATGTTCTAATTGAGATACATCACTTCCATAACAATCAGCAAAGTCATAGTTTATCGATTTATATATATTCTCACCATCATAACACATATAATTATAAGAATATAAACCTAATATATAACCCACTACTAGTGGGTATTTCACATATAGTATGTTTTCTATTATTCATTTTAAGCTTTAAGTCAATTGGTTGCCTTTCCGCTTGTGTTTTATCTTCCATTCTGTTGCAGAAATGTGGACGAGATGTGTTCTGAATGCTAAAGCATTAGAAGAACAGGGTTTTGGAGATAACATGCAGTGTGAAAAGTCAACAACAAGGTCTGACTCGGGTTCATCTTGATCCTTTTCAGCTTCTGTGGATACCAGTTGTTCTTCCAGGGCGTGTAAGCTCTCCACTGGTGCAGTTATTTCATCATCCTATAGTGTGGACGTGCTCTGGCTTCATCTCATTCTGACTTCATCTTCCTGCATCCCCACAGCTGCAGAAACTACCGTATAGCTGCCATGATGTCATGCAACGAATATATAAGTCCTCCGGTAATAGCGAGTCTTTTATTTTAAAAGCCTAGTCTCTTAATTTCCTGTCTCTTAAGCTATATGTCTGTGTGACTTGATGCAGCTGAGCAGGCAGAGAGAGAGAGAAGAGGAGGGGGTCAGTGGATTGATGGGAGGTGGAGGATGTTACACGTCACTAACCAACACAATAACAAAACACTCCAGTCTCCTATCAGCGTGGCATGCAAGCTACAGCTCCCACATCTGCTCTCTTAATATTCAAATATGTTTTATTATTTTAATGAATGGGTGTAAACCATTGATGCAAAACATACTTAAACGGAACACCAGTTAGCTTAATAATAAGTAATCAATTCAAATGAAATAACATACACATACAGTTATTTTATTACTTTTAAATGTTTATTATTAACTTCACTTATCACACCTGCACTCTTCCTCTGACATGACAGTGAAGTCCCTGACACGCAGGCGCATTTTACATTGAAGCAGATAACGATCCCAACTTCTCCTCATGAATAACAAAGTTACTGTTTTGCAAATTAAATTCACACCATTATGTGTCCCATACATATCAATGACCTCAGGTCAGCGAATACACATCCATTTGAATGGGTGCAGCATGCTGTTCCCACAGCAGGACACAGAGGGTTTTGAGAAAAGACATTCAAAGTAATGAGGTAATGTTGTGGAGCAAAATCCACAAAAGACAACTACTTATAGAAAGTAGTCACTGTGATGTGCACACAGTTAATAGTAATGTTATTGCTCTTTATGATATTTTGTAACTACAGTATTGTGAAAATATGGTAACAGGTCGTGTATACTGAAAGGTGGCCTCGTGTTACTAAAATGTTATATTTAAAGAGCGGGTCCATTATTTATACACGCTCTCCATGCAACATACAGAAGCACTTGGCTACTTAACAAAGGATTTCATTGGTCAAACATGTATTTCAGCAGGCGGAAATCTGCTGAAATCGAGGTCCATCTGAATACTTGTTCCCCTGCACAAATGTTCCGCAGGGGTGTGCAAGCATTCATAAGAACCCCCAAAATCAGCTTTTATATATTTCCGTGCAAATTTTTCAGACCAAAATCTGTGCTTGGTGTGAAAAAGGCATTGAGTCTAGTTTTCTAAGTCTACTAAGCATTTTGAAGCTACAGATACCGTCATCTTTGTTGTGTACAGTTATGGTTACAGGTCTTGTTCTCGTCCATCACAAGGTTAGTGGAGAAGGCATCGTTTACTTGTTCACACACACAGTGTCCAGATAAACAGTGATATTTCTTTAGTGAACATCTAGAGAAAAGTTAAGACGGTTAACCGTCGATATTGATCCTGGAATTTAACACCCGATTCGACTGTTATCAGGCCATTAAATAGGCATTATCAGTTGCTATAAGCACCATAGATGTGGGTCATTAAGGGCCTACTACGTTGTAAAAGTGAAAGTGAAACTTAAAAGCAACACGTTCTAACATGTTGCAAAATTTAATGAAATGTTACGTTTTGAACACAAACAAAAAGGCTTCTTTCGGTTTAGGCAACAATACTACAACTTCTTTAGGTTTAGACAATAAAACTACAACTCCTTTAGGTTTAGGCAATACAACTACAACTTCTTAGGGTTTAGGCAATAAAACTACAACTTCTTTAGGTTTAGGCAATAAAACTACAACTTCTTAGGGTTTAGGCGATAAAACTACAACTAGGCAACGAAAAACAATTGGTTAAGTTTAGGGAAAAACATGTTTTGGGTTGAAATAACTACGAACATAAAGACAACTACATATTGTTGGTTTCACACGGGATGCAAACTCCGGTCTCCTTGGTAAAAGTCCTGTGTTTAATAATAATGACTACAGTCACTAGAGATCACTGTCATGTTCTTTTATACCTTCTTTCGGTGATCTACCATGAGAATAGACGATAAAAACCTACCAGTGGGTGTAGTAGGCCCCTATTGACCCACATCTATGGAGCTTATAGCAACTGATAATACCTATTTAATAGCCTGACAACAGTCTAATCGGCTGAATTTACTCACTCCTTCCAATAGCAACATGAAAGACAGGAAACTGAGAGTAATGTCAACGCTACATCCACATTACTTAATAATGTCACGTCAGCTTTCCTTTTTTTTTATAAATGTCAACATGCTGCTTGTATGTTTTCGTAGTTCATCTCCGCTGTTTTGTAGCCGCTTCTTGTCAAATTCTCAGTGGATCGTAGATGAATTTAGTCCGTAAGGTTCTGACAGAGACAGAACGTTACTGAGTGCAAGATGCTTCTTATTAACAGGCATATTAGTTTAGTGACAGCCTACTGTACATGTGAGCCAATCTAAAATTTACATTTAGACCGGAACTGCCATGTTTTTCACATTCAATTGTTCCTCCTTGTTTTTCTTCTGAGCTGCCCAACACAAACATAGTGTACAATTGTTGCCAACTAAGCTGACCCACTGCTGCACCGGGGAGTTCATTGCCTTGCTCAAGGGCAGGTTGATAGCAGTGGTTGAAGAATCAGATTTTTCATCCTCCTCACCTAGAATCTGTCATCCGGTTTGTGGAGGCGACCTTCCAATCACAAACCAGCGTCTCTCTACCCTGAAGGCTTCTCCACGCACAACCTGAGAACACGACAATATACAGACGCATCACATGTTTACATGGATGTATGTGTGTTTCACACGGGGGGCGTCTCTACCCTTTACCCTCCCCGCGCTGAGTGGTAATGAGAGGAAATATACACAATGGAACCACTTTTCTCGTTGGAGGCAGGAGAGAGAAGGGAAGACAGAGAAAACAGGATATGGGAAAAATAGAAGAAGGTCTAATACAGGGAAGAGAGAGAGAGATGAGGGTGTGACTCCAAGAGCCAGAAAGAGTGATTGCCTATTGACTTGATGAGAGAGAGGATGCATCATTATATAATTGTAAATCCCAGAAAGATAGGGTGTAATAGGGCTTTCTCTCCTCCCACTGCTGCTTCGGTAATTTATCCCTCTCTCTTTCACCCTGTCACCCATCAATCTTTTTCCAATTACCTGCTCTGTCTATCCACAAATCCATCATAATCATTTCCATGGTAACGGGTTGCATCCTCCATCGGCTTTGGCCTATTGTTCAATATAATTGCACGCCAAAAAGCAGTCTTTAGAGGAGGGCAGGGGATACACAGAGAGATCTGGATATCGTCCCCGTGTTTCGGCGACTAATGTCTCTCCCACGTCTCCAAAGAGTTCACTTCAGAGGAGATAGTCTGCTTAATTTCCACCATGACGTCCATTCATCAGACGTTTTATTAGCCATTATGCGTAGATTGGCTTTATCCCAGGCTGATGAAACATCTTCTCCGCCCACGTAACTGTCAATTATTGTGAAAATGAGAAAGCAGAACTGCCCATACAAGGTCAGTGAAGAACAGAAATGATATGCATTTGTTGGGAACGAACGGGAGTCAGCGCTCTCCAAACGTATTAAAGGTGGTTTTATTTGATTTGATTAGTCATAATTGTAAGTTAATGAACACAATTTTTAAGCCTCGGGTCTCTCTGTTTTTCTAATTAACAAAGAACACCTTTTTCACTCAAACCCCACCCAGCCTTTGAGTTAATACGATTAGTCTACTGACATCAACACCGAAATTATCCATGTGTCCCCAGTATCGTTTTCGATGCCGAGTGATAAAAGGCGTATTGTCCAAAGTAAGATACGGATCTTTTGGTATAAAAATTAAAGGATAGGTTCGCAATTTTTCAAGTCTGTAAAAGTTATACTCAGGTGCCCACAGAAACAGTTTTTGCTTGCTGTAATGAGTCCTCATGCTCATATTGACCATAAAGAGTTTCCAATGCATGTGACGGGGGACAAATTTTCCTATTTGTGTTTCCCTGCCGAGCTACAGTGGAAAGATATTAACACAAAGAGGCAATCTTATATTAAAATGTCCGTAAGTTTGTAAGACGCCCTTGATCTGTCTAGCTCAGACTTCATATTAACTTCAGATTCATTTGTGGAATACATTTTTGCACGAGAGGTCTATGAGGGGTGGATGTAACAAAATGAATTGATGAAAATGGAGGTGATGAAATGTGTGTGAATTGAAATAATGGAGCCATAAAAATGCATGTCATGGTATGATGTTGTAAAAAAAATCCATATCAGTTTAAGTGTACGCTTTATTTGGAATATTTTCACCGCACAACCTCGCCGTCAGACAGCCCCTTTCCGACGGGGGAACTGAAGCCGCTACATCGCCCTCGTCAAAGCCGAGCACCCGACCAGACTCCATTCACAAAAACAGGGATTTTACCTCGCAGAACACAGGAGTTACTGGTCTACCGCTGCATCAATCGGTTAGTTTGTTTGTGTTATTGTGTGACTTTCGGATCTGAGCTAACGTGGCGTCCACAGCAGTACGTTGCTTTGCTTCCATGCCACTGTCTGCTTCTCCAAACTGGGAGCATGCTGACAACAATCTAAGTTACTACATGTAACGTTAAAGAAACAGCAGTTCAGTGGTATATGATTAATATATTGTTAATGTCTAAATCTATGGTGGAAAATTGGTCCATTTTCCTTGACTGGAGATTGTCTCATTGAGTCTTCTGTGTATGACCAGAGCTGGGGGATTTTACGACACTACTGCTGATACAATACTTGAGTTTCAGCACCATAATTACATATTTTACTTAAATAGATTTGACAGATTTTGTTATGTTCCATGAATGTTTGAAAAAAAATCTTCTTCATATCCACCATATCCAAGCACCGCTCACACACATTCCCACCCACATTACATGCACACATTCAGCAATCCAACCACCCACACACATATGCAGACATGTTCTCAATTATATCATATTCTCAGATAATATGTAGGCATGCTTGTTGTTTTTGTACACAACTCCAGCAGGCGCCTGCTGCTTTGCTGCCAGCACGGCTTAGTAGGAGTCCAGTGGTACAAACGCGTCACATACACAAATGTACACACATTGAAATAGATCTCTGTGTAGCCAGTGAGACTAGGGAGAAAATCATAGCTTCACCACAGTGTGAAGACATTCAATAGACAATTTGTGTGTGTGTGTGTGTGTGTGTGTGTATGTGTGTGTGTGTGTGTTCATTGGCCTTGACACACATGCACACACACACCTTTTGTCTCCCTGAATCTTGTGAACCTAAAGGCTGACAGCTATGGAACATGCTTCCCTCACACACAAACACTCCACTTGAGCACTTCATCACTGGGGGACAATAGAGCAAAACTATCCACCTTTCTCTCTCTCTCTCTCTCTCACTCTCTCTCTCTCTCTCTCTCTCTCTCTCTCTCTCTTCTCTCTCTCTCCCTCTGTGCATTGATGGCTCTAATCATTTCAATTTATTTTCTACTGCAGTTTTGTCCTTCCGTGCTCCACTGCTTCATTGTACACTGATATAAAGGCTGCAAATGAAGAGGCAGGAAGGGGAGAATGGATCTGTGTCTGCATGTCACCGTGTTTGGCCAAATGCAAGGTCTCACAAACTGCTGACCTGATTTTAAATTAAAGCTTGGTGAATGGTAGATCGCGTTGTCGAGGGCTGGTTTTAGACCTGCATCAAAACGATTACCAGAGATTGGGAACAATCCCATTGTTGCTCTCCTCTTGTGTGAAGCACACTGTATATTGAGGGTTCAGTTGAGAAGGCAGAAGGCTTGATGGCAGTGCAGAATATCTAGATCTATCTATTTTCCAGTAATACCCCTCCCAATGGCGTATCATAATACAGTACAAAATGTCAAAGTTTTTTTTTAAAGGGGACATGCTCCCTTTCATTACTTCATACTTGTATTTTGGGTTTCTACTAGAACATGTTTACATGCTTTAATGTTCAAAATACACATTATTTTTCTCATACTGTCTGTCTAAATATACCTGTATTCACCCTCTGTCTGAAACGCTCCGTTTTAGCGTCTGTCTCTTTAAAACTCCCTCTCGAAAAAGCTCAGTCTGCTCTGATTGGCTTGAGTGAAAAATATGGTGCGCCTTTGCAAAGGTAGTTCTCAAGCTGTGGGCGGTATATTCTAATGAGTCTGCATGTGACATAGGAAGGGGAGGGGTTGAATCACATTGTTTCTATCTTATATCACAGTTTGTGGGTTGATAGCATAGACTGTAAATGAGAAGTGGACGTAGTCACCGTGACGTCATCCATTAGTATACAGACTTTTGAAGCCTCGAGTTCGGCATTTTGGCCGTCACCATCTTGTTTTTTTGCAACCAGAAGTGACACGAGAGGGTGGAGCTAAGTACAAGCGATGAATAAGAAATTTTTAGCCAACCAAAAAGGTTATAATTAACTTTCATGAACTGAAAACACACTGTGAAAGGGGTTAAATCTCCGAGACGAAAACACAGACGAGACAACGCTGTTGAACGCCACTATAGGCTTTTCTTGATGGAAAAGATGTTTTCGCTCTTCTCCCAACTGGTTTCGGTAACAGTTTGATTGACAGATGGTTCCTCCAATCACCTGCCAAGTATTTTTTTTAAAGTGCCCGTCCTTTTCCAAACAGTTTCCAATGATGACTTTTCAGGTGGTTCTGTGTAACAAACTATGTGGGGGGTCAAGTTAACAAAGGTATTTCCTCATACCTCAACTGTGGCTTATTTAAATGCCACAGTTCCTAGAGCCTGAGATATCATCTCCTAGTTTCCTGTTTTTGTCTGAACTAAAGGAATTCAAAACTGTAAAATGTTCATAATAGACAAGATGATACCAAAGTGGCCATAATCCACATTCTTATATTAGCAACGGATCAATTAATATGACTATGTGTAATGTGAAAAGGGATTGCTTGTAGTGATGAAGCCACAGAGGATTATCACCTCGGCTCTACGGAGCTTTATAGCATATTTCAGCTCATTGTTTTGGGTTTTACGGCCCACGTCTGAACTGCTTTGGTTCACTCTCACCGCTCTCATTTGCATGTGCAAGTGATTTATTTGAATAGATGAATCACCAGAAATATTACCTTTAATAGCTGCCAGGCTCTATACACTGTCACACAGATGTACAAAAAACAACAACAACTCCAGATATACATGGGCAAATAACCAGTTTTTTTCCCCGACAGAAAACAACATCTGTTAATCAGGCTTTTTCTTAATCCCCTATAACCTTGTTAAGGAAACCAGTTTTCTAATTCACACAGCATCTCAGAAAAAATTAGGTTACAGCCGAAAGCTGAGGATAATCTGATTTCCTAAGTGCATGTAAACGCAGAAGCAGCAGCGAGAGAGTGTGACAGACGCAGATCAGAGCAGAACATTTTGTCAGCCTGACATGGAGGTGACGATTAAGACTTGAGGTGTCAACAGGCTGCGGTATGGCCAGACAGCGTTGTGTGTGGACAGCGTGCGTGTCGAGGGGGGAGGTGGGGGGAGTGTGCAGCAATCACCTAACCTATGGCCAACTCATGAGTGCGCTGTGAAGACACTTCCTCTCCAAATTGCACGCTGACACACACACACACATTAAGCTGATGAGGTGTTTTGTGAAGGGCTCCTCCTCAGCAGAGGTGGCACAAGCCTTTTAGCAGCTACTTATGACCCTCCATCCCCGACAATACACTCTCACACACAGGCTCCGCTCTCTCCCTCCCTCTTTATTCAAAGCTTGATTTTTTTTCATCAAGTCTGTCTCTTCCCCTTTTCTCATCTCCACCTTTCTACTCGGCTGGATACTCTTGTTTGTGTCAAATCCAATCCCTCCTTCCCACCCAGCCTCTCTCTCTCTCTCTCTCTCTCTCTCTCTCTCTCTCTCTCTCTCTCTCTCTCTCTCTCTCTCTCTCTCTCTCTCTGCTCCTCCTCACATCTTTGTCTTCTTTCCATTATCCTCTCCCCTGCCTCTTTTCTCCTCCTCTTTCACCACCGACTATCTCTACCCTCTCCCCCTTTTATTTGCCTCCTTTTCTCACTATCCTTCTCCTTCTTAAGTCCTCCCCTCGCTCTTTCTCTGCCCTCTATTCTCTGCTCTCTTTACAGCTCTCTCTTCTGCGCTTGCTCTCTTCTTATCCTTCTTCTTCTTCTTCTTCTTCTGCGACCTTTCGCCCTCTATTTTCCCCCTCGCCTTTCTCTCTCCCCTTTTCTCTTTTCGCTGCCCTTTTCTCCTTCACTCTGGGTGTCGGGGCTTTGTGGAGGCTCTCGGACCCCAGTGGGACATCCAGCGGGGAGAAAGAGCTGAAAAGCAAACTGTGGGGCATGGGAGGGAGGGGAGAAGAGAAGAAGGGAAGGAAAGAGATAAAGCTAAAGAGAGAAGGAAGGTGGTAAGAAAGGATGGATGGGAGAGGCCTGTGTGGTCATGTTAGGCAATGAAATAGGCCCAGCTACTACTTAAACTCTTTTGAGCATCGTCTTATGGACTCATGGCATCATTTAATTTCAGTTCCCCTTCCCTGCATTTTGCTCGATTATTAGTGCTTGACAATTGGCCTCATTTCTAAACTTGATAAGTTTCCAATAAGCTATTGTTGATTAGCCCAATTTAATGCAGTATAGATCCTTTTCCTTTGACTGTAAGAAAGGGGCCCATATAGTCAGTCTACATTCATATACCATGTAGGACCCATTGGACCCATATGGACACCACACGGTGAATCCAGTTTAAGCCCGTTCCTAGGCCTCATTTATCCCTTATAGGGCCCAACATGTTAGCGGGAAACGTGCCAAGTGGGGACACATTTGGTTTGGTTTTATTCTGTCCTATAACAATACATTTCATATAATACACACAATACACTATAAAACCCAATATCACACAGATATGAGTTATATATATGCAAAGAGATAAAGTAAAATAAAATAAGTTGGTCAAAAATAAATACCGTGAAACATCAGAGTGGTTAGATTCAGGTTGGTCCATTTTATCACACATTGAAAAAAGTGTTCGGCGCAGGAATTATGTTCATATTGCATGATTCCACATGTGTCCTTTACGTAGCGAGGTGGAATATAAAGATGTGGAGGTTGGGCTGCATGCAGGAGAACAGAGTTTGGGTCTCCTTACAGATCACCAATGAATTTTAAACTGTAACCACGATCAATCTTAACCGAGCGCTTTAGTTGCCTGACCCCAAAACTGAACAAATCAATCTTATTATTTTAACCTATTAGTGCATATTTGTATATTTTTGTTGGAAGTGTTCTCTGGGCTTGCCTAAACACAAATCTGAAGAAATATCATACTATATCTAGTCTTTCATCACATTGGACTATGGTATCTATGAACTCATAACAAGTTGAATATCAAAGATATGCCACACAGGCAGTGTAAAAAATATTTCAGTGTAATTTTCAGTGTATTTAAATTATTTCATATGGATACATTTAATAATGCTAAACAATGTCTTTCACAACAATGTCAGCGTTTTTCCTAATTTTTCAAAATGTTGAATTTGACTATCAATAAAAGTGGGATTTTTCATGTCATCTAAAAATTTCAAAGTAGCACTGTCAGATACTTGCCCAGACGTATGTCCGTACCAAATTTCAAGACTTTTGACCAAGAAACAAGAACAAATGTTGTGGCATTTTTCCTTATCGTACTAAATAAAGTCTTTGGGGCACAAATGGGTTAAAATGACTATGAGGATAATGTTTATATATTACAAATAATGTTTATAATAAAGTCATTTTTGATGAGGTAAATATAGGGGTAATTTTGCAGTAATTCCAAAGAAATGTTAAATAGGTTACTTGCTAATTATCACCTCATTACCATGAAATTTGCAGACCTGTAAAATGAAGTGTTATCTTTCTTTCCTATTCAGTAGTGACCAGCCAAGTGATATCATATATAGAAGTGTCCGAAATGATTAGCTGCGGGTCATTATTTCATCACTAAAGCTCGTATCATGGTGTCAACTCACCGGACGATATCGTGGAGGCGAAACATGAAACTAAAGTTCTGAAACGGAAGATAAAATAAAACACCAAGCATGTTATTTTACGTCTGATTTCAGCCCTCCACTCGGCTCCTTTCACTCCGACTAAATGGACTCCCATCAAATGAGAGGGAAAGTTATATTTGAAATTGCTGACATTACTTCAAAGCTACAGAAATCAGTGTCTTCCATCCTGTCTTTCTTTCTCCCAACCCCCCCAAACTCTCTCTTTGCTGCCCATTTCTCTCTCTGTATGGGCTCATTGGGCCCTGATTGGAGTGTGTGTGTGTGTTTCTGTGATGTCTGTAATGGTGATAGGGGGTGATTTGAAGTGTGTGTGTGTGTGTGTGTGTGTGTGTGTGTGTGTGTGTGTTAGGACGTGATTTCACACCCAGCAGCCTTATGGTCTCATCAGCCACCATATCGGCCAAATGGCTTGTGTGAGTCGGAGAAATTGCTCGCCCGGTGTATGTGTGTGTGTGTGTGTGTGCTACGGTGCTCACATTAGCCGACGCGGCGCTTGCTTGAATGCATCCTTCTGTTTGTGTGTGTTTGTGATTATTTGTATGTGTGTGTGTGTGTGTGTGTGTGTGTGTGTGTGTGTGTGTGTGTGTGTGTGTGTGTTGTTCCTCGCTCCCTCATTTGCATGTTCAAACAGGATTAAGTGTATTGAGAGAATCAGCAATAAACAGTTCTTTGACAGGAGACAAACACGGCAGATTAGCATTGCAGATCAGATAACGCCAAGAGGGGAGGCCAGCTCTCACCCTGTTAACGTCTTTGTTGTGTGTGTGTGTGTGTGTGTGTGTGTGTATGTGTGTGTGTGACCAAAGTAAAGCTGGAGTTTTGCTTGTGTGTTGACGCTATGAAGGTGACCGGAGGTGACGTGAATGTCCTACTTGAACTGTGGTTGTCCAGCTTGAGTTTCTACAGTTTTCTCTTAAGAGTGCTGCAGGAATGAGTTAGCGTTTTAGCACTTCTGCTTCCCTCATCTGGAAGTCAATGGGTTTTTAGTTAGATGCCTGAAATAAGGTCTGTGGTTAACACAAGCTGAAGAGATTTTAACGTTTTGTTGTTGAATTTTGAAGCCTTTATGTGTCTTTAAAAAGGCGGTTGCTAACAAGTGGCTAAATGAGACTACTAAACGTCATCATGTCAACTCATCCGCCGTTACAGCCTCGCGCTCATGCAACGGTGGTGTAATTCGTTTATAGCCTCATGTTAGCTTTTTACTTCTGGCGATTACATTCATCGGATCAGAGTTCACGAGTGATTGACAGCTGCCTCCGTTGAATGAACAGCCAATAGGAACGCTCTCTCTCTCTCTGAAATGACCTGTGATTGGCCAAAGTCTCCCGTTACGGGCTAGATTTTTTAAAGCCTGGAATAAGAGCCATGATGATGTGCAGAAGTCTTGTTTTCTCTCAGAACACTATATGCTGAAAAGTTATTATGGAATTTATGCCCAATGATGCCAAAAATATTCTGCCTACTGCCACATTAATAAACACATAAACACTGTCGGGCACTTGTTTTAAATAAACAAGTCTATTTTGATGCCTTTTTTATGCACTTTGGCACCTTATTTATATTCAAAGTACAAAAAAATTCCCATCATGAATCAATTTATTTTCATAGTGGATTAGAACATGGTCGGCGGGCCGTAAACCACCTGAATTCTGTCATAAATTTGTCGTCTCGCAACTCAATCTGAGTTAACACGGATGACATCATCAGGGCTATTTTGTCAGGCGGCCTCCAGAGCCACAGAACACGCTGAACTACTGCTTCCACAGGCTGAGTAGCACTCCTCCAGACACGTAAAATCGGTTGAGTGCCCTTTTAATCATTTTTAGCCATTACTATGAAACTGGCAGCAGACAGGCTGTGGCATCTCATTGCCGGTCACTCCACAAAGCACTCTGCCACAAGATAATGTGGGCTTTCTACAGACAGACAGACAAAATGACCACATATAAACAAAGAGTCATTAACCAATCAGAGCTGTGAAATTAATTCTCTCTGTTTGGTCATCTGGAAAATGAAATCTGACAAGGAGTGAAATTGTGTGTGTGTGTGTGTGCTTCTGTGTGTACTGTATATACACTGATACATAGCTAGGTGCCTGTGCTTGCATGAGAGGACATCCACATGCATGTGTATGCAAATGCCTCAGTGTTTGCGTGTTTACTCTCAGGTCCACCTGATGAGGTTTCATCATCATGGAGCCTTGCTGTAAATTAATGATCATACTCGTCATACAACATTTATTAACAGAACAGGCTCACACACCTCATACTCGCTTTTCTCTTGCTTTAATACACACACCCCTCCACGTTCTTCAAAAATACATTTATACATTGAATGGCTGACAGAACACCTTTCACCAACTCATTTAAATGCTAAACACCTCCTCTCCATGACATTATTGTAACCATAACCCAATAGTCCATATTGAAAAAAAAAACATTTGTATACCTTTGGTTTTCATACAAATTTGTAACCTTTCAATAATATGTCTTTGTCTCGATGTAACATTTACCTCATACACATCAACAGTACAGCCCTCTCCTCTAAAAATTACGTTCAAATACAACTAACCTGCGTTCTCAATTAGGTTTGGAGGGAAACGTATTTTGTCGCAGATTACGTTTCTCTTTGACGTATCACAAATACATTTGTAATGATAGTAGTTGATGCAGTACAACAAGCGACGTGGAGAGCAGGTGGCATAGTATATTATAGCATGTAACGCTCAACACATACATTTATTACCTCCGCAAAGTCCGAAGGCCTAGGAAGGAGGTTATGTTTTCACGGGCATTGATTTGTTTGTTGGTTTGTTGATTTGTTGGTTTGTCCGTTTGCATTATAACTCCAAAGATCCGCGATGGATTTGAATGAAAATTTTGAGGGGTGGGGTGTAGCACAATGAACAATCCATTAGATCTTGGTGGCGATCCGGATCACGATCCGGATTCAGGTGACTGTAGATTCGGCGTTTTTTCACATTAAACTCTGTGAAATTACAGATGAGTTCGAACAAAGCACACTTGGTGATTGTTGGAAAGAGTAACGACGACGGTTTAGGTGAGATTTATTTTGTTTCTGTCCAGTTTGAATGAAGTGTTTTACGATGCTCCGCTACGTACAGCTGATCTCAACATAAACAAAAATACACGTGGATGATGGTGCAAGCTGAACGGAGAGGGGGGGGGTAATCATATTTGGGCAGCTTGGTGGAGGTCTGCGCTCTCTGAGTGCCATTCTAGTTTTTAATATGATTGTTTTGACCATGGTTCACGGTTCAAGCCTCGATGAAATTCGCCACATGACGTTAGTTAACGTTACAGTAACATTAGCTGTATGGGCAGTCAACACATCTAATGGTAAGTTAGCAAATTAACGTTACGTTACTTGCGGCTAATTCATTACAATGTAATGTCATAACGTGAATAAATGTGACTAAACGTAATGTGAATAAAACTTTTATACATTACCTCGTCCACAATGTCATCAAACTACTCCTTTTGTTATTGTTTTGATTGAGAGCCGGACCGGAGTCCGAAGAGTTTGGTTTGGTTGACCAATCACAACAGAGTGGGCCAGCTGACCAATCAGAGCAGACTGGGCTTTTTGGGGTGTTAGCAAGCAGTTGTTTATTTTTAAACATCCAACTCATACATTTAGCAGCTTTAGTATTTATCTGGAGTCATATTTCTGTGTCTGACTTGCTTAATGTAAGTCCAATATGAAACTCATCAGTCTGGTGTGCACCATCTCGTGAAAAAGATATTGTATCTGTCTCTTTAGCTACGTAACGCTCCACTGTGTTCACCAGCTAGTCGATAACCTTGTCTGTCTGCCAACTGCTGCTGGGCAGGTACAGGTACGGTGGATTCATAAGAGCTTTTTCACAAAAACAGCTGCCCACTGCAGCTGGAAACAAGGTTGATGAGAGCGGAGAGATAGGAAATCAAAAGAATGAGCTGAAAGACACTAAAAAGCTCTGTAGAGACCAACAGAATCCAGTAATGATAATTCTCTGTGGGTTCATGGCCGCAAGTGACACCATTCACATAACACATAGTCATTTTATCCATCGCTGACATAAAAATATTGACTAGAGCAGCTTTTAATACACCATTGGAAACATCCCTGAGGTAGGATGTCCTGTTCTGCTGGATTACTGTTTGCGCCCACAGCTGTCAGTAACAGGATTTTCCAGATTGATTTTTATTTTCTCTTTTCACATGCATGGGTCCTCTGGCACGGTGCGTACCCTGATAGATTATTATAGGTTTGTTAAAGGATTTTTTGAAGCCTGAAATGTCCTCCAAAAATAAAAGCTTTGTTTCTTTAATTGGGAAAAAACACACAGCCAACATCTTTATCAGAAAATAAATATCACATATGAAAACGAACCCCATATTACATAATGTTGGCAAGAAACCAAAAACATGACTTGATCAAAACCGAGTATATGGCTGGACCGTGTCTGGTCAGTCTGTGAATTTGTGGCTAAATTGTTACACAAATAGTCAGTAGTCATGTCTGTAGTGTTTAATCCACTAATGGTATGTGTCCACAGCTTTCGTCCTTTCCACGCTTCCCATTCATTGTCTATGTAAGCAGCTGTGCAATACATTCTGGTAGTATGGCAGCGCAATTCATGAGACGGAGGGTCACGTTGGCCGCTCCTCATTTGCATAAAGTTGAGGTTTAAGCTACTTTATGCAAATCAGGGGTGTCGGTGTGACTCGCCGCCTCTGGAAACTTTTAAACTAACCGTTGGTTCAAAATAAAGACAGATTGAGCAACTGCATAACATTTTGGTGAACTATTTTCGTGATACAGTGGAAACCGCTTATTGCGATCACAGCTGTCCGGGTCAAATAAATCACTATAAGCGGATGATTATTATAACCACATTTTTGTTGTTGTGCATCATTTCTCATGCAGATTCCCATCTAATTGACATTTGTATATTTATTACATGAATACAAAATAATGAAAGGAACCGCTTCGCTTTTATTGGCTCGCTGTTTATTCCTCAGCCTTTTTCCTCACTGAGGGTGAGGCTTTGCCGTTTTTAGCCGGCTCTGCAGGGCAAGCGTGCATGCAGAACGGTGCCCATTTGCGGGGGCTACTCGTTCTCTCACCCGGTAGCAGTGTGGAGGAAGACGGGGCAGCGGTGTGCATGAGCTGCCAGCGTTGTGGTGCGGAAGAGCCGGTCTGCAGAGTTTCACTTTGGGGACATTATGTGACGAGGCATTATCAATCCACTTGACGAAGGCGACTTCAACCACAGGTGCTTTTCCCCATGCGCATTTGTTTTTTATTCAAAGAAAATTACTTTCCTTTTCCTGACACAATATCAATGTGCACGCAGTATCAGTCTCAGGTATCCAGCCGGAAAGCAGACGTATCAAGGGGGTAATGTAAAAAGCACAAGAAAAAATTCAATTAACGTTAGTCTAGCGTAGTTTTAAAATGTTTTTCCTCCTGTTGTCATGTATGGAAAGACCCAAAAGGAACACTGTAACCGGACTACTTGATCACTATAAGCCAATTATTTAAACAGCGTTTGTAATGGAATGATTCTGTCGCAAGCTTTTTGATCCATATAAGCAGTTGATCACTGTAACCGTGATCACTATAAGCGGTTTTCACCGTATAAGAGAAGAAAGTTTCCAAACGAGTAGCTCTATTCTCGTCTGTGGGGAAACAGTAGGGATTATACACACTGTTCAGTTCCAGAAACAGGCTAAGATAACGAAAAAGAAAAAAAAAATTGAAAATTTGCCATAAATTGGGAGAAATACGGGAGAATTGTGACCCCGGGAGAAAACTGGGAGAGGGCAATGAAAAACGGGAGTCTCCCGGGAAAATCGGGTGGGTTGGTTAAGTATGCTCTGCGGTCCGGCCAAAAACCTGCTTTCCGTGTTCCCACTTCTAGGACCTTTTCAATGAGTAAGTCATCACAGGCAGCGGGGAGCATGACATGAAATGATTTTAAGCTGGTGGAACGCAGCTCACGTTTCAGAGGTTGCCGAGCATATCATGAGGGTGCACGGGAGAAAATCCAGCTTTAAACTCTGCGTCGCCGTCCTCGCTGCACTCTTCACCTCAGCCACCACTTCCATCTTCATTGCCCTGAGCCATCATTTTACCCTCCTCTGTCCTCGCTCCATCTCACCACTGCACTATATCATCTCCACCTCCACCCATCGTCCTCCGATCCATCCACCCTCCCCCCCCACTCCCCTCACCATCCTCTTAACGCAGCTAACCATCACACACTCCAAAAGGGATCTCGAGTTGTCGTCCCTGGAGTGTGTGTTTATGTGTGTGTCTGTGGGGGTGTGGTGATCCATAGGTTCCAGACCACTGCACACAATGAAGGTACCCTGGGTGGGGCCACATGCTCTTCGCCGCCCCCTCCCCTACTAAACAAACTCACACACACATATGCATGAACACACGCTCCATATGAGTCCACGGCGCGGTGAATGTAGCACCAGATGGCTAGCACTCGATCTGAGCAGCTATCTCTGTGACCCTAAACAAACCCAAGTGGGAGGTTTTGTGTGCGCGTGGATCTACAGCAGTGTCACCACACACACACACAAAAATGAGTGGTGTGCTGCAAAGCAGAGATTTTGTGTTCATATGAGTGTCCGTAAATGTTTTAGCAGGGAAGGAACACTCAAAAGAAGAGTACAATTGAAAGACAAACTAAAACTAAACAAAAATTTCATCTACATACATTTTGAATCAGTGCATTTTTCCACTCCTACCTTTATGTGCATATAATTCAAAAGGGTGGGATAGTCTGATACATCATGACATTTTAGTTACTGCTGATAGCATGTTTTTTAAATTAATTAATTTGTGTACACTGTGGTGTTTAGGCCACTATGGTGATGGGGAGGCATGTTGCAGTTACATTCTGTATACTCAATTTTTTGGGGGCTTTTTAATGCTGACAGAATTACACAAATGCATCGTAAACCTGTTTCCATAAGCCTTTATTATAGCTTCAGATTTTCAATAAGCCAACTTTTCCATCTCAGCAGAGTGAAAGCTTCCTTTAAATGACATTTCAGTGTTTTTTTTTTGTGTTTTTTTTCACTAAATATCGGAGGTGTCCAGCAAGCCCCCAGGAGGAGCGCCGGTCGTTGATGCCAATTTTCGTAGTGGCCAAACGGCAGTACTACAGCTTCCGTGTCCGTCACGTGATGGCATTGGGCCCAAAAATACTTTTTCCCATAGACTTATATTGGGAAAGAGAAGTCTGTAACTCAGCGGAGAATTTTTTTTTAGGTGAATCAACTTCCTAGTATGGACACTCTAATAGCCCTTATTTAAATCATTAGATTCTAAAACTTGTAAAATACATTAATAGCCAATTTCCCTTCCTCCGTTCATGTGAATGAGACCCAGACCAAGGCTGGAGCGAGGGCTGGGAGGTGGAGTTAGCAAGCCGTGATGACACCATGACGGTTGTGATTGAGCCATGTGACCGAGTGGACGCTACAGCGCCTGCTCCATGGGCCCAATGGATGTAGAAGATCACCGGAAGATCTGGGTACTTTTCCAGTCCGAAGTGGAGCCATTTCGGCTTCATGCACCACTGAGCAACTTTCACAGGAATGAACGGGGCCCAACGCTGCATCCAGTTCTCTTAATACATCCATGGTTTCCACTCAGCCACCAGTCCAACCATTATCTATAACTGCTTATCCTTCAAGGGTTACGGGACCCAAGCCCGCACAAGGAGAACATGCAAACTCCACATAGAAGGGCCGAAGCAGGCTGGTGGGTTCCAACACTCTTGCTGTGTTGCTGTCCACCATTTTGTCCCATAATGCCTCTGTGTATGTGCTCACACACTTGAGTTCATGCTTGACTGAGTGTTTACAGCCGTGTGATATGCAAAACCAAACTAATAAACAAACAATATCCAATCAGGCCCAGCTGTGAAATTGAGTTTAAATGTGTCCCTTTCTCTTGTCAACAATGGATGAACGAATGAAATGTGACAGGCTGGGATGGATTTGTGTGTGTGTGTGTGTGTGTGTGTGTGTGTGTGTGTGTGTGTGTGTGTGTGTGTGTGTGTGTGGAGGGAGGCTACAACACTCATAATGCTCTGCACTCCCACTAATGACTGATAACATGAAAAGTGCAAGGTGTCAGCTCCAATCGCTCAATGCAATTATCGGATTGGTTCACTAAACACACATGCGTGGATGTGTGCACGTGCACGGACAAGAGAGTATTGACTTATGAGCACATGTACATGTGTAACTGTGCACATAAACAGTGCACTGCTAGTGATGAGGAGAAAGCGTGTGTGTTATGGTGTATGTGCAAGTTTGTATTTCTGTCTCATATATTGATATTGAGCTCTGACAAACTGACGTGTCACAGCTGTGGCAACATGAGTGTGTTTATGCAACATTTTAATGTGCTATTTGCAATCTATTGCTACTGATAAACATATCCTGCTTTATCTACTTAAAAAAACAATTAAGGCAAGTTCAGCATTTAAGCGAGACTAGCCTATGTATAAACTACTTAATTTTTTGTACGTAATAAATAAATTTGCAAGTAAAGTCAACTTAATTTTTTTAATTCCTCTAGTCATCTCTTTGATTGTGTGATCTACTTAACTTTCAGAGTTTAAATGTATACATGTCTTTAATTGAATCCTAATAATTATTTTAATTACCATATTACTAACTTGAATTGGGATCTACTTCCAAATTTGCAATTTAAAGTAACTGTGAAAGTCCAATATGGACTAAAATGTTTGCATTTTTGGCACCTGAAACACTGTTTTATAGCCACATAATAACATTAGCTTCAAATTACACGCAAGGCCTCTACCATAAAGCCACTTGATAACGTTATCTTCAAATTAACTTACACAAAAAGCCTCTGGTTTCAATTTTTATTCCTACAACACGTCTGCGAGACATTTTTCACGCCTGCTACTGCCTGACTCGATGTTGATTCATGCGCAATAGAATAGTACCTTCAAATGAAACTGGTGAGCTCGTGTTTACAACATGGGAAGTCGTGTACACGATATGCTTCTTGGCGTTCAAGTGGTTAGGTCGTGAGAACGTTGCTGCTAAGCAACAGCAATATTAACGTTACTGTCGCCGTCTAGAAGAAACGGAGGCTAACAATTTAGCAAGCTAGCAAGTGAGTAACACGATGCAGGGAATGCAAAGGTATAATGACAACATTTTCCTCAGACAAATTCTACAATTATGACGAATTACAATATACGACTAAAATTACAATACATTAACTTATCATACACCATTTCTGACAACGTCAACAAACACATCACAAGTCGTGAACTTGGAGCTTTCAGAAACTTTCCACTTACGAGGTTGTGAATACGACATGAGGGGGGCGTTCATATGGACTCTTCTCGTAAACACGGTAAACAAGACCCCATTTGAAGGCACCAAAAGTGTCTTTGGTTCACTTCCTATATTTGGGTCGGATCGTTCTCACCTCAAGTGAACCGAATTCTAGTGCACTTGGAAGCGAACGAGACCCTACGTCGTCAGGTGGACCAGAGTTCGGTTGTTTGGTCCACATCAGAGTTGGAATGAGCTTTCGCAACACCCAAAACCAACCAGACTATCTGACGAAGCGCTCCAGGGTTCGGTTAAAACACACCAAAAAGCTCAGGTGTGAAAGCACCCTCGGAGATGGAATAGGTATTGTTGTGTTCCCATTTTATTTGACTGTGTCTATTAGCACAATTGCAATACCTCGGAGAATCCTTTAATAGAATTTCAAAAGAATGCATTTACAGGTTATGAGCTGTGCTCTATTGATTTTTTTGTCAGCCCACACAAACACCACTTTTACTTAGAGATTAAATGAAAACACAGGATCTCTCTTATACGCACACTCTTTGCTAGAACACGATCATGCTTCTGCTTTTTAACCTTATTTTATTACTCTTTCTATTATTCCCCTTCGTCCTAAACCCGTCTACATTATTAAGTGTGTGGGTAGATCCTCGTTCATCCGTGGAAATGTATGGTGTTTATAGGCTCATGTGCTCGTGTGTGTGTGTGTGTGTGTGTTTACCCACATTTGGAATATATTAGAGATGTTTGTTTGAGTGTGTGTATGTAAGTGTGTTTTCCCGTGCTGTTGTTCTAGGAGGTATTAGAATGAAATGAAGTGTGAAATAAGCTTTTCTGTCTCTGGAGTGTAGCTGTGGGAAGTCCCCCCTCAACACATCACACATGTTTACCACCTATCTATAAACCCTCCCACCTTGCCCATTAGGCCTCCACTAAAGCTAACATTTGATAGTAACAAGGTGGGCATATTATGATGGATATACTGCTGATGAACCGGCACACTGAAGAGAACGTGGGGGTATCATAGAGCGCGTAAACCCTCTTATTTTTAATGGTAATCAAGGACTTTACGCACAAATGACAAGATATACGTAGACCGCCTCTAGATATGTAAAGTGTGTGTAGCCTATATACAAAGAAATATAGTTGGGTAGAATACTCGAGACTGTAGATCAAGAGAAAAGCAGTGCGAATGTGGGATACTGGTGTAAATGCTGCAGGGCTGATGAGAGGGCTGAGAGAAAGAGATGCAGGTAAGGAAGTAGGCGGGGAAGGCCAGGTAACTGCAGAGCTGATGAGGGAGGTGGAAACAGGTGTGTATCTGGTGGATGGATTGAAAATAGCAATGAAGAAGTCTGGGGGAAGAGGGTTTGTGGCTGCAGAGGAGGGACAGAGAGACAATGCAGGGGGCTGGACATGTGAGAGTGTGGCTGAGAGGGAGGGACTGAGGACCGAGGCAGACTTTGTGACAGCCATGACTATAAGGCTTGTTGTAAAGTTCTGCCCCTATGTGGTAAAAAACAAAAGAAGAAAAAGATTAACGCTCCTTTAAGTTGTTATTGTGGTTTATTTTCTTTTATTGTGAGTTGTGTTAAAGAGTAGTGAACACTAAGGGCCCTATTTAAACGTTCTATAGTGCATGGCGCAAATGCATTTAGGGTGTGTCCAACTCAAGGGGCAAAGGGGTTGTATTTAGTCTCCTAATTAATCATAGGCGTGTTTTGGGCGTAACAGGAATTAAACCAATCAGAGTGTCATCTCCCATTCCCTTAAAAAGCCAGGTGCTCTTGCACATTGGTGCATTGCTATTTAAAAGGTGGATTCAGCAAATTGGAAGAGCGAGGCGTTTTCTGCTTGTGAAGTGAAATGTGTGCGAGCAGATGTACGTGGTGCTCGGCCGGTGGACCCTCTGCCTCCACCGTCTCCCAATCCTCTGTTCCATCAACAACTCCATTTGACTGCAGATGAGAAAATGGCAACGATAACCTATTTAACCGGTGCAGTCGGCACAGGGGGGCACAATTTATTATATGATAATAAGCACGAGGCTAAATATGATAGACATGTTTTGATATTTTGGATATTTTGGAGTGCCTGGATTGCCTTCCTGTTCATCCTGATTTTTTCCCCCCGTTTAACAAGAGCACCCGACACGTTTTGCCTTTACGACTGAACACACAGAGCAACCAGTTATCTCTCTTTCCGATGATAGACATGTATTGATAAATAATGAAAACTGTATTGCTCTCCGATGCAATCCATTGGGGGGCTCAGACTGGCTGAGTGGAATCCTCCGGAGCTGCCTTATGCACGGGCTTGCAGCCGGGCACTGCCGGAGAGGCGGTGCGTGATGCACGGATCCATCAGCCTCAAAACGCCAACGTTAAGGATAAAGAGGACCCGCAAACTTTAAAGTAGTCTTCCGGTTTCCCTTTTTGAATGACGAACACAGACTACCGCCGCCTGTTGGTGTGGAGAGTTATTTCATCTCACGCAGGCGCAGAACGTACGTGCTAACTGGCCGTTGACTGTAGTCTTTGCGGTGTGTTCAAGTGCAACTTGTCGGCCAAGACAAAGGCGACGTGTGGCGACGCAACAGTCGGCCCTCATCGACGCTAGTTCTTTGATGTCGGCTTGGTGTGTCTGGGCCTTTAAGCATTATGATTACCACACTATTAATACCAGTGTCTTTGGCTTTAAACATGGATGTAACAGTTTCTTCCCAGGGTAAGGTTGGTCCTTACACAAAATGTTTACGGATGACTGCATTGTTGAAAATGTATTCTTCTGAATTTAGCTCCTTAAATCAGCAATAGTTTGAAAATATGATCCCATCATTTCTCCGGGGGAAATGGAACAAGATTATCTGGAAGAAAATATTCCAATAAAACTACATGGGGTGGATGCAAAATGAAGGGGGTAGTAAAAGTACAGAACTGTGGCCTCTTACACCCCAGATTGCAATTTCCAGCCTGTACGTGGTTAATGTGTGCAATGGATTACATTTTTAATCCCCAACCGTGCCACTGGGGGCCGGTCCTCCAACCCAACACTGGATCTCCATTAGTTGAAACCTCCAGAGGAACGCCATGGCCTCACCTTGCCCCAAGGCTCTGCTCCAGTTTTCATTTATTGGCAGAGGACAGACAAAGACACTTGTCAGCATCCACATTCACCCAAGCACACGCACACACACATACAGAGCCTCACAAGTGGGTGGAAGGTACGGTAAATTTTTATGAGACAAAAAAAGACGCTGCCTCTCTCTCTCGCTTGCTCTTCTTAATCTTAGTGTATTTTTAAGATAGTAATAATACCCATGATGCTGCAGGGAAAGTGTTACCTGCCAACGATTTGGATGCTAACGAACACAGATGGGAGGTGACAGGCCTGCAAATCACTAATTTCCACTCTGATGCACAGTATCTAAAATCAGACTGCCGCTGATAAATTTATCAACATCAGACACAACAAATTTAAAATCCCGGTGACTCACACTTTTCTTGAATGTCTTTGTTTCCTCTCCTCTATTGGACCCCCTCTTCCCTCCCTTCCTCCTCCTCCTCCTCATCCTCCTCCTCCTCCTCTCCAGCTGTTAAACCAATTAAATGCTCACAGAGGGTAGACTGCCCACTCTCCTGTTGAGAAAAATACATGCAATAAAAGCATTCTCTGTGCAGAGCCATTGTGCGGCGGCAAGGACGCCATCTTTAATTATGGCCTACGCCTCCACCCTTCTCCTCGCTGAATAGAAGTGGGCTGTAGGTACAGACAGCCACTGGCGCTGGATCAGGTTTTTGTGTTTTGTGTTGAGCGAGCGAGCGAGCGGTGAGGAGGTGAAGCTGGAGGATGGTGCTGAGGTTGCATTACAGAATGGTTTGGAAAGCCGACTTCAGGGTGAAAACTTGGGTAATAGAACAATTTAGAGCAAGATAAAAAGTTGAAAAGGGGTCCGAGAGTAGGGGAGGAATATATAGGTATGATATATATGTGTAATTTTATACCAAACCAAAAAAAATTGAATTACAGAGGAGAGGATTTCGAGAAAAGAAGAGTGTGTGGGAGTGGAGGAGAGAGAATGGATGTGAGAGATTCAGAGAGGAGAGACAAGGTTGTTAACTGTCGGTTTTATGGCTTAGTGAAAAAAAGACAGAGCAAGAAAGGGCATCAGTAAAAGCTTAGAGCTGGAGAGAGAAAACCTTCAGAAAGACGAGATGTGGTGGTGGTGGTGGTGTGATGGGGGGGTCTAAAAGAGCGATAATATCATAAAGAGAAAGGGAAACGGGGGCGTAGTGAGGCCTGTGCCCCTCCCAGTGCCCTGTGCCTTGAGGGGGGACCCAGGGCAGGTCTGGGGAATGCGAGGCATGAAGGGAGGGGGGGGAACAAAGCCGACTACTGTCCCCCAGAGAGAGGCCTTGTTCTGGGCCAGGGGGGGTACAAGAAGTCAGCCGCTGAAATGTATGAATGGACGGATGGATGGCTGACCGACTGTCTGGCTGGATGCTGGTTCCCCCGGCTGGCTGGCAGGCAGGCTGGCTCGCTTGCCCACAGAGCAGGCATGTAAGGGAACCCAGGGCAGGTCTGGGGAATGCGAGGCATGATAGAGGAACAAAGCCGGCTACTGTCCCCCCCGGAGAGAGGCCCTGTCCTGGGCTACAGGGCACGAGGAGTCAGCCTCTCTGGAAGGACGGACAGATGGATGAATAGAGGACTGGTCTTAGCTTGCTGGATGACAAGAAAGCAGACCAATAGTTTAAGTGAATACCACGTACACTTTTTCTACTCAGATCTTGCAGAATGTTATTCATAAATAAATGAATATTTTTGAATAAATCTGAAGGATAAATGTGTTTAAATCACATACGGGGTTTGATCCCAAGTCGTCATCAGTCAACAGTGACCCCTTTCAAACCAAAAATGTTCCGTCTCTGCGAACTCCCTGTGCCCAAATGTTCCCATAAAACCAAGGGCAGAATCAATGGTGTTTTTAATTTTATCAGCTGTAGCTAATTAGCATTAGTTCCACAAGTTAGCTACAATATGAAACTGTTTTCTTATAAATATGCGAGTCTGTACCATAGATGAACTTTAACAGGGAGACCCTGTGTATCATTTAGATATAAAAAAAAAAATTCAAAGGCCTTTAACAGTTTTGTTTTTTATCACTACTCTACTATACTACTGTTTCAAACTACTCAAGAACATATGTGGTCAAATGCAAAGAAGAAATCTATTGGGCACACATGCATACCCAACTAGACGTTCCAAAGTATAAAACATTGTTTACTGCGACTGGTCCCTCCAACGTCTTGTCTCTAACTGTCCTCTGTTAAAGCTGTGTGACGGACTGAATGCCGGACTGTAAGCAGAAAGATTAATGCAGGGCTATACAGTATGTAGGACTGACTGTAGGAGTGAATGCAGAACTCATTGCAGGACTGAAAGCCGGAGTGAATGTAGAACTCAATGTATGGTTGAATAATGTAGAAGTGAATGAAGGACTGAATTGTGCCAGCAAACTATAAAGTCATCTTGACAGTACACTCCTTTATTCCAGAAGCACGCCACCCCTACTGCCACGGTTCTTTACCACACTGCTGCACTTAATGATTGTAAAGTGCATTAGAATATTATTATTAAATTATAAAATCATATGGATGAAAAATAGAGTATACAAGAAATGACACCCCCTTTGTTTCACCAGGTCTTAATCCATCTGTCCATTCATTCACTAAAAATGCTTATCCTTCAGGGTTGCAGTGGGCTGGCTGGATCTTATCTAAAGCACTTGGTTAAAGGCTACAGGGCTACAGGTCATCAATCCATCATTGAGCTAAGTCATGTCAAGCCATTTTATTTAAAAAGCCAATTAAAAAGCAACAAAAGCTGACCAAAGCGCTTTGCCAATTTCCAAGGAAAGGTTAGAACATCAGATGAGCAAGAGCATAGCATCATATAGAGGACAAGGTTGGACAGAGAGGGACATTGTAGAGCTTCAAAAGCAACAATTTTTACTTAATTGTAAAAGGAGGAGCCACTCCTTTATTATTAGGGGTTAGGTTGTTGCACAGTCCAGGAGTCAATATAGCAAAGGCTCCTTGCTGCAAAGACCTGGAAGTGGTTCCACCTCTCCAACCGGGATACCGCCCCTCACTGCAGTTGTTGCCTGGGATGTCCTCCGCAGGAAGTTATGGAGAACACAAGTAGCCTTCACACACTTCTCTGCAACTTCTGGATTTACCTCAACGACACGCCTGTACATCCTCCACTGGGGAGCAAGGATCCCAAAGGCATTCTCCACAACCAGCCACACTCGGGAGAGACGCTAATTGAAGACCCGCCGCTCTCTTGGAAGGATGCGCCCAGGGGAATGGCCTCGTGAGGTTTCTCCAAAGTGGAAAGGCCTTGTCAACAATGAAAACATGTAGCTGGGGTAGTGGCAGGTCAGCAGGCAGTTGGAGGGTGCCAGATCAAAGTGCTTGACCAAAAGTTGGTCCGAATCCCACCATCGCTGGTTCTTCTGTAGCCCCTGACATCAATCAACCGGCAACACGTCCTCGTCCCAACATCTCGTCACGTACCGCCGCTTGGCATCACTTTATTTTTGTCATCAAAACCACGTCGCTTTTGGGTTTAAAACTACTACGTTTGTACAATGAAAATGACATTGAATGTTGTGAACACGGGATACAAATGAACAACTGGTTGTAACGTGACGCACGGGACACAAACAGCGGTCTCCTGGATGAAAGCCTTGTGTTTGTTGGACCCATCCACTGTGAAATCTACCCAGCTGTGTGCATGTCCGGATGGACGTTTGTGGGACTTCCACAACTATTTCTTCCATGGTTGATGGTGGAAATGGCGGAAAGAAACGCTGTTGGTATCTATGGAGACGAGCTCAGGTACAATCCACTTTGCAAACCGTGTATAAATGGGAAAGGTGGAAAAATCTCTTTTAACGGTGGACATAAATATTCCCATTTGTGTTGGAGTTCATTGTAATAGAACAGCAACAATGAAACAATAGAAGCGTGGTGAGAGAAAAGCAGGGGGTTCTTTGTCACAGACAATAGCTATAGGCTGAAAATGCACGCAATTAATGCTAAATTGAGCCTCACGCACACAAGTTTTTCTTCTCCATCCAGTTGGACCAACCACCTGTCACCAAGACAGAAGAACTTCACGCAAATTGCCAGTGTTACCATAGTTATCACAGGTAATTCCAGGTTATTAATGCCCAATGTACCGTCACCCCTTCATTATCCTACCCAGAGTATTTTCTCTCTCTCTCTTGCTCTTTCGAGTTTATATTATCGTCTCAATCCCTCACACATCCCCACTAAATCACTTTCATTTTTGTCGCTCTGTATCTCTTTATTCAGAGCGTTCTCCAAAGCACTGTAATTTGAGCTGCTGTGATTGAAATTGAAGCTGGGGGAAGATAGAGGTACTTCAATGATAGCAAATAGAAAATCAAGTTTTTCTTTTTTTTTATATAAATTGGGGGGAAAAAACGAGCATTACTGGGTCCAATTTCATAAAGTCAATTTAAGTTGACTAGTCGCAAGAATACTTTTTAATATGTGTTCTGCAAACCAGTGTCAAAACGTTTGGTGAAATGAACAGAAACTCTGAGTATAGGTTAAATGTTGTGATGGAGAAAGGCTGCATTCAAACCGGATTAGGCGTTGCAGCCATTCTTTACCATTCACACTTTTTTCTTCTTATTTGACAGCTGTAGTTACTTTGCAGATTTTACCCCAAAAAAATATGAGCAGTTTATAAGATATGATGCTCTTCTTTTTTACTTTTGGACTGAAAACTGAGGCAATAGGTCCTTTTCACAGCAGCCATTTTGACATGTCATTGCTGGTCTACCTAAATGGAACAGGGCCATAATTAATGTATTCAATTACACCTGTGTTCACCCTGCAATGAGATGTCAAAATGGCTTCTGTGAAAAGGGCCTATTAAAGAGACTGACGGAGCGTCGCTCGCTCGTGTGTGTGTTTGAGATAGAGGAAGGAAGAGAAGGTGGAAGGTAGGCTAATGTTTCTTAAATAGTAATTTGAATGTTATCAATAAAGCTTCAAACTATACTCTGTGCAGCACTACTTCGTCATATTTACCGTCAGATGAGCCTGTTGTCTCGTTCGCCTCTGAAGCATCGTCTGTTTTTCTTTTTGTCAAATATCTGTCCATTCTGTAAAGCTATACAGACTGTCTGTCTGAATGAGCACCATCTCTACCATGGATGTATAAACAGACAATTTTGTTTACTGTTCCGCCTTGAAAAAGATTCACATTTTCCTCCCCAGTTATGCGCGCCCCACCTGCCCCACAGTTTGAGCACCGCGGGGTAAGGGGCTGTGTTCAATCTGGACAGATTGCCTGTCTATCACAGGGCTACCGACCGGCAACCATTTAGTGTTACAGACACACCTGTGGGCAATTTAGAGTGTCCAATTAACCTCAGCTGCATGTCTGCACTGTCGGGAGGAAAACGGACATCCTGAGGAAACCCAGCCGGCAGAGACACCCAGTGGATTTAGCCCGGTGAGGGGGTTATAGCTGTGAGACGACAGTGCTAACCCCTACACCCTTAAATTAAGAAATAGTGTTTGTAAATGTTTGTTCGACAATCTGCAGATTTAATGAGGTAAAAATTTCCAACAGACCAAAATATCTCGGTGCTTTTGTGCACCAAGAATAACAAGTTGTCGAAGTAGGTGGACTATAAAGTCTGGGGAATGCGAGTTCATATTGTGGCTTGGCTCCAAGCGTGCTTGAAGGTGTATGATCACAGAAACAGGAACACAACATGGAGACGTTAACAAGCCATTTTTCTCTCCACTTCTGGTCGCCTAGATGGAGGCCAATCGGAACGAGGCAGAATGGCCAATCAGAAACAGCAGCCTTGGAAATAGCCAATTAGGCCTGTTTGTCTGCGAGGACAAAGGAAGTGATATTGCAGAGTGATTGCACCAGCGCCGAGCTACACAAACATGCTCAAATGACACCTTGCTTGTTGCCTTCCAACCCTAATTTTCCAGGAGTGTAAGATCTTGATTGCATCGGTGCCGGCAAGAGAGGACGTCTCATTATTACACCAAAACAATCGCCACCTCAGAGGCAAAAAAAACAGAGATTTTGTTTTCATTAGGGAGCTATTGAGTCACCGGCTCTCAAGTCAAGGCCAGCACACACACACACACACACACACACACACACACACACACACACACACACACACATGCACCGAGGCTCTAGTCTGGCAATTTTATTCAAAAGATTTGTACCTTACTCCAGTCCACTTAATGAAGCTGTAAATTTAGAGACATGAGAGCCTTTACAGTGCTCCTCTGAGAGCTGCTACAATGATCCTGGGACTGAGCTGGTTAATTAACTGATTATTTGCTTGGCTGGAAGCCACAGAGAAATAGGGTAGATGTGGGGAGAGACAAGAAGGAGAGGAAAAGAGAGGACATGGGGGGGAGAGGACAGAAGCAAAAAGGAAAGAGAGAGAAACGGGAGAGAAGAATAAGGACAGAGATAGTGAACGCGTGAAGAAGAGAAAATTTCTATCAAGATAGAATAGTAGAGAGTTAATGACTTGAAGGGCAGTATCGACTAAAAGCTCTCAGTAAGGCAAAAAAATCAGGATTCAACGTGTCTCAGTAATCAGTGGTATTGCTGCAATATAGCTTCCATCCCCCGGTGGCAGCACTGAGTCCACTGCAGCATAGCAGCACTCAGATTGAGGAAGACACCCTGTGCCATATTTGATTTTGCATGGTATTGGCTTTAATGTAAAAGATCTTTCTTCATCAGAGTAGTAAATCACCCACATGACAATACTTTCCCCACCTGCGAAGTTGGTAAGAAGAAGGAGTTTGTATTTTATTTATTTATTTTTAAGATCAGTATGTTTGTTACGCAAAATACGCTTGTTTCGTAAAAATAAGTATGTTTGTTACGTAACTGGCGTTAGTTAAGAACGAAAGTTACGCAACAAAACTACTTGGTTAAGTTTTGGCAACAAAAGTACTTGGTTAGGCTTAGGAAAGGGTTGTGGTTTGGGTTAAAATAAGTATGTTTGTTACATAAAATAACTACGCTTGTTACATAACTGATGTTAAAAAACGACGATAAAATAACTCAACGTTGACTTTCACACGGGACACGAACAGCGGTCTCCTTGGTGAAAGTCCTGTCTTTGTTTGAGCAATCCAACCACCCCTCTCACCCACCTTAAGCGGCCTTTCTCTGTCACTATGTCAGTTGTTCTGACCATCTAATAATGACGCAGGTGGGTTTACATTGGAGTTAGTTGAAAGGCCAGTGCGTCCCATACAGACGCTAAAGGGTGCCTCGGTATCAGATGCCGAGTGGCGGTATTTGACGAGTTGGGAGTGAGACCTGGAGTCACACTGTCCTGCAGAGTTATGCGACTTGAAGCAGGTCAGAGCTTTTCTTTCACATTAGGTGTTTTAGAGATTCTTTCAAGTGTTTCACTGAATCAAAGTAATGAAAGACGTCTGGCCACCGATCAGCCTGTCAGACAGACCCCTGAAGAGAGTTCAACCCAGCTATTGTACATAATGTTACTGTAATTACTGCCGTTGTAAAGTGACATTTACGTATGGGCCATTTGGATATGTGGTTTGATTATAGCTCTTAACTCTCTTTGATCATGAAGCCTGATGTAACTCTGTATAGTTGTCAGGTTACATTTCTCTCAGCACCCATCAACTCTGACTGACTTCCTGCCATCCAGGAATCTGATATGTAGTAGGACTTGTCTTGGATCACCTGCATCAGCTGATTCATGTCTTATGCTGACATTACCGCGTCAGATGTCTGAGAAGCCATAATTGGAAACAGTTTGGAAAAAGGACAGACACTTCAAAAAAATCTTAGCAGGTGATTGGATGAACCATCTGTCAATCAAACTAATGAAAGTGACGCTCACTGAAGGCGAAAACATTTCCTTCAGTGGCGTTCTTTGCTCTTCTTTCAATGAAGAAATACTCTCCAGTTCTGACAGAACTGATGCTATTTCAGCAGCTACGCAAACCTCTCCAGGAGCTTAGGTGTGTCTCACACACCTAAGCCACGCCCGCAGCTGCCAGTAGCTCCTCACAGGACGCTGATTGGTCTGTTGTCTGGCGAGCTGGACAAAAACACATGACTTGAAGACTGTCAAGATGGATTTTCGTGTGAGATGTGATCCTCAGATGTGATTCTCTCGTGATCTTGTGACATTGTGAGAATCCAGCTGCCGTGCAAGGTTACAGTGAAAGAATGTATGAATGGCTTAATAGTTTACAGCAGTCACCCCTGCAACAGATGAATGTGAAATTCATGTCTTAAAAATACTATTTGAAACAGGTTATGACACTGTGACACAAAGAAAATATATACATTAACATACCGCTTTAGACAACCTCCACGATATGAATGTGAAAATACTGTGAACAAATTAAACTCCAGGCAACTTATGATTAGCTTAGCTTATGGTTATAAATGATGAAACTTGCAATGCATGATTTCTTGCATCCAGTCATCAGTAAGCAGCCAGTATTACTATTACTAATTTGTGATTAGAGACACATGTACATCTTGGTGCTAATGAAGCCTAATAGTGTCTAGGGAACCTTTGCACTCTGTTAAAACTAGGGTTGGTAATCTTTTCAAAAATATTTTTTGTTATATTTGTTGAAATTCTCATTACATCCCGATAGCAATCAATAAATCAAATACTCTGATAAAGCCCGTCAAATCATTTCATTCAGCCCGAGTAATAGTTCATACTTTGTATTTTAGGTTTCTACTAGAACAAATTTACATGTTTTAATGTTCAAAAAATACTTTATTTTTCTCATACCGGTTGTGCATTATGCAAATGTGTTACTTGGTGACATCACCACGTTACGGAAAAAAAGGCGGGACTTCAAGCGAGGCGTTTCAGGCAGTTCAGGAGCAGTGTTTCTGTGGGGGAGAATAACTCCCTTTGGTGTGGGCTTTGTGACTTTGCAGATCTTTCAAAAAAATATATATAATACATTAAAGGAAAGGGAAAAACCATAAAAGCATATTAGGTCCTCTTTAAAATCTAGCTTACTCTTGCTAGTTTCTCAAGATTACCAACCCTAGCTTTAACTCATTTCAGTTAAGCATATTCCTGAGAGTCAAAAACATTTCAAGTCTTTTGCTGCCAATCCCCCGCAAAGCTGGACCCATTGACTCCCTTTAAGCTGTGGCATCAATCAAAAGCCTTTCCCTGACTATTACATAAACTCTTATATTTCAAAAGTAGCAGTGGCTGAACATTTCATGTCTAATAAAACCACACATTATCCTTAAAAGTATGCAGGATACACACAAACACAGAAAGTGTAGACGGAAACACAGGTTCATGTTTGTATCAGATTCTTAGTTTATTAAT